>NC_080099.1:10987242-11327242 GCF_950005125.1 Chionomys nivalis
CCCATGTCAATCTTGCCAGCCTGAGTCCAGCTGAACCAACCTGCCACAGAAGCAAGGCTTCCTGGCTGTCTGGCCCCGCCTCTTTGGCCTGACCTATCTCTCAGAATTTGGGGGAGACTCATCAACACTAATCCTAGCTTTGCCCGGAGCACATGATCTCTGTTTCCAGGGACTTGCGAAGCAAAATTCCAAACTCCTAATGATTCTCATTGTAAAAGGCATCTCCCCTCAGGTACCTTTAAACAGGGCACTCCCTTGTACGCAGAAGCAGTTGTTAACAGATCATCAACGACTCATGGATGGAAACGCTGGGAGCCTTGACAGACAAACTCACAAACAAGATGTCTCTGGCTGTTGAGCAATGAAAGTAAAGGAATGGCTGCGCTTGCCGGGGAGGGACCCTGCTTGGCTGAGCACACACAGAGACGCTCGCTGCAAGAGCGCCAACACTTCTGTTCCAGCCTGCAATGGAGGCTGGCTCCTAGGCCAGGGTGGTAGGGTGCATGAGAAGAGAAGAGTGTGGCAGAGATGCCCACAGCCACACCCTTCCCCCAACTTTGACAGGAGAAGAAAGTGAGGTCCTGGAGGTCTTGGTCCTAGTCTGAGGTCATGTGACCTATTTGTGGAATGGTGGAATTCCACCTTGGCTGGCTCTGAAGCTACCTGGCTACCTCCTGTTGTGCTGTTGGCAAGGGCAGGATTCCCACCCGGGGTAGCCTGACACATGACACGGGGCACTAAACAGATGAGTACGGCGGAAGTTGGGTGGCAAATCCCAGGGGAGGAGGATGCCGCATAACACACGGGGGATACACGGGCCCTAGGAGGGAAGCTTTGTCATGGGACTAGGGTGGGTAATCAGCAGTTCCCATAGGAGAATGTGACTGTCTTCTCTGGACAATCCTGCAGTGGGCACCAAGCTGAAACCCAATCTCTGGGGCACTACCTGAACAAGGTGGGCCGCTTTGCTAGGTTGCTAGTCCATGTAGAAGAGGGAGAAGGAAGCATGCTGTGAGACACGAGGGAATCTCCATGTGTTGGGGGCAGCCTACGGCATCAGATCTTAACTTTAGGAGCCACACTACAGAAATCCCTAGCTTCTCCCAGAGCCCTGGGGAGCCACCATCACTAACATGGCCATAAGATTCAAAGGGACAGACCCACTCAACACCCAGGCCAAGTCAGGAAAGAGACCCAGGTTCTAAAAAAGGTCCTTGGCTCCATGCTGGAGAGGCTTCTCCCCGTCCAGGCTAGACAGCGGGTTCTGTAGCCCCAGCCTGGAGAGTACCCTGCCCGCCCTCTCTCCCTCCTCCTAAGGGACCTGGCCAGATTTGCTCACTGCATGCGTCTGTGTACAAACAATACCCGGCAGATTTCAGACCTTACTTATCCCTGGGGATCCCTCTCAAAGCCGCCGTGGAAACTCCTAAGTAGGATGTAATGTGCGAATTTCAGCCTCACTGATAGGCTGCAGCGTGTTATTCCCCAAGCCTCAGCATGCAGGAGGAAACAACCAGAAGAACAGTGGTTAAGCAAACAGTAGTGTGGGGTGGGAAGGGAAAGGGGGAGAAAGGGTGGGCTGGGCTGGATGGGGAAGGCTTCTCTCTCTCTCTCTCTCTCTCTCTCTCTCTCTCTCTCTCACACACACACACACACACACACCACACACACACACTGCTATGTCTGTTTCTTCCAAGAACTGACTGAATAATTTCTGTCAAACCCTTCACCCCAACTCACCCCAAGAGAAGCTCCATTCCCCTGCTCCCAGCAGCCTCACGTAACCTTGTTATGGAAGAGTCCAGAGAAAACAGGCCGCTGGGCTTCCCTGAGGAGGGACAGAGGGGAGTACCAGGATGATATGGAAACCATGTTCTTGAAATATGTTTTGGAATGTTTAATGTTCTAGGATAAAGGCATCAGGCCTGACTCCATGAGGACCCTCACTACAAAGGTAAGCAGAGCAGACAGGACTCAGGTGAAATGCCAAGCTGGAGGAAGAGGTTCATTTCATGACAACTCTAGCTAAGTAGGCCTGCCTGCTACTTTTCCTTCAGAAAGTCCCTGTGCTGTAGAAGGGGTGCTTGGGTAATTATGGCATCTGGTGTAGCTACTTAGGGACTCCAGGGTAAGAGTCAGAAAAAAGGAGGTAATGGTACTCTGTGAGCATTCTTAAGGTACAGCCAGTGGCATCTCAAAGAGACTACACACTATCATACACGTCTCTCTGAGTTGAAGGGCTGAGGGGCACTGCTGCTGAACCCTGAGACGGAAGCAGGACCTGAAAACGTGGGTGCTGCCTGGAGGCAGAAGTCCTGAGCCGCTCAGAGTTGCACAAAAACCCACTATGCTGGCTGGGTTTTTGTCAGCTTGACACAAATTAAGAGTCACCTTGTAGAAAGGGTCTTTAATTGAGGAATTGCCTTTACCACTTGACCTGCAGTCTATAGGGCATTTTCTTGATTAATGAGGAGCCAACCCACTGAGGGTGGTGCCACCCTGGGGCTGGTGGTTCTGGGTTCTATAAGAAGGCGGGCTGAGCAAGCCATGGGGAGCAAGCCGGTAAGCAGCACCCCTCCAGAGTCTCTGCATCAGCTCCTGCCTCTAGGTTCCTGCCCTGTTTGAGTTCCTGTCCTGACTTCTGTCAGTGATGAACAGTGCTGTGGAAGTGTTAGCCAGGGGAAAGAATGTGGTTTATCAGGCTTTTAGCTGTGCCTTGACCCACCATACCCTTCTCCAGAACCTAATTTCTTGTCTCGGGCCATTGACAACTCTGACAAACCAGTGCTGAGATGATGGGAGTGATTGAGAGAGGCCATAGGAACCCTTCCCGTCTTCATTATGGTCCTCATGTTTGTCAAACTGAGCATCAGTTGGGGTTTACTGAGCTGAACTGAGAGAGTTAAGTGGCCGCCCAAGGAACTGCTCTTCTGAATGAGCAACTTAGTACACACATGGGACAGATTGCTGGGCCTGTAGCTCTAGTCCTAAAGGCTTGTCCAGTTTCTTACAGCCCTCAACTTTGGCTCCCGTGCACAGCTCACTACAGCACTATCCTGCCCAGCCTCCTTCCAGTCCCCCACCACTTCCCACCCATGGCTTAGCACACAGTGGGGCTTCACATCACAGCTGTGTGCTAGTCCACAACATCACCCATGAGTGGGGCAGTTATCATAATAAAAATAGAGCCCTGGGTGGCCGGGGCCATAAAGGTCACCCGAGGGCAAGTTCATATTGTGATAGAGATGCTTCCAAAGTCAAGAAAGGCTAAGGCTGTGTTAGGTTTTCAAGAGTTCAGAACTAAGACCAGGCAGGAAAGTACAGTGTTAAAAACGCATGCACACTGACCTGTAGAATAGAAATTCAGAGGCCTGGGAAAGACCATGACTGAAGACTGGTGGTACTCATTTTATTTTTGCCAAATGCCAGTCCCACTGTTAAAATGGTGAAGATGTTGCGTGCCTTGAGGGGAAAGATTGTAAGCAACTGTCTTCCATTGCTTGGGGAATAAGAAGTTAAATAAGAAAATAGAGAAGGCCAAGTGTGGGGTACGTCTAGCAGAAATGTCAGAGCTGAGAAGCAATATTTTAGGTTATTTTGGGTAAACCTCCAATTTTACAAATGAGGGCACTGACCTGCAGGAAACCACTGGATTCCTTCAAGGTAAAGCAGGCCCATAATTCAGACCAAGGCCTCCTAGTCTGATGTCTGCCCATTCCTTGTTGGCCCTGCTGTGGACCAGAGCCCAACCGCCTGCTCCTATGTGACACCGTCTTCTCAAGAAGAACGTTAGCCCTGGGGGAGCAGGTCAATGTGTCACTCTGGTACCAAGAACACTGCCTGATGCCTCCTCGGCAGTGGAGAGAAAGGAGCAAAACAGGCAGGATGGATACAATAGTGTGAGCGAATACAGCTGAACTAACTCATGAGCTAGCATGGGATGGAACGCTGGCAAAGGGACTGGAATGGGAATGTAACCTAACGGAAATGGTTATGGGCATAAAGAACCCCAGGCTCCCCTCTCTCTCATTCCCCCTGTACAACACACCATCTCTTCCTTGGCTTTCCATACCCATCCAATTAGTCTTTCACCCCAAGCTAGGACAGTGCTGTACAGGATGGATGACATTATAGTGATATTTTAGTTATTTTTAATAAATAAAGCTTGCCTGAAGATCAGAGGGTAAAACTAAGCCACTAGAGGCCAGGTGATGGTATCACACAACTTTAATCCCAGGATTTAGGAGACAGAGGCAGATGGATCTCTGTGAGTTCAAAGCCACCCTGGGCTACATAAGATCAATGCAGAAACAGATCCAGGTGGTGGTGGCTTATACCTTTAATCCCAGTACTAAGGAGTCACATGACTTCAATCCCAGCACTAAAGGGAAATATAAACCAGGAGGAGACAGAAGCTCAGGGCTCAGTCTGCAGTCGCCCAGCCTTGGCAGAGGTAAGACTTCTCTAGTGGCTTGACTGTTTTGCTTTTCTGATCTTCGGCTTGAACCTCAATCTGTCTCTGGGTGTTTATTATTCATGCTACAGTGACAGGGCGGAGCTAGTTCTTCATTTGGAGAATGGGGGATGAAGCATTCAGATTCACAACTGTGGAGAGGGATGCACAACTGGTAAAATGGTGAGCTTCAAGTGTTTGCTTGGCTGAGCCAGAGGATGCTCAGACAGCAGGACGCCTGCAAGTTCCGTGAGCTGTGCCCTGACCTCAGGAATCTAGAGAAGCCACCATTGCTGGGTTTTTACGGGGTGGGGGGTGTTGTTGTTGTTTGTTTGTTTTGTTGTTGTTCTTGTTTTATCATGAGGTGGGCCCACACTGGCCCTAAGTCTCTGCTTTATTTATCCTCCCCTGATGTCTGCCTCAGTCATCACCCACCTCGATACCTGGCACTGAGTCCCACCACGGACTCATCACTCCCTTCCCTTGAAGCCCTGTGATCTTCCAGGCAGGGTGGCACACATCTGTAACCCCAGCACTGGGGTAGCAGAGACAGGAGGATCCGAATGCACTGTGAGTGTTAGGTAACAACAAAAGAACCTGTCCCAACAAACAAGCCAAAACATTTGTAAACTGTCACCATTGTATGTTCACTGATCCCATGATCTGTCACCATTGTGTGTTCACTGATCCCATGATCTGTCACCATTGTGTGTTCACTGATCCCATGATCTGTCACCATTGTGTGTTCACTGATCCCATGATCTGTCACCATTGTGTGTTCACTGATCCCATGATCTGTCACCAGTGTGTGCTCACTGATCCCATGATCTGTCACCAGTGTGTGCTCACTGATCCCATGATCTGTCACCAGTGTGTGCTCACTGATCACATGATCTGTCACCAGTGTGTGCTCACTGATCCCATGATCTGTCACCAGTGTGTGCTCACTGATCACATGATCTGTCACCAGTGTGTGCTCACTGATCCCATCCTGAGCTCCTGAGCTGAAGAGCATCCTGACTATATCTTACCTGCCATGTTGTTGTCCTTCTGGCCCCTTCCAATAGCCGCTCCTCTTTGCTACTAGTGTGCCCCACAATGTCCTTCACCAGATGTGGCTGCCCCACAATGTCCTTCACTGGATGTGGCTGCCCCACAATGTCCTCCATCTGATGTGGCTGCCCCACAATGTCCTCCACCGGATGTGGCTGACCCCACAATGTCCTTCACCGGATGTGGCTGCCCCCACAATGTCTTCCATCTGATGTAGCTGCCCCCACCACCGTATGCATCACCTAAGCTGAACCTAATGCCTCACTTGCCAATCAGCCTTGCTGGGAAAGGGTGAAAAAAAGACAGAACAATGGGATGTTGAACTGAATTCCATTTCTCTCCCCACCTCTAGCTATTTAAGGCGTTAGGAGGCAGGCTTTGCTCAGTATATGTGTGTACACATTTCCTCTGTGTGATCGCCTGTTCTGTTTATCCTGGGGAATTGTTTCAAAGACACCTTTTGGAAGCTCCTAAGTAGGATGTAATTCGGTGGATTTTCTGTTCCGCTCACTGCCTGGCAAAGTCCTTTATTCCACAAACCCGTGTCACATCAGTGGAGGGGGATAGGGGGATGCATAAAAAATGGGGGTGTGCTTTTCCCAGATATCCCCACATTGTTCCAGCCTGGATTTGATGAAAGGATCTCTTGGCTGGACAGGGTTTATGCAAAGTTTCTTAGCGTCTAAACTTTTACATTCTCATAACGTGAGTCATTGGTATGAAAGGAGTGAATGGCATTTAAAAGCAAATTGGATTTTCGTCCCCTAGCTGATACTGCCCTCAGATCCAATGGCCAGAAGGATATAGTTTACTTCTTGTCTGAAGGAGCCATTTATCATGTGTCACCGGAGCTGAAATAAAATTCCTTTGTAGAAGAGTTCTAATAAAGGGGTCCTCAGCATTCATAATTTACCTCAAATGTCATTTGCACACCAACTCCCTGTACCCTCTGTCTAAGGTGTGGAGCCGAAAGGTGGGCAGCGACTTTCTGAAGATCCTAAGTTCGTGTGTGGGAATAGCATTTCCATTAAATACCAGCTTCTTAGAGGCCATCAGAGAAGCCACCTGCTGGGCAGGGAGAGAGTGGAACTCCTTGGAGCCCCGGGGAGGGGGAAGGCTCACCATCAGACAACAAGAACAGGAAAGAGACTGTGACATCAGATATTCCCCAGTGAGTGCATGGGCATTTCAAGATGGCAGCTCTTTGATTGGTGGAAGGGTCAGAGTAGGGACCAAAACCTTCACCTTTAAGATCTTTCTGGAAGGAAAGGTGCGATGCTAACAAATTAATTGAGGAGTGCAGACCAGCACATTCAACTTTTTTTTTTTTTTTTTAAGGTTTGCAAGCTAGATAGTGGAGCAACCCTGTAATTCTAGTTACTTATGAGGCTCAGGGAAAGTTCACAAGTTCAAGACTTGCCTGGGCTACAGAGTCAGTTCAACCCCCAGTAATACCTACAGCAATAGATAAAGCTTATATGTCTCAAACCCTGACCTTTGCCATCCCTAGATGTGGGGCCCTTCACAGTCACATTCTCTTTAGACGGGTCTTCATTGTTGCCATGTATATGGGTACCCACGAGACAAAGGTCTCTCAAGGCCAAGGGCATTCTGTCCACCTCTGTATTTACAGAGCCTAGGACACAACTTGTTCCTTAGAGGAAACCAAACAAACAATTGTTGAATAAACAAAAGACGCAGTCTCTGCTCTATGTTGTTCATTCCAATAGAAGAGACAAATTGAGGGCCAGTGCAGGACCTGGTACTTCACCAGCCAGCCCAGACTGAGGATGCTGTCATGACAAGGGACCCTCAACTGCTGTGGCTTCCACCAGTAAGTTCTTCTTATCCCCCTGGCCATCACAGAACTAACCTATTTGTTTCAGGAGCAAGGAGGGAGGAAGCCAGTCCTGTGACAGAGGAAGAGACAATTAGGAGACCCACACGGAAGGCGTCTGGTCCCAAGGGACACATGTCACTTCCACTCAGGTTTCACTGCAGTGCATGCATGCCTGTGGCCCAGCTGGCCACCAGGCAGCCAGGGAACAGCCTTCTCCACACATGGCCTGCTAAGGAGAAGGAGAAGGTAAAAGACCACAGCACAGACACCTATAGACTCCATGATAGCAAGACACAGTCGAGGTGGCCAAGGAAGGCAAACAGGAATAGTTCTGTCCTGATTCACCCCAAAACAACTTGATAAGGACCTTTCATTCTCAAGTGATTCCTTGTCCTTTACAAGTCTAGCTGGAGTGGACCCTTAGTCTGAACCAGTCGGGCCTGTTGTGATGACCCACACCACAGACTGGGTGCTTCCCAACCCCGGAAACATATTGTTCACAACTGTTCAGCTTGACACACTGGTAGACTCTGGCGAGAGTCTGTTGTCAGACCATAGACCCTAGAGGTGTGAACTGGCTTACAGCATTCCCAGGATGCTTGAAACCCATCTTGAGAAACTTTGAAGCTATCAAATACGGTGGCATCTTGCCACATTCTAACATTCTGAATGTCAGTGGATTGAGGAGCATCATGAATGTCCACTGATCACGAAACCCAGATAAATGACGGCAGTTCATCTGACACATTTGTGAGTCAAAACTTTAACATGAATACTTTTTTCCAGGTCATATTTTTTTTTCATTTTCCTTCTACAATCTGACTCGTTTCTAGTTCCTTCTGTTGCTTTGCTGTGTTGACCCTTTATGTTTTCTACCAATCTTGATAAATTGTATCTATTTTACTCCTCTTTTTAAAGGAAAGATTGTGGTCTTATGAGTAAGGTCACCTCTTTGTTACACTTTCATTTGAGATTTTATCATTATTAATCCCTGCCATCTACTGTCCGTGATTCTGGATTATTGATTTTAATCTAATGTCTTCAAGTGGCATCTTAGATTGTTCATTTGCAGGCCTGATGTTATCTAACGATCCCTCGTTCCACACATGCTGGCACAGTGTGCTCTGCACACTACAGGATAGCGTCTAATCTCCATTTGACTGACCCTGTGGTCCAGCTATCACGGAGATGAGTATAGTATTTCAATCACAGGGGCATGGGTTTATTTCACTGTTATGTGGGAGTGACTTCTCACGGCATCATACTATGTTGGCACATATGGCATTGAACTATGATGGCAATCTCCTAAAATGCATTGACTCATTTCTGACCCAACATATCTGTCTGTGTTAGAGATCAGATAAGCACATGATCGACCTGGCTAATCACGTTCCATGTGTCCTGCACATCCTTGCTTGGCTTCTCTGTTGGTCTGTCTGTCTGAGCTGTTGAAAAGTAAGTTAAAATCCCTGACTCTATAAGGATATATTTGTCTGCCTCTCCCAAGAATGCGATCAATTTTTGCTTTATGTTTTCAAGTTTTTGTTATGTGCATAATGGGCCATGATTGCCATAGATCATCTTAACAGGGAATTTCTTTCCTCACCATAAAGCATTCCTCTTTATCAGCTATTAATATCACTAGCCCTATTTTTATGTTATTAGCCCGCACTGGTATATATCTTTATATTTTTCCTCTTATTTTCAACTTTGTTACTTGTTTTATGTATGTACTTTCCCAGAGAACCACACAAGCAGAATTTTTAAAAATCTAATTTGAGAAGAATACAGCTCATTCTAAAGCATGGTGGTTGTTGAGAGCTGCATTGATGATGGTAGTGGTAGTGTGTGCGTTTGCATGTGTGTCTGCATGTGTCTGCATGTGTGTCTGTCTGTCTGTCTGTTTCCACCATGTGTTCTACATAACATACTTCTATTTATAACCCTTTTTTTCTACCTTTCAGTAAATGTCATTGCTTTGTCATCATTTGATTCTTCTAGATTCAGTTGTTTCTAGAGTCGACCAAGTGTTCATTCTCAGCCCAGGTTAACCCAACTTTCTGTCACGTCCACTGTCCCTGCCGTCTCCCACGAAGACGCCCCACGTTTTGTCATGTATTTTCTTTCAGTCTTTTAACCTCTAATGTCTCTGGAGTTTTTGAGGGTTGTACGTTGAGACCAGATCTCACAATCATGCGTGCAGTGAGAGTCTTTGAAAGAATGTTTAAAGCTACTCCAAGAAGGAAAATACATGATTTTCTCTATAGTATCATTTAGAGATGACATGGGCTTTGCTTAACAAAAGCCCACAAAATAGTAGCTTTAAAAAAAAAACAGAAATAGGCTGGAGAGATGGCTCAGAGGTTAAGAGCACTGGATGCTCTTCCAGAGGTCCTGAGTTCAATTCCCAGCAACTACATGACGGCTCACAATCATCTTTAATAAGATCTGGTGCCCTCTTCTGTCATGCAGGCACACATACAGGCAGAACACAGAATAGATAATAAATAAATAAATAAATAAATAAATAAATAAATAAATATTCTTGCAGATGACCTGGGTTCAGTTACCAGTACCCACCCAGCCATTCGTAATGGCCTGTAACTCTGGTTTCATCCAGTTCCAGGGGTCAGGGACCCTCTGATGGCCTCTTGGCCAGTGAATGCATGTAGTACACCTCCATACATGCAGGCAAAACACTCATACACCTGGAATAAAAAAAAAACACAGAAATGTGAACTCTGCCAACCAGAAAATTGTATATAGAAATACATTTTGTCTCGTGTTAGCCAAAGCCCAGAAACGCTGAGCCCAGTGAAGGTCACTGCAGGTGCTGGGAATGTACGCCTTGCAATACCGCTGCCTCACAGGACATGGCTTCTGTTCCCAAAGTTATCTCATGGTTCAAATGTCTGCTGGGACTCCAGCCATTACATCTTCACCCCAGCAACAGGGGGAAAGAAGAAAAAGACGTAAGCCTTTTTAAGGGGCTTCCTAGAATACAGCAGTTCTATTTATACTTATAGTTTATATATAGCCACTAAAAAGGCTAAGAAACTAGTTTTGTTTTGTTTTTAAATTGGGTGGTCATATGCATTCCTTAGGATATATCACAGTGAAATTGAAGAACAGTGAGAATCAATAGATGGTCCTAAAAAGCTTCCAGAAAGGCAGAAAAAGGTCATATTAAAAATAAAGGATGGTTTCAGATGATTCAGAATCCAAGTATCTGAAGTGATACTGGAAGCTGAGAGACCACATAGAAATCCCTTTGGAGGTCTATGGGGAAGTGACTTCCAGTATGAAATTGTAGATCCTAAGTTGAAGGGTGTTTATCTTTCATGGGAAGCTACTAAGAACAGAGTTCATGAAAATGAGAATGTACACAAAGAAAAAGAGACACCCCAAAAAGAGATGAAGGAAAATTCCAGTATACTGGCAGCTGGGAAGATGCTCTTCCTTCTTTGGGGTTTGGGGTATGGATTTACAAGCAGGATTGCTGAGCTTGTGCAGCCCACAGATGAAAGTACAGCAAGGGCCAACTCAGAGGAGAAGAAAGGCACATGATCACACTCCTACACCTTAACTGTGACAACCCGAAAATGGTCATACTAATCAACACCCAGTGGGGACTTCATCAGAAGCCATCACTCTCGGAGTGTCTTAGCTAGGGTTTCTATCGCTGCAATGAAACACCATGACCAAAAAGCAAAGTTGGGAAAGAAAGGGTTTATTTGGCTTACATGTCCAGATCATAGTCCATCATTGGAGGAAGTCAGAATAAGAGCTCAAGCAGGGAGGCAGGAGCTGATGCAGAGGCCATGGAGGGGTGCTGATTACTGGCTTGCTCAACCTGCTTTCTTGATAGAACCCAGGACCTCCAGTCCACGGATGGCACCCCCTGCCATGGGTTGGGAGCCTCCCCCATTGATCACTAAATGAGAAAATTCCTTCTAGCTGGATCTCAAGGAGGCATCTCCTCAGCTGAGGCGTCTTCCTCTCTAACAACTCTAGCTTGTGTCTAGCTTGTGTCAAATCGACACACAAAGCCAGTACAACTGACACACACACACTTCCTTTCTTATTCATCCCCAAGATCTCACATTTAACAAATAATTTTAGAAATCCCACCATCTTCACAAATGCAAACACATTAAACTTTCTGTCTTGATGACCGGCCGGAAAGCAGAGGTCACAGTGGCATCATGTGGACCCGGCAGCTGTGGGGAAAATCGTGCTGCAGTTCCGAGTCACGCTGGACAACATCACCAACCTTCGGCCAATGGATGAGGACTTCCGGTGGTATCTGAAGGTGAAATGTGGCAACTATGGGGAGATTTCAGAGAAGTGGCAATCTGGCTGGCTGATGGGCAATGTGGTACTGAAGGAGGCCATGGCAGTGCCTTCGTGGTCCAGAAGTACAAACTGCGTGTACAGGAAAACACCACTCAAATTCTGAGCAGCACCTTCTGTAGACAGAGACTGTTCGTTCATTTCCCAGCTGCTCAGACTTGAATACCCACACAGAAACTGTATTAATTACAATAGTTTGGCCAATAGCTTAAATGTCTTTCTAGCTAGCTCTTATATCTTCAATTAACCCATTTCTATTATTCTGTGTATCACCACAAGGCTGTGGCTTACTAGGTAAGGTTCCAGAATTTGGCTCCTTCAGCAGCTCCGTGGCGTCTCCCTGACTCCGCCTACTCTCTCTATTGTATCTCTCCCAGTCTGGCTATATTCTGCCCTGCTATAGGCCGAAGCAGCTTCTTTATTAACCAACGGCAATAAAATATATTGCTAGCATACAGAGAGGAATTCTATATCAACCATCAAGTCTTATAATACTGAAGACAATGAGAAGTTCAAGACAATAGTAGAGTTTGAGCATTGGAGCCTTGAACCAATTGGCTTCCCGCCCCAGGCTGGGTTTGCTGCCGAAGGTGTGGAGTCAGGGACAGTCTTCAGTGACACTATCTACGAGGAAAGGACTGGACAGACTATGATGAGAAGGCACAGGAGTCTGTGGGGATCTTTGAGGTCACCCATCAGTTTGTGACGGGCTGAACCGTCTTCCTGTAAACCTGCCAGTAAGAACTGAGAGGAGAAAAAGGGCCCTGAGCAGCAAACCCCATAGAGGCTTCTCTTCTCTGATCTCCTAGCGCCTGTACCAAATCCTCACAGTCTGCCTGCTGGAGTTTGTCATGGTTCTGAGTCCCACCAGCAAAGCCCCTGTTGGTGTGGAAAGGTACTGTGTGCAATGCTCCCTCCGCAAATAAGAAAAAAAAATCAGTCTTTAAAATATCCAATCTCTTTTAAAAGTTCAAGTCTTTCAGCTGTGGGCTCCTTTAAAAATCAAAATTAAATTAAATGACTTCTTCAAGAGGGAAGAACAGGGCACCATCACAATCTAAACCAAGCAAAACCAAACTCACACATATAAATAATTCAATGTCCAATTGTCTGGGATGCACTCACCATCTTCTGGACTCCTCCGAAGGTCTTGGTCACTTCTCCAGCTCCACCCTCTGCAGCACACACAGCTGGTCTTCTCGGCTCCACTACTGCAGCTGTTTTTGGTGGTCATCCCATGGCACTGGCATCTCCAAAATGCTGGGATCTTCTGCTTCAACGGGGCTGCACTTTTACCAATAGCCTCTCATAGGCTCATCTTATGGTGCTAAGCCTCAATCTCTTTGCATGACCCCTTTAGTCCTGGCCTTCAACTGCCACTGAGGCTGCACCTTCACCAATGGCCTCTCACAGTGCAAAGCCTCGGCTGTTCTCCATGACTCCTTCATGCCTTCAAAACCAGCACCCCCCGAGTGACTCTCACATTATCAAGTCCTGCTGACAATGTGAGATACAGACATGGTGGTGCCTGGAACACAGCTTCTCTGTGCTCTCAGGAAACACTTCCCAGAAGATTTCTCCGCAGGGATGTTGGTCTCTTCTTAATCACCACTAATTTCTTAGCTCCAGCCAACCAGCATCCATTGTCCCTGTAACGCAAAGGCTTCACGTCGGCACTTCTGGGTTCTTGTTAATCACAGCTGGTTCTTCAGCCCCAGTAACCAGAACCATTGAACCTTAATTCAAAATAACAAATGACCCTGACAGAGCCTTTAAACTTCCCTCTGAGACTTCGCAAGCCAGGTCTCCATCCTCAGCACTGCTCTCAACGTTCTTATCTTCCAACCTCCACAGAACATCCCACTGAGCTCTTAACACTCAATGGTTCTTCTAGGCAAAAGTTCCAAAGTCTTTCCACAATCCTCCCCAAACCATGGTCAGGTCTGTCACAGCAACACCCACTGTACTGGTGCCAATTTTTCTCAGTTAGGGTTTCTATTGCTGTGACGAAGCCCCATGACCAAAGAGCAAGGTGGGGAGGACAGGGTTTGTTTCACTTGCACTTTCAGATCAGAGTCCATCGCTGGAGGATGGCAGAGCAGGAACTCAGGCAGGAGCTGAAGTAGAGGCCATGGAGGGGTGCTGCTTACGGGCTTGCTTCCCCCGGTTTGCTCAACCCACTTCTTAAAGACCAGCAACCCAGAGATGACACCACCCACCGTGAGCTGGGCCCTCCCCCATTGATCACTAACTGAGAAAATGCCCTACAGCTGGATCTCATGGAGGCCTCTCCTCAACTGAGGCTCCTTCCTCTCTAATGACTCAAGCTTGTGGCAAGCTGACACGCAAAACCAGCCAGTATACAGAGAGGATGGGGGGAAAGGGAGTTTATGTGCTTAGAGGAAAAGCAAAGAGCATGTGTGCAAGCTAAAACAGAATTTTCCATAGATAAAAGTTAGTCAATAACTCCGAAAATGGAGAAGTCAGGAGACAGCTGTCTATGGCAGGACAGCTGGGAGAGCAGAGAGTGGCTGCCTTGGGGAGCTGGAATTTAGGGTGGCAAGATGAGGTACCGGGGGCTCTTCCCTAGACATCCTCAGCCGTACTTCTTGTCCAAGGAGCTTGCTAAACAAATATGAAGTCAATATGTTTTCCTGTCAGTATCGGGCAACTCAGGGTTACTTTTTCTTCATTGTTAGGAGAGAAGAGGACAATAGCCAAATACAATAATTCTTCCAAAGAGGAATTCGAAGGCCTGGTAAATGTTCTGAGTCCTTATTTGTCTGATACAGCTTCATTTTACCCTCACACTTGAATGATAATTTATGTTCAAAGCCATTTCCCCTCGGTGCTCTGAAAACATCGCACCATTATTTTCTTGTATCCAATTTTGTTGATGAGGAGTGTGGTAACAATCCAGTCCCTTGTTCCTCTATCTAGCAAGCTAAATGGCATCCCCTCAAAATGAACGCATGTCCTCAGCACCTATGAGAGTGACTTCACTTAGATAGAGGGTGTGCACAGTTAAAGAGTGGTCTGGAGATGGGATCCTTTAGGACAGCGGTTCTCAGCCTCCCTAATGCTGCAACCCTTTAATACAGTTCCTCAGGTAGTGGTGACCCCTAAGCATTAGATTATTTTGTTGCTATTTCATATCTGTAATTTTGCTACTGTTATGAATTGTAATGTAAATATGTGATACACAAGATATTTGATATGCAACCCCTGTGAAAGGGTCATGACCCTCAGGCTGAGAACCGCTGCTTTAGGACAAGATCCATGTCCACAGACCAATGTCTCTGTAGGGAGAGGACAGAAGACAAGGACACAGAGAAGAAGGCCGCATGCAGACAGAGACAGAGATGGGGCCAAGCAGCTGCAAGGTAAGGACCAAACGAGCTCCCAGAGATGGGAGAGGGACTGGAGCCGACTCTCTCAGAGCCTTGGAAAAGATGAATCACAGCTCTACTTGAGACTCTGGCCACACAGCTGGGATCATTACGAAGTCCTGCGAGTCACTCTCATAGAGCAGTTCTAGAAAATGAATATGCTAAACAAAATGTTTATCTATCTCTATCATCTATATATCTCTGGTTTTTCTTATACTTCTAATGTTCTAGAATCTCATGACATGTCTCTGGGTTTTGTTTGTTTGTTTGTTTTTGGTGAGTTTTTTAAACTTTTTTCTGGCCATGCACAGGCTCTTTAAATCTGAAAAGTAGTATCTTCACGTGGTTCTAGAAAATTCTATCCTGTAAATTCTTTACTGCTGCCTCTCCTTCCTCCATGGTTTCTATGTCCCTGTGTACACTCCCTGCCGAGGTGTCCTTCATGGTGGCCTGCTCCCCCTTCACGCTCCCTTGTTGGCATTTGTGTTGCATTGCTGGAGAAGTCTTGATCTTTTGTGCTCTTGTTTCTTTTTCGTCTATACTCATCTTGCACTTTAATACATTGCTTTTGAGCTTTAGAAAATTTTGACAACAGAATTGCTCATTTCTGTGATCATTCATTGATTCTTGGTGTGTAGACTCAAGGCCTCCATGTCTTCTATTAATTGTCCTTTCTGTGTTAGTTTTCTGCTACTATAGCAAATATTTGAGATAAACAATTTATGAGTAGGTTGGTTTGGGTTTAAAGGTTTAGGATCAACTGGCCTATGGTTTTGGGTCCTCTTGGGAAGGAGCATATGGAAAAGTCGAGTGCTCACTTATGTAGGTGATGGGGAAGTAGGAGGCAGAGACGGAGGGAGAGGAGAGAGAAAGAGACTAACCATTGAAGACAAGACCCAGAGACCAAAAAGCTCCCATGATGAACCTCCTCTTAGAGGTTTCCATAGCATTGCAATGATGTCAGGACTGCCTTCTCTCAAGTCTAATAGCTGCTGATTCCTCTTTCTCTCCATGGCCAGTTCCTTCATTTGCTGAGCTGGCGCTGAGCTGGTCACTTCTGCTCATGGTGCCACCTTGCAAGTCCTCAAAGATTCTTGGTTACTCTTTCATCTTTGAGGAGAGCACCAGAGATCTGGGTGTCCAGCCTGCTAGATGGTCTAGATGGTTACGGGCACCTCTGGGCATGCTATGTTAGCTGACCCCTGTGGAGAGCACCAGAGATCTGGGTGTCCAGCCTGCTAGATGGTCTAGATGGTTACGGGCACCTCTGGGCAGGCTATTTTAGCTGACCCCTGTGGAGAGCAGCAGATGGATGTAGCCATTCTCATCTGCCTCAGAGTGATTGAGGCACAATCCTTCTAGAACTTTCCAAGTCCCAAAGGGGCTTCCTGTGCCCATATGCACCAGTATCAGGTGTCCATCACTATGGACACCACAACAACCATAGGAAAGGCAAGAAACCGACAAGGGCCACCTGCTGTTCCTAGCTTGCCACACTATCTATGGTCCCCATGAGCCCTTGTCTAGAATCTGTGGGCTGATATCACACCCACTGCAGCCTCTTGGTTAGTGCAATCCTTTCCACCCTCTCATCTAAGACTTGAGTATATTTCAATACTTTGTAAAAAGTCTTTTCCACGTCTCTAGGGGTTTGGGTTGAAGGATGAGAAGTTGTAGTACATCTTCCAAATGCTCATGCCTAGCATCTTGCTTAGATCCTGAGTTCTCATCTGAAGAGGAGTCCTAGGCTGTCTTCTGATCATCTCCACTGTTAACTTAGGCCTTGAGAGGCACCAGGCAACCTACTGAGCACTGGATACTTATGGTTTGGTCTAACACAGCATCTATCCAGAAGGAAATCAGCTTTAATATCCCCAAACTACAGACAGACAAATGGAGGCGAGGCAGAAGTCTCTCTCTGGACGCAGATCACAGTGGAGCTAGCCAGGAGAAGAGACTCGTTTTGGCTGGATGGGACTGGCTCCAGAATGCGAGCCCCCTTGGCTCCTGGATTGCTTAGTTTCTGTCAACTTGACACTGACTAGGGTCATGTGGGAAGAGGAGCCCTCAGCTGAGGGATTGCCACCATCAGATTGGCCTATGAGCACATCTATGGAACATTTTATTGATTAATGATTGACGTGGGAGGATGCAGCTCGCTGTGGGTGGAGCCATAGCTGGTCAGGCTGGCCTGGGCTCTACAAGAAAAGAGCTGAGCAAGCAGAGGGAGCAAGTCAGTAAGCAGCATTCCTCCATGGTCTCTGCTTCAGTTCCTGCCTCCAGGTCCCTGCACTGAGTTTCTTCAATGGTGGACTGTTACCTTGAAGACTAAGATAAAACAAACCCTTTCCTCCCCACGCTCCTTTTGGTGAGCATTTGATCACGAACTAAGAGAGCCACTCAACTCTGGTGCCTCTGTTGGCTAGTGAGTCTTCTCTGTTGTATTGTTTTGTTAACTTGTCACATGCTACAGTCATTTGGGAAAAGGGCACCCCAACAGAGGAACTGCCTCCATCAGCCTGGCCTCTAGACAAGTCTATGGGGCATCTTCTTAATGGGGGAGCCCAGCCCATCATACGTGATCCCGCCCAAGGGCAGGTGGCCTGGGCTGTATAAGAAAACAAGCTGAGCAAACAATGGGGAGCAAGCCAGTGAGCATTTTCCCCATGTCCAAGCCCCCACTGTAATCAGGATGCGTAAGCCTTTTATCCAGCAACAGATAGCAAATTAATACAGCTTTAACTTACGGCCCCTAAACCACTATCCCTATGGCATTTCCAGGTATCAGTTTGTGCATTTATTAAAGGTTATTAGGCTCCTAGTGGGAACTAGGAGTGACTCTTCTCGTGGGACATTTGGCGATATCTGGAGACATGTTAGATGATCACAGGAGAGGGGCAGCGGTGGCACTTTGAGTGGGTAGAGGACAGGGACCTCCCAATGTCAGCAATGCCTGGCACCTCAGGTGGGCAACCCCCCACCCCCAGTGTGGACCATTTGAACCTCTTCTTGCCATCAAGGCCTGTGAGCTACCACACAGTGCTGGTGGAGGAGGGTGCCCAGGGGGCATGAGTGGCCAGGCAGTTTCCAAGAGAAAGGGCTTCAAAGATGAGGGGCACACATGGTGTACATGCAATGAGCCTTGAACCATCTCTACTGTATGACTTCTCAGTCTTGTGGACTTCAGACCTCACATGGGCCCTTCATATAGGTTCACCCCCTGCAAACCCTGAGCCAGGCTCTACCCCAGCCACCACCCCCATTTTTCCATTCTCTGAATTCCTAGCAGGTAGACAGGCCCTAGTGGGCTTCTTGATCCATGGGCATTTTGGGGGTATGAATGGGAAAGCCCCTTCTGTCTCCAGGAAAAGAGGAACCAGCAAGGCCAGTCAGTACCCCAGAGGTCACTGCTATGGCACCTTGCCAACTGGGATTCCGGGGCCCAGTTCCAGGCCTGGGGAATACGACGCTGCTAAAGACACAGAACACTCACCCGAACACACCTTCCCATGCAGCCTGAGAAGCCCAGACAGACACAAGGGACACCTTTGGCTTTGGGGCTCTGAGAGGGCCTGCACTTCAATGTTCAGGTAAGAGGCCTAATCCGAAAGCACAGTTGTACCCTGCCTGAACTGCTGGGCAAAGCAGTCGTGTTGGGGAGAGAAACAAAAAAATGCTGCCTCCAACAGCATGAGGAGCGAGGGGCCGCAGCGCCGTCCTTACTTCCCCCGTCCCCCTGGAATGGAACACTGGGGCCTGTCATCCCAGGGCCTCCAGGTCTTGCTCACTGCACCTATCCACCGCTCTGTAATCTCTGACCCTCACCGGCTTATTTACAAACTTGAGAAGCCTCGTCTGATCCAGACAAACAAGGCTTAGGAACAGAGCCCCCCACCCCGTGGAGCCTGTTCTGGATACAGAAATGAGCAGCCCCACAGGGGTTATGAGATGAACGAGATGGCCCCACTTCCCCTAATCCTCCACCTGCTGATGAGGAGCCATAGCCAGGAAAAGATTGGGCTGGAAGACTCCAGACCAAGCCCTATCCATAAATCTCCCTACCCACCAGCCCCTGCGACCACAGCTGCCGGCATACCTAGTCTCTACCCAGGTCTTGATCTGCGCAGGGGCAAACGCGCAATGAAGTCTTAGCTTATGACACCCCAGGTTTTGAACTCAAGTCGCATTTCCCTATTGACCTAGGACGTCTTTGGAGATCATTAATCTTCATTTCTGATCGATTTTCTGTCAATACGTCCCTGCCGCCCCCACCAACCCTTCCATTAAGTGGTTAATGAGCTGTAAGCAAACCCACGCATGCGCTGAGGGAGTGGTTTTCCACGAGGCCCCTGAGCAGCAAGGCAGTGCCAACAACCCAAGCGGCACCCTCTGCTTTTGTTCTGGATCTGTGGGTTCAGATTTTCTCACTGGGGTTCCCAGGGCAGAGAGGACCGTTCCCCAGTCCTCCAGGCAAAGTAAGTAGCAGCTACTCAAATGAAGCCAACATTAAACGGATCCACACTCACTCCCCTGGGCTTCCCAGCCGTGTGTAACTGCTCCAATGGGTCAATGGTTCCAGAAGCTTGTGCCAAACAGGAAGTGGTTGTGTGCGGGAGTGTGGTGTGGGTACCAGACACCACCTTGGCATGCCCAGACTTCGGTGGGATCAAAAGAAGAAAAGTTTAAAGGCGACTTTTGTGAGAGCGGAAGCCCGAGAGGGGAGCATACAGCAAGGGTCTGCCATAGGCCTGAGATCTTCAAACTCCCGAAGATAAGACGATCTGAATGTCACCAAGATCCCAACCCTCCCTGTGAAGCCTTGGTCTTTCTCTTCCATCAGATGGAGAAACTAATTCCCTTATTTTCACCTTCAAGCATCGAAGGGTCCAGAACACAAGGTCTGGAGAAGCCTAAAGGTGTAAGATGCTAAGAAACCCATCTGGCCCCCACTCCCCAGAACACTCCATCTGCCCTCCCTGCCGACAAGGTACAAGTTTCTCTGCCGCCTGCCTGCATGTTAACACGTAGGACAAACTTCAAAGAAAACATACAGCTGATAAAAATTTAATGCTATATGTAACAAAGCAGAATGAATATTTAATCCGTGCTTTTATGCGAAACCACATAACCAAGCAGCCCCTCGCAGCAGCCCCTCCCGGCGCCCGCGCCTGGCAGCGAAGCAGTTAAGCTGCTGGCAACAAGCAGCTCCTAATAAACACTCGGCTAATTCTGTAGGAAAAGCACTAATTAGAAAAGCAATAATAATCGGTGTAATTGCTCTAAATTACCCTCCTAACAGAGAACTGCGCTCTGAGCCGGGAACGCAGCTGCCGCGCCCAGGCCAGCGCGTCGTGCCGCAGCCCGCGCTCTGCTGCCCCCTGGCGGCCTCCACGGGCCCCCACCCGCCTGACCGCGAGCAGAACCGGCGCAAATCCCGACGCGCGGGCGCCCCCTGCTGCCCGCCCCGCCGCAGGACCCCCGGATGGGCGGAGGTCCAGACAACCAGAGCCAGCGCAGCCCGCTGGACTCTAGATTTCCCCTCGTCTTTGCCCTTGCTCTTCCAGGCTCCATGCCAATAACAACCAATAACTACTGTCCGAACTACTGTTCGAGGAGCCAGGGACAAATTGTGATGCAAGAATGGACCTCGACACTGTCCCACTGTTCGGGGTGGTGTGTGCACCGGGGGCATTGTTTGGGAGTGGCGTGGAAATAGATGAGCCCAAACAGGAGAGAGGGATTTGCAGAGAAGACAGAATGTTCTGGTGAGATGGTTGGGACAGCTCTCCACAGTCCAGGCTAGTCTATGAAAGTCCCTGGATGGGTGGGATTGCTCTTGACCTGGCACAAAATGAACAAGCCTGCTACGCTGGCGCATTTGCCTGCACCAAACGAACCACTGCCAAGATCTGCCTATCCCTGCCTAAAACTCTCCCGCAGCAGCCACAGATTTCAGAGTAAACTGGCACGGTGTGTATGTGTCAGCCCTCTTTAGAACAGACCACAGCCGTTGACACGGCCGCCGGTGTCTGCCCAGTGCCAGCGTAGGCCCGCACGGGGCTGCACGCATACAATCTTGTCTCGCTATGCAGAGTTCCTGGCGCCTACAATAACAGTTAATAAATGTTTGATGGGTGAACCCCCAGAACTCGCTGGACACATGGGGGTAAAGGACACCCTCTGCATGGGAAACAGGTGCAAAGCCAGGACAGAAGGAGCCAGTGGTAATCAGGGATCAAGACAGAGACACACTCGGTCCACCCAGGACAAAGACACACTCGGTCCACCCAGCACAGAGACACACTCGGTCCACCCAGCACAGAGACACACTCGGTCCACCCAGCACAGAGACACACTCGGTCCACCCAGCACAGAGACACACTCGGTCCACCCAGCACAGAGACACACTCGGTTCACCCTGCACAGAGACACACTCGGTTCACCCAGCACAGAGACACACTCGGTCCACTCAGGACAGAGACATCAATTCTGGAGTTCAGGGAATTTCTAATGCCTCCTCTTCCACTGCAAGGAGCACAAGAAATGGTGTACCCCAAAGAAAATAAAACGCTGCTCCCCATCTGCCAAAACTCCACTCCTCCCAGCACAAGAGCAACTTCCCTCACTATTCCACTGTAAAGCAAGCTGAGGAAGTGGGGAGAGAATGAAAAGGGGCCTCCCGTGACACTGAGCCTCTGTGCCCAGCTTTCTGCTCCAGACGACACAACACACACAAACACACAGACACACACACACGCACCCATGCACACACTCCACATCCCAAGAGTCTTTCTCCTCTCTGCAACCCTCAGCCTAGGATCTGGCAATTCCTCTGTCTTGAAGAAAATAAAAATAATAATAATAAAAAAAAAAACAAGGTTAGAGATGAAGGGTGGGTCTCTCCTGCCCTCCCCTAGCCTCTTCTGAAGGCTCAGGCCAAAGCTACAGACAAGACTGGTGACAGAAAATGTGCATTCTCCTCCAGGAAGCTTCCCTAAGCCTTCTGTAGCCTTGCCACAGCTGCAGGACAGTTGACAACACATGGTGCAGGCTGGAGACCAGACTGCATGGGGTCTTTGCTGAGTGACCAAGGGCACATTTCTTAACCCCTTTGGGCCTCACACTCCTATAAAATGAGGAGATTGGTAGGATTAACCTATTAAAATCATTGGAAAAATTAACTGACTCAAAATACCTGCCATACAGTAAGCACTCGATACACATTTGCTATTAACATTGCCTGTCTTCTTTAACAGAATTCCACTCCGTGGGTTTGAACAAAGACAAGACACATTTGAAAACCTGCTGGACCTGACCATTTCCGAGTCTATTCTGGCTCTGAAAATCTAGAATTAAAATGACTTCTTTTAACGCACCTGCTCTTCTCCCCATTCCTTCCCTGCCTTCTGCAAGCATGCTTGCCCTTCAAGTCAGCCTTAACGAGTGCCTTCTTCCGAGAAACTCCATAATAGTTAGGCATAATCGGGACCTAACCCTCCCGCAGACTCCCAGCATACTTTTCCCTCAACATCCACGCTGTTGCCTCCTGCCTCCTCATGGCTCTCTAGAGAATCACTGATATCTGTAGAGTTTTACTTCGCCTGGCCTGGCACTAGCTTCCTAAATGGTGAGCCCATTAACTGTACAGACGGGGAAACTGAAGCACGCGAAAGCAAGTGGCTGGAGACACTCAGCAAGCCAGGGAGTGGGAGACGCTGGGCTCTTGGACTCCCAGGCTGGCTCCCATGCATTTTGGCTCAAACTCTTATATCCCAGGGATGGCATGGGCACAGTTAGGCACTGGGATCTCCACTAGAGGATGCTGAGAAGGGCTGAAGCTGGGAGGCCAGCCCACCAATACACACACGTGCGCACGCGCATACACACACACCACAAAGCATTTTCAGACAAGCACTTAGAACCCTGATGCTACCTCACACCTGGACCATTGCAGTAGCCTCTATCTGGCCTCCTGGCTTCTACCCACCTCCACTTGTAGCCCACCCTCTATAACACAGAAATAAAGGGCGCTACTGTCTGCTCAGAACCATTCCAAATTAAAGACCTTGCACCCTCCGCCCAGCTGTTCACATCCCTGCTCATCTGTCCCACTTTGGAGACCCAGTACCATGTTTATGGGAACACTGCCTTGCCCTGTGCCTTGCCCACCTCCCCAAATATCCACAACATGCCCTCCTCGCAGGGACCTCCACCCTTTATCAAGAAGCGGCTCCCACTCCATCCTGTTCTCCATCATCACTTCTCGCGGGACTTCTCCACCTAGTAATCTGTTTCGATGTCTGTTTCCTCTGCTGGACTGCAGGCTCCAAAAGGCAGAAACGTCCCTCTAGTGTGCATTGCACATGGGTACCACAGTATCAGACACAAGGTGGGGCCAGAAACCTCTTAGAGAATGCCAGGCCTTCCCGATGGGATTTTTAAGCACCCTGTTGCATGGACCTTTGGACTGGGTGGCTATAGGGAAGGAGAGAGCGCATCCAGTCTCCACATCGGAGGGCTCACTGAGGCAGACAGCATATAAGATCCCCACCCCCACACCTCGCTTTAGGTCCTCACACCCAATTGTTTCTGGATGACGGAAAGGAAAATTTAGTTTCCAGCTAATTAGCTTTGAATTAGGTGTCCCTCTTCATGTTACGGGACGACCCTTCTCCCAAGGCTGGAGGGGCGTCTGCACACACGTGGCCATCATTTGACACTACTCTTTTGGGAGAGACACAAAGGCCTCCCCAGCCCAGGCATTGTCTCTGTGTGGAGTTCACCGGCAGACCCAACACAAAGGCTGGATGAATTCTTCATGACTCTCTGAAAGCCTGGCCCTCCAGGACCCTCCCAGCTTTGCCCACAGGCGGATCCTTGAATGGGGACGGGAGTGAGGGGAGTGGGGGGCGGGGATGAGGAACTGGGCATTATCTTCCCCAGGGAACCCATTTCCTTTCTGGAATATTTGAACAGGGCTCTCCTTCTCAGAGATGCCACCTTGTTGTTAGCTGAAACCTGAGGTCCCCGCCCGCCCTGGATGAGGCAAGGTCACCCAGCATTCAGAGCAGTTCCCCAGTCATCCACGCGGGCATTTGCTGCTCTGCCAGGTTTCCAGAACAAAACCCTGCTTCTCAGAGGGATGTCTCCTCCCCGCTCCAATAAGGGTCCCCAGAGACAATGTGTCCTCCTTCTATGAGGAAGGGTCTGCAGTGATCTCTCCATCTCTATCCTTGCCTGAGTCCCGCGTACAGGGTTAGCTGCGCCATGCCGCCCTCTGCCGGTAGGATTCAGGCAGTGCACGGGCTGCAGTGTGCTCCCAGGTCCTGATCCCGACCCCTGCATCTCCACAATCCCCCACATCTAAACCGCTGTCCTCGAACTCAAGCCCCTTCCTCCGCCCGCCCCTCAAGTCTTCAGAAAAAGATAGCAGTAGTCTGGAAAGGGAGGGAGGGAGGCAGGCCGAAGCCTGGGGGAGGGGCTGGGATTTGAGTTAATGAGCTATGTATTTTCCTTTCCCTATAATCCACGGTATTTGATGCAGCAGCCAATTTAACTTAGCAGTGGGATAATTTGTCATGAGGTTGTTAGGATTCGGAGGGAGGCCACATAGGATGAGGAAGAGTAGGAAAGGCAAAGCGGGCTGGGCAGAAGAGGGGCCGCTCTCTGGTGCATCCGAGAAATTGTCCCGGATGCTGTCCTTCATCCAGGACCCACAGTAAGGAGTATGAACAGAGCTGAGGGTTGATGACAAGCAGTGCAGAGAAGGAGGGGGACCCACGCAGAGGAGAGACCCACGCCAAGGGAAAGGAGCCTCCTTCCTGAAGGACAGGAGTGTGTGGGTCTCAGAGCCTGAGGCTGGTGTTTCTGCACACTGACTGGATCTGAGTGAACCATAGATTGAAGGCTGGGTTCGAACGGCTTGATCCATGGACCGGTGTGGGAATTCCACCCAAATAGCCATACATCCCAAAATAAAGAGCAACCAAGCACTCTGGCCTCACGTCTGCTTGCCTTGTGTTCAGAAACCAGAGGGTCCAGGTCAGAAGGTCCTGAGTGAGAAAACCACCATTGTTCAGGTAAGTCTGGAGAACATATGTTCTGGTTTGCCCGACAGCCATCCCAAGGCTAGCCTGCTGTCTCAGGGAAATTCTTAACAATACTCTTTCACACACTAGAACATTCTGGCATGGGCAACAAATGCGATTATCCTACAGAAGGGGAGCTCAATCTGAGATGAAGTCACTGCCCACAGATAATTCATGGCCTCTGTCAGGGTCTCCTAACAGCCTGTGTGGTTTGGTTTGGTGTGGTTTGTTTTCTTTTTTGTTTTGTTTTGTTTTGTTTCCTGCCAAGTTAAACTAGCACCAAGCACCAAGGTCTGACACCTAAGGTTACAGATCCTCCTATGGGGACCTTCTCCTCCAGGAAGCTCTCCCTGACCAAGACAGACAACATCCATGGGTACCCATCTATAATTGATTCCTCCTGGTGTGGGACATCCCCGTCATTCACATGACTCTGAACTTGTGTTCACCACCAGGACTTGGCCAGGCCGATAGGACCATGTGCTGAGATGTTGATGGGAGAAGATGGTGGCAGAGGGTAGACGGTGAGATGGGGAGCCAACCACAGCCCTGCTCCCACCCAACTCCCGAACCTCAACAATGGAGGGGTGCCACTAGAAATAATGAGACTGGCATCTCCGTGTGGCTGGCCATTTACACACTGTGGCCCTGGGAAGGAAGAGAGGCAGGTGTGCCCCCCCTCCCAGGAGCTTGAAAGTGCATTGCTGTGAACTGGCCCTGTCTCCACTGGCTTCTTCTCCACTCTTGGGTCCCATTTTTCTGATTGCCAGGGGCTCTGGGAAGCAACGTCAGGCACCAGTGAAGTCAGTAAGTGCTCCTCTCTCCCCTCTCTTCCCAGGAGCTGTGAGTATTTCCTTCACCAACTTCTTAATGGACTGCCTCCACTCCACTGTAACAAGCCAAGGGCTGGGTAGCAGTCACTGTCCACTCGCTGGGGTGTAGCGCCATCTAGTGGCCATATTCGGCATGGCAGTGCAACTGATAAAATTTCAGGGTAGTTTCAATAAATAACCATATATGAGGTACTATGCCAAGTCATTGGGAGTACACAGAGTATCACACACACAAAAAAAAAAACTTATTACATGCTTCTTTCACATGAAGGCACTTGCTGTCCAGTGAGAAATTGAACCTACCACAGTGCACATGATGGTGGTGCATGCTTTAATCCCAGCACTCAGGAGGCAGAGGCAGATCTCTGTGAGTTCAAGACCAGCCTGATCTACAGAACTAGTTCCAGGACAGCCAGTTCTACACACACACATACACACACACACAGAAAAAAACCTGTCTCGAAAAACCAAAATAGAAAGAAAAAAAACAGAAAGAAAAAAAGAAAAGAGAAGAAAAGAAAAGAAAGTAGCACAATGCTTCTCTCAGGCACAGTTCGAAGCAACACCTCCAGGGTTCAAATGCTGGCTCTGCCACTTAAAGTTGTGTGCTCCTAGGTCCATTATCCATCCCCTGTGAGCCCAGATGCCTCTCTTGTAACATGGGAATAATTAAAATGTCTTTCTCAAAGGAAGGTTGTGAAGAACTCATTAGAAGTACTAAACACACAGCACAGTGTTTGGCAGGCAAGAAATGGTTTCTAAATGCATATTATTATCATTGTTGTTTGAATGATAAAATATTGATTCAGGCTAACGGCTATAAAAATTCAGAAAAAGGCCAGCCTTAATGGGAATTACAATAAAGAAGGTAATGGGAGAGGCAAGAACCGAGCAAACCCTGGGGAAAAGCAGGTTGTGTGACTAACCATGCAGTCAATGATCCTCTTTGGGCCTCCTCTGTAAATAAAACAAAGTACTTAAATACAGGGACCTGGGCCAGATAATTCTCTGGGTAAGGTTTTTAAGTAATAAATACACATGAGTAACCATAACGTGCAAGGCTGTGAGGGTTTGCAGCATGGTTGCTGATATCAAGACTATAATCTGGCTCACATCACAGAGGAAAGATGGTGGGCTTCTCAACCATTCAGTCTGAAGCTGTCACCCAGACACAGAGCAAGCAAGAAGAGAACGCCTCACTGTTAAAGGCGCCAAGCCACATGGCTAACATAAACAAGAATAATGAGCTAATTTAAGATATAAGAACTAATTAACAAGAAGCCTGAGCTACTAGGCCAACCAGTTTATGATTAATGCAGACCTCTGTGTTTTTCTTTGGGACTGAACAGCTGTAGAACCAGGCGGAGCAGAAATCTCAGTCAACACAGGAGGCCAAGGGTATGGTGAGTGCTAGGCACTTGTCTTAGTATCTGTGAGAGTCAGTTTTACTTCCAGCCACCTCCACCCAAAAGAAACTTCTAGGATCCTGTGGTAGTTTGAATGAGAACACCCAGTTATTGGAACTATTTGGGAAGGATTAGGAGGTGTGGCCTTGGAGGAGGTGAGTCACTAGGGGTGGGCTTTGAGGTTTCAAAAGCCTCATAACCATCTACAGTGGGATCTGCTGCCCTCTTCTGGCTGAGAAGATGCACAGTGTGAGCAGGGAGGGGGAAAGCATCTGTAAGTTATGAGCTGAGATGAAGCAAGACAACAACTCCTAATACAGCCTTATGGTTCAGCTGGGAGCAGTTCTGAGCAAAAGATATTACAGCCGGGGTCCAAAATAAGCTATTGGAGATCCTGTCCAGCCTGTTAGAGATGTGTAGGCCTCACCCAGTAAATTTATGATGAAAATCAAGGAGCTACTGAAACACATGGCAGGACCACCTATCAATAAGACCCATAGTGATCTAAGGAGATCCAGGTCAAACTCATATTCATTCATGGTGAACAATCTATGTGATAAAGCTACATGGTGGTCATTGTCACTTCTCAAACTCACCGCATGATGTTGTTTCAACTGCATACAACCAGGTTGTGAATCCCTAGTGAATCCATTCATGAGTGAGCCAAGATTCCTGCAAACATCAATTGTCACATTTTAGCTCTTGACAAAAACATTTTCCAAATTAGTCACAAACAGTTCGGCCTCTTATATGTTTTGTTGTTTTCTTAATGAGCATCTCACTGTGTAGCCCCAGGCTAACGCTGAACTGCTTGGCCTTACCAGTGCTGGGAGTATAGGCGTACACCACCATGTCTGGCTCTACATCCTCTGGAGAGGAAGACATTGGATAGCATGCAGACTCCTCTCCACCTTGAGAGCGATTCCAACAGTATCACGTCAGGTGACTCACAACCACCTCCCACTCCAGCTTCAGAGCATCCAGAACCCTCTTCTGGCAGCCTCGGGCAGCTGCACACACACGGTGCACATACATATACCCAGGCACACACAGACATATACATCAAGGCCATTTATTTCTAACAGATAATTGCAGTCATAATTAACCACAACCAAGTAGTAAGCACCAAGAAACGTGCTCTGTGGATATAAAATGAGGAGTCTGAATGAGAAGAGGAGGAAAAAAAAAAGGTTTTCTTGATAGCAGGATGTTTAAGCTGAGCCTGAGAGAGAGTAGGAGAAAGCAAGGTGGGGAAGGAATAGGACATTCCCAAGGAGCAGGTAAGAAAATACATGGCCGGCAACAGCCAATGTGGCTGCTCTAGGGACCCCACAAGCAGTGGTCACTGGTCTGCCCTATGTTTTAAGAGACAGTTCAAAACTACAGAGTGAGCAAATCTGCAGAAACAGAAGCCAGATTTGTGCCAGTGCTGGCAGTTGGGCTGGGGATAGGTAGTCATTACTGCTAGTGCTCATGCTAAAGGGAGCAAGATTTCATATCAGAGTGATGAAGATGTTTTAAAACGAATTGCAGTGACTCCGTGAACAGAGTAAATACACTAAATCGTATACTTTAACTTTATGGTAGGTGTCTTAGGGTTTCTATTGCTGCAAAGAGACACCATGACCATGGCAACCCATAAATTAAAACATTTAATTGGGGGTGGCTTACAGTTTTAAGGATTAGTCCATTATTTCATGGAGGGGCATGGCGCATACAGGCAGACGTGGTGCTGGAGAAGGAGCTGAGAGTTCTGCACCTTGATCCACAGCAGCAGGAAGTGAACTGAGATGAGACACACTTCCTCCAGCAAGGCCACACCTCCTGATAGTGCCACTCCCTATGAGTTTATGGGCGCCAGTTACATTCAAACTCCATAGTATGCAAATTATTTTCCCGTAAAGCAACTTTTAGAAAGTGTCAAATTTCATTTACTTAATCTGGCAGCGACTAGGCCTTTGTTTTCTTTATCCTTTGTGGTTTCTATTCTTTTCTGTATTTTACCCCACTTGTCTGTCTGAATTTCCTTCCCTCTAACCTGGCTCATTGCAGCCTCTGTCCTCTCCTGCCCCACCCCCATTCTCTCTTTCTCCTCACTTCTTCCCACTCCCCTCCCCCTCCTTCTTTTCCCCTTCCCCTGCCTCTGGGACCCTCCTCAAGTTAGCAGAAAGCTCAGGCCTCAGGTGGAGGACACGTATGTGCTCCAGCCAACTGTGCAATGAGGATCCTCCACATGACTTTGTCCTCAGTCTTGGATCTACCCCAGCTGTTAAGAAAAAGAGGTTATATTATCCCTCCGTGTCCTTCAGATTCCCAAGGCCTTAGCCATCTGTGCTGCATAATGAACACCCTGTAAATTAGTAGCTAAGACAAAGCTGGTTCTCTCACAGCCTTGGTAGGTGAGGAACATGTGTGTAAGTTAGCGGGTTTGTGTGCGTGTGTATGTGTGCACGTGTGTGTGTGTTGGAGCCTGTCTCAGACTGACCGTGTTGTCTGGTTATCTCACCATCCCAAGGTGCACTGGGAAGGGCTCTCTCCCACTCAGTCACATGTCGTCACTAATTGGTTTCCTTTCCCTGGGGACTGCTGAGTTCTAGCTTTCAGCTGTGGTCACTTGGGCCTCTCTCTCTCTCTCTCTCTCTCTCTCTCTCTCTCTCTCTCTCTCTCTCTGCAGCCTACAAGAAAGCAGTGAAGTGAGCAGCACGCAGGCAGGCATAGGGATGGTTTAGCTTAGGACCCCATTCAGCATTCGGTTTGGGCTGGTGCACTCGGCAGCCTAGTGTCTGCTATATACACCTTTCCCCTTCAAACAATGCACCTGGCAACTTCAGAACTCCCTCAAACCAAGCTACACCAATCTTTAAACAATGGTATGAGTTTCCCCATCTATAGTAACAATCAAACTTAGACAATTTATATTAAATATACTTCCAACATATCTGGGTATGAGGAATAGAAGGGCTAGCCCAGTCTGAACATGTTTTGGCTGAGTGTATAGTAAGACAAAACTTTGTCTTCTAGTAACCTTTCAGGGAGTCTTCCCTGTGCCAGTATGCCTGTGTATAATTAATTAGTGTATTTAATTAAAATCAAATGCATTGTGAGAAGGGAAAAATGTATATATGACCCAAACTGTCCACCAAAATAGAGACCAGTCTAAACCGTACTCCTTAGTGACCTTCTCTTGACCCCCATAAAAGGAAGTCCCAGATGATAACTGGGACCCTTAGGTACTCTCCTGTCGATGCTGAAAGTGTCTCCCTCTACAGCCCCCACTATTGCTTTGATCTAAATAAAGCTATCTTGCCTCTTCAGCAAATCTGTGAGTCCCTATTTTCAATCACTGGGATAAGAGGCCAAGAACCTGGAAACATGCAGCCCAGACCCCAGCCACCAATAACAGTATCAAAACCAAAGGCCCAACCTCTGCTAAAGGGACCGAAGACATTGCATCACCCATGTGCCTTCGGTTCACTGGAAGCAGGTGGTAAAGGGCAGCCCCGCATAGGAAAAGGATTCTATAGGATGAGAACAGCACCTGACACAGAAGAAGCCTCTTGCTGAATGAATGTTGTCATCTCAATCCAGAGGTTTGTGGACGGCTTGTACAGTCTGGTATTAGATAGACAGAAAATAGCAGAGTCAGGGAAGAAAACTGTATCTGTAGAATTTTTTCTATGTGCCGTGATCATTTTACAAACAATAAAGCAGAGGCTTGGCAACATTCTGGAAGTCACCACAGCTGAGCTGCACGGGCCAAGACTCCATGACCCCTGACCTTTTTACTTTCTACTCTACTTCCTGGGCTCTGGAGAAACAAAATTGCAAACTTTCTGAATATCGGAGAGTGTTTTATTTCAGTGTACGTGTGACCGCTTGCATGTGTTCGTGTGCACCACAGGTGTGCTGGTTCTTCAGGAAGTACCCTGGAACTGAGGAGTTACAGACCGTTGTGAGCGGGTGCTGTTAACTAAACCCAGGTCCTCTGTAAAAGCAGCGAGTGCTCCTAATCACAGAGCCATCTCTCCAGCTCCGCAAATAGTGTTTTAAAGATGACTTCATTTCCCATCCCTAAATTTAAGCATCCAGAGGCTATTTCAAGGGCTGTCCCCACACACAGCCCTGCAGCTCCGAGCGATGAAAGACTTTCCCCCTAATGCAATTCTGTATTTTTTATTAAGCTGGCAGGACCAGTGGACCAGGCTTAGCTGGATTTTCCTCCATAAAAACAAGCTTTTGGGAATACTATCGCTTGCCGGTGATGAGGACAGAGATTCCAGGAGGCTGGTTTCAAATGCTAAAATAAGAACATGAAGCAACTATCTGCTAGAATAGAGGGTAAGCTAAGAGCCAACTGCTCCTGCGGTTGCTTCAAGCCCACCCACCTCTGCAGAGGTAACTCAGGCTGGACACACACACACTTACTTGTCTGTATAAATAACCAGGCTAGCTAGGGATAAGACAATTATATTTTATTTATTATAAGGGGAAAACTCACGAAACAGGAAACGAGAAATCCAAGCACAGTAATGTCCCATGGGAAAGGATGCAGAGAGGGCACACACGGAGGTGCACAGCTTTTTACCCTGGGTCCCAGCAAAGCCACGCCTTAACTAAGACCCACCTCTTAAAGTTAGTTGGCTAACAAGGTTCCCCATCACTTGTCCTTATTGATTCAAAGATGCTGATTTTCACAAGTTCTGTGTATGGAACTTAAAATGTGTACTGTACCTATGATTCTCTTTTAAAATTTCTCCCTAGAAACTGATCTTGGGTAAAAGATTCCAGAGGGAACTTTCACGGGTCAAGATAGAACCCATGGTTGATGTGCCCTCTTCTGGCTGATTCCCGCACCCTGGGCACTCAGAAAGAGCAGACAGACAATGGTTTAGAAGTGTTGCCGTTGGCCTGCAGACAACCCAAAGCACTCCTGGGCCCTCAGAGATGGAAGGATCTTCTAAAAGCATGGCCCCATGTTTGTACAGTCTGGGTGAAAATGGTGGTGATAGTAATGGGAACAGTGGCCACTTTATTTAAAAATGTTTTCATATCGTATATTTTGATCATATTTTCTCCTCTCCTAACTCCTCCCAAATCATGCCCACCTCCCTACCAATCCTACTTCATGTTCTTCTTCAAAAAATTGAAAATCCAAACAAACCAATAAGACTAAAAATAACAAACAGAAAAGCGCTCTCTCTCTCTCTCTCTCTCTCTCTCTCTCTCTCTCTCTCTCTCGTCTCTCTATTATTCCTGGGCATGGAACCTGCCTTGGAGTGTCACGGTTGACACACCCAGCAAGACTCCATTGGAGAAGACCGATTGTCCCTCCCCCAGCAAGTATCAATCCCAAATAGTTTCTTCATTAGTGCTGGGCCTTGTGTCTGCTTCCCCTTGTCTGACTTGAACCTGTGTAGCTCTTGTTTGTGCATGCTGTCACAGTTGCTGTGAGTTCACACATGCATCAGTTCTGTTGTGCCTGGAAGACGCTGTTTCCTTGGAGTCACCCACCCATCTCCTCTGGCTCTCTACTCTCTCCTTCTCTTCTGCACAGGTTGCTGGGCCTTGAAGGGAGGAATTTGATAGCGATATCACATTTAGGGTTGAGTTCAAAGTCTCTCATTCTCAGCACACTATCCAGGAATAGCAACTCCTTAATTGGGCTGGATAATATATTTCAATTTAATTATTAATGTGATTGAAATTAGATCTACCATTTCATCATTTGCCCTCCGTTCTGCTTTTGATGGTCTGGTTTGATCAAGTTTGGGGATTCGGTGCCTCTGTTTTCACTTTCTTTCCCACTTTGCACTGTTTGAAGACATTTTAGAATCCCATTTTACTATGTCTGTTCCCTTTTCAACTTCAACTATTTGCGTTACTTTTAGAGACTGCTCCAGGGATTACAGAAGATTCTCTTGTTTCTCTGGGAGTTAATAGCTCACACTTTGTACGTAACAGACATTTCACAACCCTGCAGTTGCATCTACTCCCTTCTTCTAACGCACGCACAGCACTCCTCACGCCATTGTGGTTGTGTGTTCAACATAGGATGCCATGTGTTACATGTACCAGATGCTCTAATAAATGCAGCTACTTTTTTGTAAATAGCCATGTGTTATTAGAGGAGAAACTGAATTTTATTTATTTATCCAAATGTTTGCCCTTGGTGGTCTTCTCTTCGGAAGGTCTGGGCTCCCCTCTTGTATAGTTTCCTTACAGTCTGAAGACCTTTCCTTTCCATGTAAGTCTATTGAAAATGTTCCGTGTATGGCTGTGGATACAACTACACATATGCATGCAGTCTATGTATGTGCATGCATAGATACCATTGTTGTCATTTAAATATGAAATGTTCCCCATAGCTTCATGTTGTCAGAACTTCTTTACCAGATGAGTAGCATTGGAGAACTGATTGTATCCTCAAGATACTAACTAATCTAATCAATGAATTAAGTCCTTAGTGGAGCCATAATATGATGGTTATAGAGGGATGGAAGATGGGGCCTGGTTGACTAAAGCAGGTCACTAGTGGGTCCTTGGCTATATCTTACCCTGACTCTTTCCTACATTTCTCTCTCTGGTTCCTATCTGTCATGAGGTAAACAGAACCAGACAGTAAGGTTCTGCTCAAGCATGCAAGTTCAGGCCGCCCTCCGAAACTACACAAAAGTCTTTAAGTTGTCTGTATCAGACATCTGGGCCACAGAAACAACAAAATCGCCTGCTACAGTCACACATGCTCAGACATGTGTGCACACACTTTCCTTTCTGAAAGGTGTATTTTCTGGGAGTAAAGTCCTGTGCTCACAGTTGTATCTGTTTGAAGTTTTAGCAAATTAAAGATGTTTCCCAGTGTTTTGGCCTCCTCGCTTCCTCATAAGACGTCCCAGCATGCCAACCTCACTGCGATGGTTTCTCTGGTTGCTTATACATTTTTCTCTTCACTTTGGATCTTTGGGGCTTGACGTATATATGTGTATGGACTTGCGGTGTTCTCTTGTGAATTTATCCTGCTTCGGATCCACAACATTTGTTTATTTGGGGAAGGCATGCACATGCCGTAGTGGGTGTGTGGAGGTCGGAGGACAACTTGTGAGAGCTGGTTCTCTCCTTCCAGCAGGACTGACTCCCATTCGATCAGGGTTGGTGCAGTGCCTTTGCCCTCGGGGCCATCTTGCTGTCCCAGCATTCTTTAATATATACATTTATGTCTTTCACCAAGTTTGGAAAGACTCAAGTTATTGTTTCTTCAAATGCTTTTCTGTCTGGTTCTTTTCTCTCCATCCTCTGAGACTCTCATGTACATTAAGACCTTTTGCTATTTTCCTGAATGTTCTGGAACTTTGTTTAGTTTTTTAAATCTCCTCCTCCTCTTCCTCCTCCTACTCCTCCTCTTCTGCTTCTTTTCTTCTTCTTCTTCTTTCTTCTTCTTCTTCTTTCTTCTTCTTCTTCTTCTTCTTCTTCTTCTTCTTCTTCTTCTTCTTCTTCTCCTTCTCCTTCTCCTTCTCCTTCTCCTTCTTCTTCCTTCTCCTTCTCCTTCTTCTTCTTCTCATCATCATTTTCACCTTACATGTAATGATTCTTTTTTTTTTCGTCATCTCCATATTGCCATTAGACCCACACTGCCATTAAGACAATGAATTTTCAGCTGGGCATGGAGCCTCATGCAGTGGCAGATGGATCTCTGTGAGTTTAAGGCCATCCTGCTCTATACTGTGAGTTTCATGCCAGCCAGGACAAGTTAGTGAGACTCTATCTCAAAAGAAAAAGCAAATTAATTTTTAGTTAAGATAAGCCATTTTTCAGTTCTAGAAACGTCATATCATTATTTTGTATATTTCTTTTATCTATTGAGAGTCTTGTTTATATTTTCAATTATATACAGACTTTTCTTATTCTTGACATCATTGACTATGGTATTAAAAGTGATTTCAGAGCTGGGGAGATAGCTTAATCAGAAAGAAGTTTGTATAGCAAGCATGAAGACCTCAGATCACCAGACCCTACATAAAAGCTGGGTGCGGTGGTGTGTGCTTATATTCCTGATTGGAGAGGTGAAAGGCAAGGGTTTGCTACTCAAAGAACCTAACCAACCTGCTGGATTCCAGTAAGAGGTGGTGTGTGTGTGCACACATATATGAGCATGCCAAAGGATATATACCACTCTGAAAGTGTTCCTAGAAAAGTTGTATGGAATTATACCCCCAAGAATAAAATAAAATAAATGTCTATTAGTCCATCTTGATACAAATAAATAATTGATTAGATAAAAGAAGGGTTAGGAAATATTAGAAGGGAAATGTCAAAGAATAATTACGTTGTATAATTATATCCTCTGAATTGAAATTTTTCCATCCTGGCAGGGGGCTCATTAAGACTCCAGAAGTTGGGCTGGAGAGATGGCTCAGAGGTTAAGAGTATTGCCTGCTCTTCCAAAGGTCCTGAGTTCAATTCCCAGCAACCACATGGTGGCTCACAACTGTCTGTAATGGGGTCTAGTGCCCTCTTCTGGCCTGCAGGCAGACACACAAACAGAATATTGTATACATAATGAATAAATAAATATTTTTTTTAAAAAGAGACTCCAGAAGTTTCAAACTGGATCATTCTATCCTAGAAGGGGAGCACCCTTTGGACTCAGGGGGTAAACAACTTACAAATCTCAGGAAGCCCCTGAAACTTAGAAGATTCACAAGACCCTTCAATGCCAAGGTTGATACGCAGTAAAGGCTCTGGGAGAGAGGACTCTCTCCATCATGCCCATCTGTCTACATGCCATGCAGACAGCTCCAGAGCTTCAGCTTTCTGATAATGTGGCTGCCTTTGGGTCACCCATACTCCTTTACCCATAATTCCATAAGTACCCCCAATAAACTTATCGGTAAACCAAATTGGACTCCAGTAGAATCTGTGGGTTTTTTGGTTTGGTTTGGTTTTCAGTTTTTGTTTGTTTGGCTGATTGGTTGGTTTGCTTTGCTTTTTAGTCTGTTGATGTCCTATTTGGGATAAGCAGATATCTGTTCACATTTCCCAGCAAGAGTCACCCACCAGTACACCCCTGAGAGAGTGTTCCCTGTAAAACTGTGCTGAATTATATCCCAAAGAACAAAGCCCACACACACACACACACACAAAATGATTAAGCAAATAACTAGGAAAGAGAGCTCTCTCTTCTCTTATAAGAACACCAACTAATAATTGTAGAGCAAACGAAGGGACTAGGTCACCACTACATCATCACAATAGCAATCACTGTGGGTGGAATCCAGCAATAAATGCTAAAATTAGTGGACAAAGGCTTGAGGGAAAACAGGAAGTAGTTTCAAAGTATCCTCCTCAAAATATTTACTAATTTCCATGGCCACATTCACAAACTCTGACACATGTCTCTTCGAGAGGTAGATTTTAATTCCCAATGTGTGTTGGACTCTGGGAACCTGTTGTAACTAATAGCATAAAAAGGTAAATATATTGATGGTATAGTAGAGAAACTTAGTTGACACCATCTTCAGCAAGTGACAAAAGATAAAAATCACTGGAAGTAAGATATAATGACATCATGGGCTCTTTGATGAGAATAACATCGCACCTCTCTACTCCTTTCCTCAAAGCCTATAATCTTGGTCTAATCATGGGGAGGCATCAGACAAACCCAAATTGAAGATCATCCTACAAAATATCCAAACGAGATGTGATAGTTAATTGCGATGGTCAACATGGCTAGACGTAGGCACAGCAATGAGACATACCTCTGGGAGTGTCTGTGAAGCACTGCAGGAGAAGTGACGGGAAGAGAAGACAGGAAAGGGGCCAGAGGACATCGCAGCTGGAAAGGACTGAGGAAAACACGAGGATCGGTGCAGGAAAAACAGAAGGGAATTAACGAAAACATGGCTGGGGTCCGGGAACACAAAACAAATGCTATGGGGGTCTTGGTGTGAGGAGGGTGTCTAGGCGATCTGTTAAGTTCGTTCATGGGACAAACGAGGGATTAGATATCCGGGAGAAACACGAAAGGAGCAAAGGCAGCGAACCCACAAGCAGCGAGCACAGCACACAAAGCGCAGGTGCGGAGAAAGCGGAAGTGACTGGATGAGGGGGCAAGAACCCCAGATGTGGGGAACAGAGAAGCGACGGCCACAGAGAGAGAAAGGAGCATGGTAACAACAGACTTTATCATGGCAGGCAAACCACTCCCATCTGAATTGAACAACACCAAGGTTGGGAATCTGCCGGGGACCTCTGGGTTGGACATTTTATAGGATCCCAGGGCCCTCCTCTTCCCCAACTGCCTGTCGGTCCCACTTACAGTTTTCTACCTACTGGATACTTTTCTTCCAGCTGGCCATTAGCAATCAAGCAATCAAAACAGTTGGGGCCTTCCTTGCTTTCCCAATCAGTCTAAGATCCCTGACCCTCCTTGGGGGATCCCAGTAGAAAAACTGGAAAATACAAACGAAGTCTTTGCCATTGTTAACCCATATTGGATTGCATTGGTTAGATTATTAGCTACATCCATCTCTCTTCAGATGGTGGAGCCAGGGTACTATAGGTTACTGGTGTTCAGAGGAGCCAGGTGAAGGCCGTGGACAAACACCCTGCACTCCACAGCCACTCCTCTATAAATAGGAACTATTCCAGAGGAAGAAGGTGTTGTTCTCATCCTCCCATCAAGCGTGGAGAAGACGGATCATTTCTTGGCCCTCTCACCAATGATAGGGGTTGTTAGCCTTTGAACCTTTGCTAGTTTGATGGGTAAAATTTATCTAATACCTAATTCATCATTGTGGGAGGTCCTAAGCATTTTTCATGTGCACTGTATCTATTTGCTGTGTGTGTGTGTGTGTGTGTGTGTGTGTGTGTGTGTGTGTGTTTGTTGCCTACTCAATATATTGTCCTTTGTTTCTTCGGCATCCCTATTCAAAAATCATTTTTCTGCTCATTTTACAGCTGTAAAATCTGAGGCTCGGGAGGGTAAGAAATTAACACCCAAACTCCCCAGCAGCAAGTAATTCAGAAAGCTTGAGCCAAGATCCACTCAACTCCAAGGCCCATGACCTTCCAGCATCTTGAATAAGTTGGGACTTGGCCATGTATCTTAACCCCCTGCTTCCCGTTGCCTTCTGGGATGAAGATTAGTTAAATGCTAGAGGTTTCTGAGGCAGTCTAGTGGGTTTGGCTTAAAATGAGGAAGGAAACTGACAGATGTGATTAGTTACCAGCCGAGGGCTAGAACTACTCTAGTCTATCTAGAATCAAACACCTATTGGCTCCCAGGTATACGATCCATGGCAGGCAGTGATCTAGGCCATAGAGGCCATGTGCCTGTCCGACGTGCTCAGTGGTGTAGGTCTTAGCTGAGATATTCCCAACTTCCCACTACCTCATCTAGCATCTGTAGGATAGTGCCCTTTATTTTGTTTCACTACAATAAAAGTTTTCTATCTCAGGACAAGTGTTGGATTGACAGTTCTCACAAAGCCCTTCATTAAACTCTAATTGTACAAAAACAGATGCCACAGTGGCTGGAGAGACGGCTCTGTGATTAAGAGCATTGGCTGCTCTTCCAGGTTCAATTGCCAGCACCCACGTGGCAGCTCACAACTGGCTGTAGCTCCAAATCCAGGGTATCTGGTGCCCTCTTTTGGACTCCTTGGGTACCAGACACACACTGGTGCACAGGCAACAAACACATACCTACACAAAGAATAAAATAAAGACAAGTTAAAGAAAGATTTTTCAAAAGAAAATAGAGACTACAGCTTCCTTCTTTTCATGGTCATCTGATACCTCCTTCTTTGCGATCAAAATTCAAGGTCACATGACATGGGAGCGTTTCCATCTTCAGCTTTTGAACTTTGCCAAGACTTTCTGTGGCCATTGTTCTTGCGTTGACATGTTGAACACAGCGTTTGTATATGTCTTATGCCGAACATGACTCATCTTTCCACTAAGACATGAGACTCTCTGCTCATCAAAACAGTTATTTCACTCCAAATATTTAGCAGGTTACTCTCGGCACTGTCTTATTAGTGCCTTCAAGTCACACTAGCAAGAATCACTGCCACCAGCATTTGTTGCACACCTAATGGATACCAGACACTACTCAGGGCTCTCCACACTTTGTCACATAACATCTTCAGCTCCATATTGTGAACGGGACGCTGAAGACAGACAGGTACGCACATTTGCCCAGCCTTACACAACCAGAGATTGGAAGAGCCAGAGAGTCTGACTTCAGAGCCACACACTCTATGACGCTTGATCTGTAGGGATCTTTATTGAATCACCGATTTGAGAAGTTAGGAAAACCCATTCTAAGAATTGATTTTGAATCATCAAAATCAAGAGCCTTAAATATCAGAGGAAGCAGTATTGAGAAGAAATTCTCTGAAGCAGCCCAGTCTGTAGCCTTGCCTCCCAGACTTTTGTCACCCTCCAGGCCACCTCCTTAGCATTGTCACATTGTTTCAGATAGAACCCGTTCTCTTAGTCACTTAATATCTTTTCAATTGACTTAATTGTTTCTGCCCAAGCAAGTTACTTAAAAAGGGAAGTGACCTCTTGTCACTATTGTAAATGGAAAGGCAGTATCACTGGCTTTAAGCAAATGGTAACCTAAAAATAAATACTATGGAAATGAAACAATGCCAAAAAATTATAGTCAGATGCCCTTGCCTGCCAAAGCACTGAGGCTTGCTAAATCTAAGTCTCTCTCTTTCTCTCTCTCTCTCTGCTAAAATGGGAGATTTAACAAGACTTAAGAGAGATAGATAATCAGAAGTGCAAGAAAAGGAAGAAAAGAGTCCCTGTGGATTTAGGGTTTGGGGTCAGAAACACCCACGTCCTAACTCATCACTGAAGGGCAGGAACTCAAGGCAGGAGCCTGGAGGTGGGAGTTGCTGTATAAGCCATGGAGGTGAGCTGCTTACTGGCTTGCTCTTCATGACTTGCTCAACCTGCTTTCTTATAGAATCCAGGACTGCCGGCCCAGGGATGACACCACCCACAATGGGTTAGGTCTCCCCACCTCAATCATTAGTCAAGAAAATGTCCTACAGACTTGTCTAGAGGCGAATCTGATGGAGGCAGTTCTCTTTTTTCCACATTACTCTCTCTTTGATCAAGTTGACATAAAACTAGTCAGCACAACAGATAAAAGGAGGAAAAGGTGGCAAGGATTACTAGAGAAGAGGGAAACAGCAAGAAAGTGATCTCTGGAAGGTTTCCTGGCGGGCCATGATCACCTTGGACCTATTACATAGGTCTACTCAAGCCTGGGTCTTTAGTAGTCTCCAGCTCCTGCCTCCAAAGTTAGCCCCATGGCAGCTCTGGAAACTGCTCCTTTAGAACTAAGGAAAACAAATCTCTTTCTTACTGCAGGTGTGTTTTGTTCTTCTGTCCCATAAGGGCTGCCATCTGGGATCCATGGTTTACAAGCTCTCCAGTGAGGGGCTATCATGCAATAGTACCCTTAAGGAGGAGAGCGATGCTCATGGGACTCGCTTTTCTGCCTTGATCTAACAAGCCACCCTCTGTGCCTCTTCTTTGTGGAACCTCATACCACAACACAAGAACCTCTGACCACAGCTGGAAGAACTCACAGCCCTGGACCCTAGGTGACTGTGCCTATAACTATCCTGATGCTGCAGGAATTTCGCACAGGAAGGGGTGCCACATCATCGCAAAGGCAAACAAAACAAAGGCCAGCTTCATCCATCAAGGATGGCCCTGGCAACCGTCAGCAAGTTAGAATTGAAAACTCCCAGGTCAAGTGACCTTGAATGATAGTCTGCAGCAAGATGACACTAGGTTGTGCTACTTTAGAAAGAATTACCTAAACATTTCTTTTCCCAATATTATGGTTCCCGCTTTAATAATAATAATAATAAGTAATTTTATTTTTTTTAATTCATAATTTCTTTTTATGTCCATTTTATGTCCATGAGAGTTTTGTCTGCATGTGTGTCTCCGTGAAAACGTTGGATTCTCTGGAACTGGAGTTACAGACAGTTGTGAGCTGCCAGGTCGGTGCTGGGAATTGAACCTGGTTCCTCTGGAAGAACGGCCAGTGTTCTGGTTCCTCTGGAAGAACAGCTCCTGAGCCATCTATCTGGTCCCCAAGTACCTTTATAATGCAGGAAAGTTCCAAGTACCGCCTTGACAACTCAGAGATGAGTCACGGATGGTGGGTACCTCTTACCTAGATCATGGTTTGGTTATGAAAACGTCCCCTGTACCTTTTTATGTATGGGTCTAGGTTGCCAGATAAGCTTCGGGGAAGTAATTGGATGCTGAGGTCTTGACCTATATGTGGACAGATTTACTGATGAGCATGACTAAAGGTTACGGTAAAGAGTTAGAGGGTGCTACAGGAAGGATGCTGGTCACTGGGAACATGTCCTGGGGCTATACCTTGCTTTCACCCCTTCCTGTGTACCCTTTCTCTGCTTCCAAGCTGCTGCGTTTTCATATGCTATTCCCATCCAGACAGACCAGCACCCCTGAAACCATGAGCTGGCCAAATAATTCTCTTTACGTTGTTCTCTGGGTGTTCTGGTCACAGCGATGCAAAAGTACCTAGTTCAGTCACTGAAATGGGGGCGGGATAGACTCCTGGAGCAGGAGGCAGGTGGGAGACCTGGCCAAGGAATTGCACTTCTTTGTTTTAAACCAAAACATCCTTTTAAAAGTTCCCATTTTGGCCAGGCAGGGGTAGTACATGCCCTTAATCCCAGCACTTGGGAGGCAGAGGCACGTGAGTTGGAGGCCAGCCTGGTCTACAGAATGAGTTCTAGGACAGCCAGGGCTACACAGAGAAACCCTGTCTCAAAAAGCCAAAAAAAAAAAAAGTTCAAATTTGAACCCCTCCTTCTAAGAAGTTCTTTATCAGCTAACTTGTACAAGTTTAGGATTCGTGTGTTTCTTATGTTTTCACCTAAGACACAGACCTGCTGATTAGAGAGGATAGTGAGCCTGACCTGAGAGATGCCAGCATTCAAGAAGCCTGCTCAGACACATGAGAAAGGAACCTGCCTATAGACAGGGTTTCTGTTTTTACATTTTAATTGATTTATTGTATGGGCATGCCTGCCATGATTCACATGTGGAGTTCAGAAGTCAACCGGTATGAGCTGGTTCTTTCCCTCCACCAAGTGGGTTCAAGAGACCCAACTTGGGTCATTGGCATGGGCAGCAAGTGACTTGAACCAACCACTTGAACTATCTTGCCAGGCCTAGCTGTGGGTGGAGCCACCCTAGCCTGGGTATCTGTTACCATCTCTGCTGACCTCTGATCTCCTTCAGGGTTGGAAAGGGCTAATTGCCACCCCACCCCTACTTACTAGTCTCCTCTGTACTGCTGAGAATGCTGAACACAGATGGTACCCAGCTTGCCAAGACCACACATATAGCTAGAGAGATGGAGACAGGACCTCCTAATGCCTGTCGCTAATCCTTTCCATGACTACACACTCCCCATCAGCTTCCAAATTTCAGTCATAGTTGGATGCTGTAGTAAGGGTGCAGCTGGACTCCAGGACAAGGAACAGTTCTCAGAGGCATGCAGGACCATCCACACCCACAGAAGGAAGGCAGCCAGGATCAGAAGGCCACAGCCATGCCACAGATTCCATAAATTAAGCCGCTAAACATGCCCAACTTGCTCTAATTACCAGAAGGCTGGCAGAGTCTGAAGGCTGCAGGCTTCATGGTGGGGTCATGGTGTGAGTCTAGCTTGTTATGTGATCTCTGAGGAGCGATAAGTGAGACACGTTGCTTTTCCCAAACGCCATGTAGATGAAGTTCAGGATTAGACCACCCAGAAAGCGCTTGTGCCGTGCCACCCTTCATAGAACACATGCAACATGTGCTGTTCTCAGCCTGTGAGGGGATGCTGCTGGCACAGAGGACATATCCAAGCCTGTGGTGTGGGCAGAGAAGCCAGGTGTTGGCTTGTGTTCTTTGGGGCTGTACGTCCGCAGCTCTCAGAGGCTCAGGTCCTCGGCCTCTCATTCACAAAGTGCTAGTTTAGACTGTGTTTGTCTGCTGGGGCCACGACAGCAAAACACAAAGCCTGGGAACCTTAAATGGCAAAAACATATCGTCTCAGTAATGAAGGCTGGGAGTCCATGACAAGTGTCAGCAGAGTGAGAACTTCTCTCTCTCTCTCTCTCTCTCTCTCTCTCTCTCTCTCTCTCTCTCTCATTTCTGGAGGTTTACTGGTAATCTCAACACTCCTGGTTGGCGTATCTATCACCATATCTTTGCCTCCAGCAACACATCATGTGTCTGGGTCCCAATTCCCCTTTTGTGTAAAGACAATGGTCACATTGGCTTGAAGCACACCAAACGATCCTGTGTTAACTAATTTTACTTTCAGTGACCTCGTGTGCAAAGGGCACCTCACAGGCTAAGGTGGAGCAGGTGAAGCCACCACACCCTCTGCATCTCTTGCCATCTCTTCTGGCCTCCAGCCTCCTTTCAGGTTAGCAGGAGATAGTCTCCTTTCCAGTCTCCTCATTACTGTTCTTGCCAGATGCGGCCCTTCTATCCAGATGTGGCCCTCTATCTAGATGCGGCCCCTCTATCTAGATGTGGTCCTCTCTGTCCAGATGTGACCCCTCTATTATATGGACTTTCCAGCCTTGGGGACCACAAGCTGAATTCTGTGTTTTAAAATCTAGGGGATGGAAAGTTGGTTCTGCTGCTAAAGGCTCTAGCTGCTCTTCTGGAGGACCGTGGCTCTGATTCCCAGCACTCACATCAGGTGTCTTACAACCAAACTCCAGTTCCAGGGGATCTGCCACACCCTTCTGGACTCTGCAGCCACTGCACACATGTGGTACAGACATAAAACATAAAAGTAAAATTACAAGGTACACGGGTGGGAGTAAAACATAAAATAAAATTAAAATTTTATCCAATATGATATTTTATCGATGCAATAAAAATATGCCGAGAGTATCCATGCACCTTTTATAGCCACCTTTTATTGCATGTTTAAAACTTTATATAGTGCCACCCAACTGACTACTCCCTCTGCAGTCTCTTCTACTCCACAACTGGTCTCTGAGACATCTTCATGTTGGTACATACGTCTACAGTTCATCCATTTTAGATGCTGAATAAATGGGCAGCGAAAACGACTTCTGGATTTTCCTTTTGTTTTGTTGTTGTAGCTGGCCTTGCAAACCTTTCCTATCGGGTTTCTGGTTCTCCTCTACAACATAGACTCAGGAGTGAACCCGGAACGAGAAGGACATCCTCAGTTCTTCTGGCTGCTCCTAACCACCTTTCGAAAGTGGCTTCTGTGGCTCTGTGGTATCTGTTCACAGGTACCCATGTACCTGTGAACTCCACCCCACCCCATTGAGCTGGTTTTATCAGACCGTGTACAATTGTGCCAAGCTAATGGGTATGAAATGGTAAGTTGATGGGATTTTAATTTGCATTTTTCATTTTCAGCAGGGAAGTTAAGCCTTCTTTCTTGGCTTTATTTAAATGGTCTAATCCTCAGATATCTCTCCTGGTGATTCAGGGGAAGAACAGATTAGCTTTAAATTGAATTCTGGCTCCCAGTAACTAACTCCTCCAACTCTCCTCATCCATGGGAAAGAAACCTGGTTACCTGAATTGTCTGTACCAATTGACCTCGTGGAAGGTGAAGGATATAGCAAGGAAAGGGGCTAATTCTACACTACTCCACCGGGAAGGCTAAAGGCAGACAGTGCCCCTAGTGGTAAACTATGGTATGGCAAGTACTGTAAAGTTCTGGAACATTAATCTTAGCCAGGCTCAGTGGCACACAGCAATAATCCCAGGAATTTGGGAGGCTGAGGCAGGAGGAGTACAAATTCAAAACCAGCCAGGAATACATAGAGAAACCCTGTAAATAGATGGGGAAGGAGGGAGATGGGAAAGGAGGGTGAGTGAGAGAGAGAAAGAGAGAGGGGGAGAGAGAATGAATATATTGGTTTCAGTATTTTAACTTACCTCCTGCTAAAGGCTGTAATGTTTGTCTAGCTGACCCTTCCCAAGATGGTTTTACCTAGAGATGCACAGAGTCACTCTGTGAAGCCAAAAAATAGCACAGCCTTGAAACTGTGGTGTTCCTGACCCCATGACTCCCACCCAGAACTCCCACCTCAGCTAACCTGACCTTTGCACCAGGCCCCTTTTGTTGGTGCTGACAAACATCATCTTATTTTATATATATATATATATATATATATATATATATATATATATATATATATATATATATTTTTTTTCTTTTAAATCCTCACTTAATAGAAGAAGCAGGGGCCAGGGAGATACGGATAGCAAGGACCACTCAGCCTGCAGAAAGGCAGCTGTTTGGCTCCTAGGTCAGAGCTCAGTGAGCTGGATATGGGGCATCAGGGGTGTCCACTCGCCTGAGGGAACGCAGCACGTTCTTGCTGGTCCTCTCCCTGCATAGAGCCTTGTTAGTGGGCAGACGGGGGCTTGGCAGGAAGTCTCTTTGTCCTGCAAACACAGAGGACTTTCTCAGAGAGAAAAATACGAAATGATGACATCTATCAGAGTACCCTGGGGCCTGCCAAGGCGGGCCCTGCTTAGCTGTGCTCAGGCCAGGACAGAATTTGGCTTTGACCAAACCCTAAGCGGAGAACCAAAGCAAACAATAGCAGGACCCCTGCCCCACCCAGGTCCTTACCACAGTACCTGGTGACTGGGACCTCCCCTGGGAGCTGTCTTTGCAGGAAATGGCCTCAGAGCACAAAGGAAGAGCCTGTGTGTGACCAGTGTCAGGAAGGCTCTGGTCTCCAGGAAGGAAAAACAGAGCCAGGACTAAAATCACAACATTTGGCAACAGGGAGTCTCCAGGGCATGGGGGCACCTGATGAGTGACATGCAGGAAGCATGTAGGGGAGGGGGTGGATGCCTGGCTGGATCCGGTCTGGTCCACGTTTCCCTGGCCATGCTGGGTGGGACACTTTCTCCAGTCTGGAAGCAGGAACAAAGATGGAGCTGGAGCCAACAGTCCTCTCTTCTTCTGCAAGACAAGATCCTGTGGTTGATTTGCTGATGGGTTCCATCACAGCCCCAGGACAGAATCACTTCGATATCATTTCCCGGGGCTAGCTTTTAAAAGCTATTTTTATATATGTATGTTGTATTTACATCATCTCCCTCCCCTCCCCCAGTTCCTCCCACATCTCTCACGCTTCTCAAGTCCATGGCCCCTTTGTCTTTAATTATTATCGTTACATATGTAATCAAAGAAATATGTTAACACAACCTGCTGCGTCCATTTAGTGTTGCTTAAATGTACATTGTTTCTTTAGGGCTGACCACTTGGATAACGAATTCGAGGCCTCATCTCTGGAGATGACTGGTTCTCCCTCCCTCAGAAGTCATTAATTGCCTGGAGCGCTTCACTTAGGGGTGGGGCTGCACGGCTAGCATCTTTTAAAACTTCTATTTTAGAGTTCGTACCATAAGAATAGCAACTGCCTTTGCAGACAGCCACAGATACTGTAACGGCCCAATGAAACATCGCATTCAACCGCAAGTCCTGCACACTTGCCCCGTGCTCTCACAAATGTCAGCTGAAGCCACACAGCTCAGGCGGTCTTGAGAAGATGATGATGCAGCCGTGTAGGGACCCAGGGCAGATGCTCAGAGCTGGAGAGGGGTGAGCCCAGAATAGGATCACTGTCCTTCCTGCCGTGCTCCCACCCGCAGGTACTGAGCACCAGCCCTGGGGAGCACTGTGATGATGGAACGCTGTGATGGAGGAACATCGTGGTCCCACCCGCAGGTACTGAGCACCAGCCCTGGGGAGCACTGTGATAATGGAACGCTGTGATGGAGGAACATCATGGCCCCACCCGCAGGTACTGAGCACCAGCCCTGGGGAGCACTGTGATGGAGGAACGCTGTGATGGAGGAACACCGTGGTCTCACCCGCAGGTACTGAGCACCGGCCCTGGGGAGCACTGTGATGATGGAACGCTGTGATGGAGGAACACCGTGGTCTCACCCGCAGGTCCTGAGCACCAGCCCTGCCGAGCACTGTGATGGAGGAACGCTGTGATGGAGGAACATCGTGGTCCCACCCGCAGGTACTGAGCACCGGCCCTGTGATGGAGGAACACTAAGCAACAGAGCAAAGTCTCCACCTCCGAAGTCGTGATGATGGTGCTGTGGGAGGAAGCAGCTAGACAGTGAAGAGACTGAGCGAAGGACAGTGAAGGTACTGACAGAGATCAGACCGAGTGAGCAGGCCTGATAGGCTTCCTGGGGGCAGAGGAGCCCTATACAGGTGACTAAAGAAAGATGAGCTGAGCCTCAGATGGGCCCTGTTGCCTCTTACTCACTAGGGAAGAGCTGGAGTAAGGAGCAAGCAAGGCTCTGGAAATCAGCCCCTCCCTCTATACTCCTACCCCACCCCATCCCACCCCATTGGGAAACACTTATTTAGCCAAGACTCCCACCTCTTAGGACCTTCCTTGCCCACTTTCCCACGGCCTAAACCAGCCTTGAGCGTTCTCTGGCTTCCCTCCAGCGGCAGCCCTTCCAAGGCCTGAATGTACTTTAAATCAAACTCCTTTCCCCACCTCTCCTGAGTCCTGCACCCAGGCCAGCCCCACTGTTGGGAGAAGACATTGGCTTTGCTCCTGTCAGGTCCGGTGGGGGCCGATGGAAGAGGGGGAATGGGCTGCCCCTCTGCTGTTATTTTTGTTACCCATCCCATCAGCTGTGTGACCCTCTTCTTCCCACCCACGTAGAAAGAGGAGGACCAGATTCACCCCAGCATGGAACTTCTCCTCAGCACCCACCAAAGAACTACCAGCTGGTACTGGGGTGCAGAGGAGCACAAGAAGTCCAAAAGTCAGGAACGTCCATTGGAGTCCCCCCAGCCCCGTTTCGGGGTACCAGAGCTACACTGCGCACACCGCCCAGAACAGTGTTATAGCTCCAAAGTCCCTTTTGAGTGGAAAAAAAAAATATAAGGTGTGTGATTCCGTATCTTGCGACTATAAACCCCTCTGGTAAGGCAGATCCTGTCTTCCCAAATTTCTGCGTTATCACTGGGGTTTTCACACTCCTCCAAAGAAAAAGAGAGGCTAGGACTGGCAGCCCCGTGCCTCAAGAACCGACTGTGGAAGAGGGTGAGAGGAGCTGGGGCACACAGGCCCGCCCCAACGTGCGATGTCAGATTGATTAAGTTCCTCACGGTCCTGAGCTCCCTAATGTTTTTCTCTGAAATGTCTCAGCTCTAAACGATCGTGACCCAAGGCAATTTACAGTTTCTTCCATTTTTTTTAATGAAGTCTGATTTAATAGTCGGAATGGTTAATGGCCTCGTCTGTCACACATAATAAAACAGAGCCTAATTGTGTTTTAAAAAGGCCCTTTTGGTATGAACAGAAGCAACTTGATTGAATTGTGAGAGGGCTTTGGTGTGTGCTAAGATGGCTCTTGCTGAGTTGCCATTCAGTTCTCCCCTCATCCGCCATCATCCTCTCTACTACTGGAATTTCCAAACTCCCCAAACCAGTTCAGATTCAGGCTGTCTTGGCTGGCCTCCTCAGGATGCCCCATCTCAATGCTTACAGGGATCCACACAGCCTCTTCTAATTATAGCCTTCCAGACCCTCCCAGGGTAGCAAATGTCCTGTACCCATTTCATACCTGGGAAAACCAAGGCTGGCTTGTGCCCAAGTCTCCAGGGTGGTGGTGAGTCAGGGCCTTGGCAGCTGGCCCTCCTGCCCAGCCAGATCTTGAAAAGCTTTCTTCCCCTGTGGCTGGAGAAGGCCTACAACCAGGCAGGTCTTGACATGAGTCCTGCCCTCTTAGAACCATTGTGGTGAGCCACAGAGCCTAAAATCCATGGGGAGACTGCAGCAAAGAAGAGCCATTCACCAGGAACTGGGAGTTCACTTAAAGGGGCCTGAGATACGTTTTCAGATCCTTGAGCAAATAGGGTTCTGTAAAGTATATACATGGTGCCCTCCTGTAGGAGAGACTGGAGAGTCACAGAGGCAAGACAGGGCTGCCCCGCTACTGCCCCTGATATGCCAGTACCAACTGTGCAAACCAGGCCTAGCCCCTAGGCCAGGCACAGTGGTTTGTGGAGGTCAATGGGCCAAGGGAAGTCTGTCAGGGATGGCTGTCCCTGGGAAGGAGGACAGTGAAAAGGGCACTGGGCTCAGGATCCTACGAAAAGACTGGCCCTAGGTTCCTTCTTTTCATCAGCCTGCCCTGTGCCCTTCCCAGACGACCAGCCCTGTCTGTAAAACACACCCTGGTTCTTTCCGAATCGGGGGACTTTGTGAGGGCCACCTCCACACAAACCGGAAGACTATGGGAACTTGAAACAACATCTTGGAAGAGAGGATTGCCCCTCCCCACCCTATAGTTGTGGAGTTACCTCACACATACCCCCAACTTCAGTGAAAATCCAACTGAGGGTGAACAAGAGCCCTGCTGAGGCTGTACTGAATGCGAAAGCTGAGGGGCAAAAGGACACGTAGGTCTTTGGCCAGAGGGGCCAGAGACTGGGAGAAGCATGCAGAAATGACAGCAAATTCCTCTGCGCATGGCTGGGTAAGAGGCAGTCCACGGCTGGGCAGGGACCCCTGGCTTCTCCAATGGGGTGGTAGGGGTGGTGCAGAAAGGGAGTCTTGTTCCCAGGTAGCTCCAAGATACAGACACAGAGTAAGGATGGAGCTGCAGTCAGATAGAGTGGGACCACAGTCAGTCAGAGTGGGGTTACAGTCAGACAGAGTGGGACTACAGCCAGACAGGGTGGGCTACAGTCAGACAGAGTGGGGTTACAGTGAGTCAGAGTGAGGCTACAGTCAGACACAGCAGGACTACAGTCAGACAAAATGGGGCTACAGCCAGACAGAGTGGGACTACAGTCAGACAGGGTGGTGCTACAGTCGGACAGTGGGGCTGCAATCAGTGAGAGTAGGGTTGTAGACAGTGAGGCTGTACTCAGTCAGAGTAGGGCCTGAACAACACAGTTTCCATGATAATATGGCCCGTTTCTGTCTAGGTGGATGCGGAGGGTGAGTGGCCCCACAGGACTGTCCTCATCTATGAATGTGTGTGGTGTGTTAAGAGCAGAAATCCCACAGCAGGCAGGGAGCTTATTGTCCCCCACTCCCACCCTCTATCTCCAGGGTGCTGGAATGAAGGCTGAGTAGGGCAGGGAAGGTGGCTCAGTTGGATAAGAGTGAGGATCTGAGTCTCAATCCCCAGCTGCCAGGTACAAGAGCCATCAAGAGAGTCAGTTCCCAGAATCCAACACTTAGGAGGCAGGGGTCACTGGTACTTACTAGTAACCAGCCTAACCCTAGGCTCAGAGAGAGGAATAAGGTGGAGAATGATAAAGCAGATCACTCAACAGCATCTTCTGCCGTGTGTGTGTGTGTGTGTGTGTGTGCGCATGTGCGTGCACGCGCACACATACAGGTATGGGAGAAGAGATAAGTTCTACTTAGGCACAGTAGTGTGTAGTCTCGAATTCAAGACCAACCAGGGACAGCACTGCAAGGCTCCAACACAAAAGCAAAACAAAAACTTTAGAAAAACCTGAAGCTTTGTCTTTTGATGCCAAAAGTTCTGACTAGACACAAGAACACATTCTCCTTGGGGACCTGAGCAGGGAAATGATTTGTTCCTGCTTGTCTCTGGCACCATCTTGTAAACATAAAAACACAGGGTGAGCTGGATGTTTCACTTGCTTTCTGTTTCCTTACTTAGCCTCTAATAAACATGCCCTCACCTGGTGTTCTGTGTCCCCTACCCCTTGAATCCTCCACTATTGTTTGTAACAAGAGCCCCCTCTCCTTCTCTGTGCCCGCATGCAGACAGAGAAAGACGGCTGAGAAGACTTCAGGACAGGTGGTATTTTCAGTCAGCAATGAGCCAACAGCTACAGGGCTTTCCACTCCCAAGGATCGCGTGGCACTCCAACCAGATCCAGAGCTCTGGGCTGTGGCTCTGCCCCTATTTTCTTCGCGCTAGCACCCAGATTGGTGGATCAGCCTCCCCTGAGACATGGAAGTCTTGAGCAGAGGCACCAGGGAACATGGCACACTCATATTGTCTCATAAGCTCCTGCTTGCTTAGCTTGCTGCAGGTTTAGCGCTCAGGGTTGGCGGCGTCATGCGGGTAGTATAGCTTTTCGCAAAGGGCCTGCAGAATGTTTTCGTGCAAATGCTGGGTTCTGGGGGTGCCAGCAACATTCTCCTGTGCTCAGTTCCCTCACACTTATATCACTCTTGTGTCTTCTCGGTTCTCGATGTGTGACAGCCCTCCTCTTCGTTCCAGCCAGTTAGTCTTTCCTACCCAGCCACAACGGAACTACTTGTTCAGCCAGCGGCAGCTCTCCACTGCGCTTGTGTGCCCCACGCTTCTACCCTTGCCCTTTTCTCTCTCTGCTGAGTCCTTCTCTGAGAACCAGATATGTTTCTCAACCACCCTCATCTACAGAAACCCTCACTTGTCCACCTTATTCCTCTGCACTTATTATTGGCAAAACTCTGGAAACAATCTCACCGTCCTGTCTCAAGTTCCTCAGCTCATTCTTTCTTGGTCTGAATCACTCGGGATTTTGGTCCACTGCTTACAGAAACCGGTATTATGTTGTCACCAACAATGTCCGTAATTCTAATCTAATAGTCTTTCCGTTCATTGTTTTTTTTTTCTTGCCAGTAATATTTGAAACCCTCTTTTCCTCCACGCAAGGTCATCTCAAGAACATTAGCCCTCCAACATCACCCCCACCCAGTCTCCTTACCAGTGTCAACCCTTGGACTTTAGATGACCCATGAAAATGTCTATACCTCCTTGCTAGCCACGTGCATTGCTTAAGTGGCCATCGGTTACACAGCACTGGGGTCAACACCTTACTGCTCCAGCCTTGTCACCCCCCGACTTCACACTGACATGCCCAGCTGCTAAGCCAACAGCTCCATTGGGATGAAGGAAACATATTAAGAACTCATCTCTGGTTGTCCCTTAACCCACGTCCCATTCCCCATTCTTCTGGTCGTCTGGGTTATAAAACACCAACATCCCCCATTGAGAGCAATCAGTTTGCCTCATCTTCAGAGTACATCCTACAGTTAGCTGCTTCTCCACTGCCACCACCATTTCATCTGGCTCATTTTAGCAAGGGCCCTTCAGTTGAGCTCTCCACGACCAATCAATGGCTTCTCACAGTTCCCGAAGAGCTTGTGGCACAGAACAAGAGCCACAGTGTTCACCATGACTGGCAAAGGCTCCTGAGATCGGGCCCATCACTGCCATTTCTCTTTATCCCTCAGCAGGCTTCCAGCTACACCTCGGCCACCCTGAATGTCTCCAAACTTCCTCAGCATCTCCCTCCTCAGCTGTGCCACTTGTAGACAGCCACACAGCTTGCTGCGATGGGCCTCTGCTCGTACATCCTCTACCGGAGTCTTTCCTAATCACTTCTTGGGCTTTTGCCTAAGATGCAGTGGAGAGGACCATTTCCTGACTATTCTCTAGAAAATGGTTTCCACCCAATGTCCTTTTACTCTCCTATCCAGTTGATTTATTTGTATATTGTTTATTGCTGTGTACCCTCCTCTTCCTTCTTCTCCAAATTAATACGTAAATTCTATCACTCTACACTGGTGTGCCCCAAAACTCAGGAGCCATCTGGGCACTGGCTCCAAGAAGAAGAAAAGAACATAACGGCAGGCATACTAGCCCTCTCTCTCTCAACCCTGGCTCGTTCTGTTGCAGGAATCGGCTCACTATTGGCTTTTCCTCTGGAAGATGGGGAGGAAGCCTGAAGACAGCCCCTGTTACTGTGAGCTCCATCCAGTGCTCTCTCATAGTGTTGAATTTCACTCACATTCTCTTGTGGACCAGGTTTTTTCCTCCACCACTCCGTCAGCTAAGATCCTGTGTGCTCACTGATGGCCTTCAGCTCCAGTCTTCCTCTCGCTTGGCCTGTCAATATCAGGGGGCATTTGACCGGCTGACCTATCTGTTTGTCCTATGTAGTAGGAGACTGCTCGTTCACTTCCTGGCCCAGACCCGAATAATCACACAGAAACTATATTAATTACACCACTGTTTGTCCTATTATCTCAGGCTTCCCAATAACTCTTACATCTTAAACTAACCCATTTCTATTAATCTGTGTATCACCACGAGGCTGTGGCTTACTGTAAAAGGTTTCTGGGTGGCTTTCTCCTTCAGCAGCTCCATGGCATCTCCCTGACTCTGCCTCGTCTCTCAATATAACTCTTCCAGCTGTTATAGGCCAAAGCAGCTTCTTTATTAGCCAATGCTAATAAAACATATTCATAGCACACAGAAGGGAATCCCATATCAGTCCTCCAACCTCGCTGGCAGCTCCATGTCCTCGGCTGGCTCCTCGCCACCTTCCCAAGCTCACTGCAGGGGTCCCCCTGAGCAGCATGCCTTTCTCTCTGTATCTATAATCTTGGTACCCTCACCCATGCCAGGGCTCTATTCATACATACTCCTGTGCGTGACTCACCCTTATCAACAGCATTCTTTCTCTCCAGCCTGAAAGCTGCCCTGACCAGCTGGGGTTGAGTGACTTCTGAATGACACATTCTCTAGTTTGCTGGGCATTTGATGCTTTGTTGATGAAGTACATGTTTCAGGATATGAAATTATAGGTTGACATAATTTTGTTATTGTGTTGTTTTCTTTTAGCACTTAAAAATCCATTGTCTGGTAACTTACTTTTGTGGTGAGACACTAGCCATCGTCCCTGGGCAGGCCTCTGCATGCACTATGCCATCTTTCCCTTTGACCTTTTAAAGATTATTTTCTTAGTTCTGATCACTTACCTAACAGTTTGACCGTGGGCTTATATAGAGAATATTTGTGTTTGTCCTGTATAGGATTTATTGATATTCCAGACCTGCAGGATGCTATTTTTGAGGAAATTTGGAAAATTTGAAGATGAATTTTTTTTTCCTGCTGACCGTTTCTCTTCTCCTTCTGACGCTGCAATTACATGTGGACTAAACCTGATGACCCAGGTCAATGAAGCTGTTTTCTTTCTTTTTTTCAATTAAAATGTTTTAGATTTCACTATTCTATTGCATGAATGTTTTTCCTGTATGTATGTTTGTGCATCACACCCTCACCTGGGGCTCTCGAGGCCAGAAGAGGGCACTGGAACCCCTGGAGCTGCACTTATAGGCCGAAGTGCGCCACCATGCAGATGCTGGGATTTGAACCTGGATTCTCTAAAATTATCTTTTGTCTGTGTTCTTCATTTGAATGACTTCAAGTTTGCTGGCCTTTTCTTGGATTAATATCTGTCTTAGTTAGGGTTACTATTGCTGTGATGAGACACCATGGCCAAAGCAGCTTGGGGAGGAAAAGGCTTATGTGGCTCACACTTCCCCAGCACTGTTCATCACTGAATGAAGTCAGAACAGGAACTCACACAGGGCAGGATCCTGAAGGCAGGAGCTGATGCAGAGACCATGGAGGGGTCCTCACTGGTTTGCTCTCCCTGCTTTTTTTATAGAACAGAACCACCAGCCCAGGAGTGTTCCCACACGAGCTGGGCCCTCCGGTATTAATCACTAATTAAGAAAATGTTCTACTATCGTGCCTGTATCCCCATAGTACACAGGCATTTTCTCAGTTGAACCCCCTCCTCTCTGACGATTCTAGCTTGTGTCAAGCTGACATAAAACTAGCCAGCAAAAAAATAAAAAATAAAAATAAAAAATAAAACTAGCCAGCACAGTATCTGTGGACACTTTCCTGGGTACGTTACATCTTCTGATTCTGAAGTTTTGATTGGGGTATTATAGTCTCTATGTATTCCTGTTGGCTCCTCAAAACAGTGACCAATCCCAGCACTCTGGAGACAAAGGCAGGCGAATTTCTGTGAACTCTGAGTCTTTATAAGAAAGCCAGCTGAGTTAGCCATGGGGAGCAAGTCCATAAGCAGTATTTTTCCATGGCCTCTGCACTTGTTCCTGCCTCTACGTTCCTGTCCTGCTTGAGTTCCTGCCTTGGCTTCCCTCAGTGATGGACTGTGATTGGGACATGTAACCATAAAACCCTTTTCTCCCTAAACTGTCTATGGTCATGGCATTTATCACAGTATTAGAAACTTGACTAAGGCGGTGAGCATGTGACATCAGTCCCTGCTTTAAAAAGCCAAAGAGACAGATAACAACAAAACATCTACCACTTCTACAACAGTTTCTAAATTTACTGTTGCTCTTTTGTTTATAATGATTTCATAGGCCTCCAGAGCTTGAGATTTGTTTTGATGTTCCACCATGATTATGGTGGGGTTCTGTGGAAGATAAACCACAGGAAAGGCACTGAAGAGGCGTCTCTTTCATATTTCACAGCAGAAGGTCGTACTTGTTACTGCAGATTGGTCTACCATATCTTTCCATGATAAAAGGAAATTTTCCCTCCCTTATAATTGACAAATTATCTGTGCAATTATCTAGCCCCCCAACCATGTTTCACCCACTAGTTTTGGTGTTCACTGGTGGATCCAGCCTGAACCAGTTAGCACAGTGATAGCTAGGTAATGGTGATTTACTCAGATTTATTGGCTGGCATCATTTGTGAGAAGATGCTCTATTTTCTCAGCTGGAAACCATTCTAGGGTTTGATAATAATATCAACTCTTCTGAGATCTGAAGTTATGGATTTTAGATAGAAATCTATACAATATGGGAGACATTAAGATCAAATATGATAATGAAGGACACGGTAAACATAGAACCTTGAAGGCAGGACAAAGTAGGCACATTCCAGGGCAAACGAGAAAGTCAGGGAAACTGAAACACAGGGAACATGAGGGGTAAGAGCAGAGAGTGGCATGTCTAGGGCATGGGGAGCTTGTGGGGCAGGTTAAGGGGCTTTGGCTTCATCCTTACAGCAACAGAGAAATAATGAGGGATGTGAGGTGATCTGACTTGCTTTTTTGAAAGATCACATTTCTCTTACTAACTAGTCCCTTCTTAGGAGGAGAAAACTTGGCTGAACTAGTTTTTTCCAATGCCTTGGGTTAAGGAGGACAGGTACCCTTAGTCATAGCTAGTGGTGGTGTACAATGTAGAGCTTTATGGAGGCAATTCTGCAGTAACTCAAAATTGCAAACAATTTGGTCCAACAATTCTACCACAGAGAATTTGTCCTATTTGCATATGCAAAATGACATAAGTATAATGTTACTCAATGAAACATAATTTATAATAGTAAAACACTGGCAACAATATGTGTTCGACAGCAGGGGACTAATTGAATATGTTATAACGCATTCACACAGTGGAATATTATGCAGTTGGCAAAAGAAATGAGTGCATTCTTAACTCACTAACATGAAATAATTTCTAAGAAATAATAAATGACACAGACTCTAGAACAAATAGAGCATTTAAGGAGGGATGAATCATATAATTGTGTCTTTGGTCATGAGCTCCATCTTGGAAGGATAGAATATAAACTGGTAATGGTGATGTCTTTGAGGGGGAATAAAGAGACTTTAATGGCTACTCTCTTACAGACTTTTCCCATTTCATTCTCTGCATGTTTATTTCCTATTGAAAAGCAGGAAGAACATTAGAAGATCTTTTGTCACGTAGGTGGGAAGCAGAAAAATTGGCTATCGTTCGGGGCCCATGTGGCCTGACACAGCTGATATGAGCAGGGGATGTGTCCTGTCCTCCACGGCCATCTGTGTCCCAAAGAACCCAGCTCAATAAAATTGCCTTGCAATCCCCAAGACAAGGGCACTGTCAAGACCGAGGGCAGATGGTGACGAGTGGGAAGGAAACCTTCAGTCTCCGAGTGCCAACCTGGTACTGGCCCAGTTCTCATCAGCGTCGTCATTGAAACAAATCCACTTGCCCCACTCCCTAGACTTGTTCTGTGCTCCTTCTGCCGGCACAGGAGCCGTAGCCTGGGATCTTCTCCCTCCAGTCATCCTCTTGCCTGCTGCCCAGCTTTGCCTTGGAAATCAGTTAACTCACTCATTTATTCTCTGATATCACACACACACACACACACACACGAGTGCACACCTCTGTTCTCCCAAGGACTACCACCACAGCATCTCATCCCACGTGACCTCTCAGGGTAACTCTCCAGACCCCTACCCCTCTCTCGCATACCCACACACATCACCTCACTCACCAGGCTCAAAATGTACCTATTTCTCATCTTATATTTTACAGAGGGCCCACAAAATCACATAGGAAAATTACATAATAAATGCCCTATTGATAACAGTGCCATTTCCCAACATGTTTACTGTGCTATTATTCTTTATCAAACTGCAGCTCAGTATTCTGTGCGAAATCACACGTCACATAGTACTCTAACAGAACACTTCCACCTGAACCTCTAGAATTCCTTGCTTCAGGTAACATAACATCTCTTATATATACAGAATAAGTCTTTCCCTATAGCATATACCAGAAAGCTTACTCCCAAGAGGGTTCAGTCTCTAAAATCAAAGGGATTAACTATATTTTTAAAAAGTTGTTGTTGTTGTTGTTTGTTTGCTTGTTTGTTTGTTTTAGATAGAATCTCTCTAAGTAGTCCTGGCTGAACCGGAACATGCTATGTAGCCCAGGCTGGCCTCAAAGTCCTAAAGATTCTCTTTCTTCTGCCCTCCAAGAGCTGAGATTAAAGACATTTGCCACCACACTAGCTCATTATCCACATTTTAAAACTTCATTCCACTCACCAGCTTATGAAGCCCCTTTGGAATCACTATGCGTTGCTCCTGGTGTCCCCCTCTTACCATCTTGAGACTAGGAAGAAGTCAAAATTACCTCTGACAGTCTCCTGAAGACATTGAGCTATCCTAAAAGGCCAGAAGCCATACTGACATTGATTCTTGCTTCTTTGCAGTCCCCATCATCTTTCTCACCATTTCTTAGAAGGTCAGATAAGCAATCCAATGTATTAAAGCCCCAGGAACTTAGCTTAGAAGACTCCATTTTGATTTGGAATGTTGGGGTCTGAACACCAACTCAATCCAAAGCAGTGGCTCCCATGGATTTTATCTGCCAGCTCTTAACGTGGTATCCGGCACATGGGTCTTACCCAAGACCACCTACACACTTCTGTGCTCAAAACATTTCTAGACTTCTCTGCCCAAATTGATATAAGGTTTATTTATGAGCCACAAAGAAAAGGCAGTCTCATTACTTCATTTCTGCTTTCATTGCCAACACCAAATGGCACCTTATATGGCAACTAACTGAATAATTTGTGGTTGTTCCAGTAGTCTGCCTGCTGGCCTAGTAAAGAACTTGAGGTGCTGGCAGACCTCAGCACTCAGCAACACCCTTACACTATCACTGCTGGATGGCTGTGATGCCCTGTGGTATCTTGATGAGGATGGAGGTCAGCTGTGATACTACAGAGACAGTCTCTGATCATACTGCCAGCCTCAGTTGCTGAAAGCCCATGGCAGATGTCTGTTGGTGGCAAAATTCTATCTGCTTCCCAGGCCAGAGGCAGGCAGTGGGAGGTGGGAGGGGGCTGGCATTCTTTATTCCTTCCCTATGAAAGCTGAGCAAGGCATAAGTTAAGGAAAGCCACAGGGGGCTTCAGAGTAGAATAAATAGCCAGACTAGGTGTGCCTGCACTCACCTCTCTCAGTACCCAAGGAAGTCCCAGAAACAGAAAGACCATTAAGCACTCGAGTCTGTTCCAGGTCTCTCAGACTCCTTTTCCCACCAGGTCAGAGCCTGAGAAAGGGGAGTGGCTCATCTTCTAAGAACTTGGTTGGCAGCCAATGTTCTCCTGTCTGTAATCCTCTTTAAATTGCCCTTGTTTCCCCAACCATTGCTGAGTGCAGCCCCGCTCTCCTTGCCTGATGAGCAAGTTTATAGGGAGCTGTCATGCTTTCCCATCATATACCTGTTACTGAAGTAGATAGCTCTGTTATAATCCCCAGACCAATAGGAACAAGCTAGCACTTCCTTTTGACACAGTCTGGAGTTCTTGAATATAGGAGTTAAGTGGACTCCAGGAGGGAGTCTCCCAAAGATACCCAGACGCTAACAACCATCCCAAAGTTAATGTTCTCACAAGGGCTAGTGATTATACAGTCAAAACACATTTCTTTTCAGACGTAAAGTCAGAGGGCTGCCCACACCATCTGAGCTAAGTGCCATCGTGGAACACCATACACCAGGTAAACAGGCCTGAGGTATAGGCTTCTTGTCCTAGAAAGAAATTACCTTACTAGGAATGCCAAGAACAGGGCAGGTTTCAAATTATATATATGTGATAACAAACTTCCCCAGCTAAATCATTTCCCTGTTCCAGAACTTTCTGAGCTTTTCCATTGCTCTAACCCTCATGTTTTGCTCCCACTCCCATCGCCCCACCCCACCCAGAACCCATACTTCTGTGTAATAGGGCTCTTGGTCAACCCTCCCCGCTTTCTTCCCACTTTGGTCATTCTGACAGCTCCCCTGTAACCTCTGTGCTGCAGATCCCCCACACTGCCTTATGATTTGCTCTGGTGGCAACCAGCAGCCAAGGTTCTCCCCATAGGGACAGTATTTCTCCCACAGGGGCCTGGCTGGTCAACTAACACATTTGATTTTAGACCTGCAATTAAAATATCCTCACGCACCAGCAAAAGCCATGACTGAGCTCTCATGCTTTTTATGGCATTTGAAAACTTTTATGTGCCTATGTGTGTGCACGTCTGAGAGAGAGGTGCTGTATTTGCCATGGTGCTTGTGTGGGTGTCAGAGGTCAACTTGCAGGAGCGAGTTCCCGCCCACTCTGTATGGCCTGGGGATTGAACTCAGGTGGTGAGGCTTTGCAGGCAGGTGCCTTTGCCCACATCACACCCCCTCGTCACCCTGACGATGACCCTCTTGAACCGCTTTCTACACTCAGCATCATCTTCCAAATCATGGTTTCTCATGCCAGAGCAAAGCCAGTGTCTTCCAGAGATGGTGATGACTGACTTCTGGGTTCCTGTTGTAGCGTACACCTTCATACCTCAAGTAGTAGAGAGACATGAGGTGCCATTAGGACAACAGTACAGGAATGGGATGTAGCTCAGTGGGAGAGTGGTTGCTTAGCGTGCACAGATCCTCATTTTGATCCCTAGCAATGCAAAAAAACAACCAAGCGCACACATACAGAGAAAGGAAACCAAACTTCAGTAGCTACAGTTTTAGCTGAGAGCCATGTGGCATCTAGCTGCTACTTCCAAATGTGCACTGTCCATGGGTTTTCAGGGTCAGGCTGAGGACCTCCACACTTACAGTCTGCCCATCCATGGCCAACAGGTATTTCACAGCTCATTAGAACTTGTAATCCCAAAAAAGCAAAGGACACCACTGATCAACATGGACCCTGTTTTAGGGTTTCTGTTGCTGTGAAGAGACACCATGACCATAGCAACTCTTATAAAGGAAAACATTTAATTGGGGTGGCTCAGTTCCAGTTCAGAGGTTCAGTCTATTATCATGGAGCATGGTGACTGAAATGAAAACATGGGACTGATGCAGTAGCTGGGAGTCCTACATCTTGCAGGCAACAGGAAATAGTCTGAAAGTCATATTGAGAGAAACTTTGAGACCTCAGAGCCTGCTCCCACAGAGACACACTTCCTCCAAGGCGACACCTACTTCAACAAGGTCATACCACCTAACAGGGCCATTCTCTGTGCACTTCTGGGGACCAATTACATTCAAATTACCACATTCCCTGGTTCTCATAAGCTTTAAATAATATCATAGTGCAAAACGCATTTAGTCCAACTTCAAAAGTCCCCACAGTCTATTACAGTTTCAACAATGCTTAAAAGTCCAAAGTTTGCCCAGCAGCGGTAGCACACACCTTTAATCCCGGCACTTTGGAAGCAGAGGTAGGCAGATCTCTGTGAATTTAAGGCCAGTTTGGTCTACAGAGTGAGTTCAAGGACAGGCCACAAAGCTACACAGAGAAACCCTGTCTTGAAGAAAAAGAAGAAAAGAAAAGAAAAGAAAAGAAAGGAAAAGAAAAAAGAAAAGAAAAAATGTCCAAAGATTCAATGCAATTTCTTAACTGTAATCCCCTGTAAAATCAAAATAAAAACTAAGATCACACATTTTCAATATATAATGACACAGACTATTCATTACTATTTCAAAGTGTAGAGAAGAGAGCATGGTGGGGAAATACTGGACCAAAGCAAGACCAAAAACCAGCTGGGCAAACTCCAAACTCTGCATCTCCAACGCTCTTCTGATCTCCAAGACTGTTTAGCTCTGCTGACTGCAGCACACTCCCTTCTCTTGGGCCGGTTCCACTCCTGTCAGCAGCTCTCTTCACAGGGATTTCACGACTCTGGCAGCTCTAACATCTTGGGGTCTCCAAGGCAATTCAGGCTTCACCTTCACAGCGTCACCTAATGGCCTCTCTAGGCCTCCGTTCAGGGACCCCCTGGCACTAGCCTGGCCTCAGCAGCCTTCTTTAGGCACAGACACAAATTCCATAACCCGCTTCTTCTGTCCTTAACTCTAAAGCCAGTAGTATCATGTGGCAGAAGCCGCCACATTCTGTTGTCTGCTGGAGCACATGGCCTCCATGTTCAATTATATCTTCATCAGCTTTCTGGTTTGGATTGTTACTTTTACTGCCTAAGCTTGGCTGTGTTGAACTTGCTCTGTAGACCAGGCTAGCCTCAAACTCAGAACTCTGCCAGTCTCTGTTCCTAGTGCTGGGATTAAAAGTGTGCACACACCACCACACCCAGCTCTAAGGTTTCTTTAGTTCCTTTTTAGGAACTAGAAACTAAACTGGGTGGGATCTTGCCCTGAAGTCACCACTCCTTTTATTCCATTTCTTAATCAGTTTATCTTCTCGAACACAGGATTTAGTTCCATTCCACTGCCTGGTGCTCCTTTTTTTCTTAAATTTTATATTTTGTAATTTACTCTGCTTGGCTTGTTCCTTTTCATTATAAACCTTCATTAGAGTTACTGCTAATACCCACACAACAGAGTCTATACTAGGCTGTTTTGAGATTTCCTCTACCAAGAGAATTAATCCAAAATTCTTTAACTGCAGGCAAATTTTTTGGACAAGGGTAAAAAGCAGTCACTTTCTTCACCAAAATATCATAAGAACAATCTCTAGGCACGTCTCCCCTGTAACTTCTTGACCCCCACATTTCTTCTCCCCACAGTTCATCAAATCACATTTAACACTATTTTCTTCCATGTCCCTATTGCTATGGTCCATTAAACAGCACTTAAAGTGTTCAACTGCTTTTCTAATCCAGAGTCCCAAGGTCCAGATTCCTTCAAACAAAAACATGGTCAGGCCCATCTCAGCAATATCCCAGTCCTTGGTACCAACTTCTGTCTTAGGTGTGCAGAGACACCATGACTGCAGCGACTCTTATAAAAAGAAACACGGTGCTGGTGAGGTAGCTGAGAGTCCTTCATCTTGCAGGCAGTAAAAAGTGGTATGAGTGTCACACTAGGGAAAGCTTGAGCAAGAGACCATAAAGTCCACCCCACCCTACCCCCCAGTTAACCCACTTCCGCTACAGGGCTGCACCTATTTCAGCAAGGCCTCAGCTCCTAATAGCGCCATTCCCTATGCGCTTAGGGGGCCAGTTACACTCAAAGTACCACAGATCCTATGGACAGAGAAAAGGGGGAGGGACAGCCTACTAAGTATGGTGAGGGAAAAAACTAAGAAAATATGAGCTTTTAGGAAGGAAGGCATCCCAAGACCATCAATCCGTCCAGTCAGATCCTCTGAGCACCCATTGGTTGACCTATGGCCTTTTTTTTCTTTCTTTTCATTCTTGCTCTGTACAAGATACACACAAATGGAAGGAGTTACAATTTAATGGTGAGTACACGACTTTGTATTTGATTAGCACCATCAGTATCTCTTTCTCCCTCTCTCCCGTCCCCCCTCCCTTTCACACACACATACATAAACTGGGGGAAATGGGTCTAGTATCTAACCTCAAGGGATTTAGTGACTAAGATGTTACTAATTAAATCTACAGACCCCTTTCTTGACCCCCCCCCCCATTTAGGACTTTAACATGTCCATCACTGGCCCCCCAGGACTCACTTGGTATTTTTGTGCATGCACACATCCCATGAACAACCAAGTGCTAATGTCAGTTATTGATATAGAAAAGTGGGCAGGGGACATTTTCAACACAGGTGGTTATCGAAGACTTCATGTAGGAGCTGAATTTAAACTGACCCAAAATTCAAAGTAAGGTCAAAAAATTTTCCAAAGCAGAAGGGCACTCCCAAATGAGCAAGGGAAGCCTGGATGCGCCATCCTACTTGCTGCTCAGTGTGTGCACTGGCAGGAACAAAAGGCCAAAGCGGGGCCTACAGGGGGTCAGAATCTGGAGAGGACAGTAAAGGTTCATGACAGAGATGGCATCTGAACTTATTTTTGAAGAGAACAATGCCATTTCAGACCATCAGAAAAATGACATTCAAGGTCCTTAAAATCCAAATAAGTGCAAACCCAGAGCAATGTCTGTGCTGGGCCGTACTTGGACGACTTAATTTCCTTTTGTGTACTCCATCTTTTCAATAAAGGTGATCCAGGAAGCCTGGAGTCTTAATACAGCCACCACTCAACTGCTCTCCAGAGTATGTGTCTTACTGTCTTCTCTGTGGATGTAATCGGTAGTAGTGAAGTGCTAGGGACAGAACCCATGGCCTACGCTAATGCTCCACCACTGAGCCATTCTCCCCAGTCCAGAAATGGCAATGGCTGTAAAACATCTTTTGATCGACTACACTTCCTCTTTGATAATTTCATACATGTATATAATGTACTGATCTCATGCCTACTCTCTCTTCTCTTTCCTACTCAGGTAGACCTCCTCCTCCCCACATGTCCCTTCTCCACACTCATCTTTTTATGTACGACTCACTGATTTTAACCAGGATTATCTGTGAACAGTTTTGGAACTAGCCTTTGAGACTACAGGGCTCCCTGTTGAGCATGCAATGGAATATAATGACTGCCTCTTCTCTCCAAAGATAGTAGCCCATAGTTACCAGGGAGGAGTCCAGCCCTATGAAGCCTGTTTCCAATCCATGCCTAGCAGTCAACAGGCCCAGGGCAATGCAAGTCAAATGCCAGCACCAAAACACCCTCTTCCAGCTCTTCTCCTCCCTATCTTCCCACTTCATTTTCCTTTCTGCTCCCTTTCCCCATGTTTCGAGTCTTAGGGTGGTGGAAACGTTCTGTTTAGGTCTAAGCACATGGCTCTTCTCAACACCTTGAGCAGCAATGAATCTCTGCACTCACTGCTTTTCTGGGCCTGTGCTGCCAATGTGCGCATCCAGTGTTCAAAGGTGAGTTTGCTGAGTAAGGGAACTCTAAACTTTAAGAGTTCCCTTCACACAGCAAGAACAACTTTGGAGGACTGAACATGAGCTGTATACTCTAAGCCTTAGATGGAAGATATCTGGGTAAGTAAGACGTAGAGGCATCTGGTTGGAGGAAATGGGTTCACTTCCAGCCAGAGAAAAGGTCTCAGAAAGAGAAAGCAGGGTAAAACAAGACCATCATGGCTGTCCCTTCCCTCTCAGAGCCAAGCACCCAAGGGCAACTGTGGAAAACGAAGAAGTGACCACAGTCAAGATGGATGAGCCCCAAATTAGATATGATTGTCTGAACAGCCTTGGTTGGGAACAACAGAGATGGGAAATAGCAAAGTTGTCTTTTTATTCTTTTTTTTTTTTTTTTTTTTGAGACAAGGTTTCTCTGTAGCTTTGGAGACTGTCCTGGACCTAGCTCTTGTAAACCAGACTGGTCTCAAGATTCGCCTGCCTCTGCCTCCTGAGTGTTAGGATTAAAGGCGTGCACCACCCTGCACTTTTCCCTTCTAGAGGAGTTACAGAGCCTGTGAACCATAGGAAATGGAGGTGGAGCTGAAAATGGTGAAGTAATAGAATTCTATAGATGCCTTGCTGAGTTAAGGGCTCAGAGCACAACTTAGCAAACTCAGGACTTGACTTCTGTCTCACTGAGCTAAAGTGTCAAGAGAGGAGCTTGTTAGCCACAGTAGGGACAGCAGGAGTCACCATTTGAGCTATGAAGGTGCACCTCACCAATGGTCTCATAGGTCTAGTGATCAGTCAGTTTCCCTTGAGAATGTTAGCACCCATTGAGGAAGGAATGTAAAAATGCTAACATAGATTTTTTTTTTTTTGAGACAGGGTTTCTCTGGGTAGCCCTGCCTGTTCTTGAACTCGCTCTACAGAGGCTGGCCTCAAACTCAAGAGATCCACCTGCCTCTGCCTCTTGAGTGCTGGGATCATAGGCATGTGCCACCACAGCTAGGTACCTTTTTTTTTGGGGGGGGGGGGTAGGAAATCCGAACTCTACTTACTACTCAACAATTTGAGATGTTTTTATGTAATTAGCTTTTTTTAGGTTTTAGATTTTTATGTTTGCATGAATATACTTAGTTACTGTTCTATTGCTGTGAAAAGAAACCATGACCAAGACAACTCTTAGAAAAGCAAGCATTTACCTTACAATTTTAGAGGGTTAGTCCAGGATCATCATGATGGGAAGCACACAGACATGGTGTTGGTGCAGTAGCTGAGAGCTTTACATCCTGATTCACAGGGAGCAGGCAGACACATGGGGACTGGCATGGGCTTATGAAAACTAAGTTTGAACCCAGTGAAATACTTTCCTTCAAGGCCACATCCCCTAATCTCTTTCAAACAATTCCACTATCTGGGGAACCAAGCATTCAAATATGAGTCTATGGGGACCATTATCATTCAAATCACCAGTCTGTGTATCACATGCATGCAGAGCCTGTGAAGCTCAGGAGAGGACATCAGATGCCCTGAGAATGGAATTACAGATGGTTTTGAACTGCCATGTGAGTACTAGGAATTGAATCCAGGTCCCCTGAAGAGCAGCTGGTACTCTTAAGCACTGAGCCATCCTACCCTAATTGTGAAGCTATAGAAAACACCCAAAAATTAATGCCCTAAAAGTACTTTTAATTGCAAACATTTAAAATGACATATTCTCACCTAGCATCTGAGCAGCTTATCAAAACCTTAACAAGTGTTCACATCCTCATGCTATATTAAACCAGTTCAACACTATATACATATCTGACAAACTGTTCAGTGTATTTGAATGCTGTTGCTAGCTGAGCAAACTCTAGCTCATTGTACATTTTGATTTGCAATGGACAAAATATTTTGCTCCAAACACACAGAAAAAAAATGTTTAAAGAAAAACCAAACACATGAAACATTTTAGTTTTTTTTTTTTTCCTTTTTCGAGATAGGGTTTCTCTGTGGTTTTGGAGCCTGTCCTGGAACTAGCTCTTGCAGACCAGGCTGGTCTCGAACTCAGAGACCCGCCTGCCTCTGCCTCCCAAGTGCTGGGATTAAAGGCATGCGCCACCACCGCCCGGCCAACATTTTAGTTTTTATATTTAATCCCAAACACCAAATTTAAATAGAACAAAAAAGATCTTTTGCAGTCCTTAGCTTAAGCTAAAAAGTTATATTTTACAAATCTATTATGGCTTGATGTTTGGATTCCTACACTTTTTATCTTCTTGTGACTGGTAATTTCTCTGTTGAATGGCCTTCGGGAGAAGCACCAACTATTTCCTGTTGTGCACACATATAACATTAACTATAGAGAAAAATACACACCAAACAATGGTCTCTCTGGCTGTTGGACTTCAGGTGATTTTTGTTAGTGGCGGTACTCTTGAATTATATAGTAGTTAGTTTAAAAAAAAAAATCTGACACTAGCTGCCAGTTAAAGACCACAAAATATTTTGATGTATTTACAGTAATGTGATTGTCAAATAAGTTTTAGGACCTGCAGGCAGAATGTGGGGCAAGGGAGCCCATTTAAATACAATCAAGCAATGCCTTCAGTCTTCTAAAACCACAATAGGTAATGCTGGGCACAATAAAAGTGATCAATTTGGGAACTCTGACCTCACTGACCACAGAAGCTAGCTAGAGTCTGGTAATATAGAACAGGTAGGCATGGGCAAGGGCAGCTAGCCTTAAAAAACAAACAAAACCCAATACAGCATCACGGTGAAAGCATGCCAGATTTTTATGTCACATCACTGCTGAACCTTATCAATAATGCTTCCTTAAGCACTTGAAGCTTCTGCAAGTGGACAGCAGAAGTACAGAGGCCACATCTTTGCATGAGGGAAATCCCACGCAGGCTCTGGAAGTGGTATCAGCGTTCGCTACGCAGAAGTTGTTTCTCTGGATCCTTCTGTCTTAGTTATAACGTGAGAACTTCATTCTAAAGAGAACCAGAAGTTCTTCTAGAAACACAACAGCCAGGTACACTGGTAATTCTGAGTGAGACCAAATCTTTGGTTTTAACTCTTTGCAGGGCGTTATAAAGATGTGTATTGATTTTATGTTCTATAAATTAAAACACTTTGAGCCAAATGAACATTGTAAACTCTGAGGTATCTTCAGTCTCTCCATCCGCCTCTTGCCTGGCCACTATACAGCAACAAACCAAGGGCCTGGCAGAGGGATTTCCAAGATCCCAACTCCCCACATTCCTTGTTTTCTCCACGCTTTGTTCAACTCAGAAATGAAGCCATTTTCACCATGTACCTGACCTCATGGCTTACTTTTGATCGGTGCTAGTTAGCATGGATTGTGCAGACTCAATGGCTTGTGGACTGGGCATGGTCACTGTTGTCCAGCCTTTGAGAATGCACTAGAGTGAGGACAAAGTACACAGGGGAAAATGACAAGTCCTACTACTAAGGGCACAATATGGCCGAGCAGGTAAAATTGTTCTAGACACCCAGGGTAAGCAGAATGCTGCTGCCACACAGCTAACACTTGCTGCTGAGGTTCTGTGGTTGTAATCCCTTCCTCCGAGTTTGACACTCAGTTACTATCTCCCCGCGTTTCAGACAATGAAGTAACTAGTACATCGACTCCATGCTCTCTATGTTCAGAGCTCAAATGCTCACATTTCACCCTCTAACCATCTTCAGGATCGATTCCCCACTATGAGAGAATTCAGGAAACAGGAAAATTTAAGACAGAATAATGAAATGCTTTAATCACAGATGTAGGCACAATCTGACCTCTGATCCTCCACTACATGGGAAATGACAACCAAGGCTTACAACTATCACAACATTCTGTTTAAATGTCTGAAGGCCTTTGAGATTTGCCCCATTACTGAAGATAGTGATAATTATAGCACACTTTTCAAGCACTCCTTCCTGTGTTCTTAAACAGCCTTTAGATGCTGCTACTTCTGTTGAGAAACACTCAGGACACTTGTAAATCATACAACTTGAATCTGTATGATTATGCTAAGCACATGAAGAACTACTACCCTCGGTGGCCATGCTGGTTGGAGTAAAGGCATACCTGTGAGTGTAATGGTCAGACATAAACTGGAAAAGTTCTGGACACACAAAACACTCATTCACTTGTGATGGAAATCTCACTCTCCTGGCATTTCTGTACTTAGCAAGTACGAACAATTATTTTATGATAATGTATTTTTCTAAAGGTTTCTTTAATTATAGAGGAGTAGGAACAGAATGTAAAAAAGTAAAAGCAGGACAGAGGAAGAAGTTGACATTCTGGCAAATAAAACTGTACCATGCTATATATAAGTTGTTATAAAGGCTGAGCACCAAAATCTAGTCCTCCAAAGTTTAGTTTGATTTTATTCAACTGTATTTGGTTTTATTTAAACCTTAAATATTGGGGCACTTAAATAATAGGATGGGGGACAAAATGCTTTTAAAAGTTAAAATTTTGTAACATTCTCATCAGTGATTCTCATTTTGGAAACAGTACTTTTCTGTGCCTATTGCTTCCCTTAGCAGGTAGCCTGAAGTTCCTCCTTTAACAACTGCAGAGCACTGCAAGAAACCACAGTGCTTTACAGGCCACTAATTCTGTTACAGATGAAAGCATTCAATTATTTCTATAAAATTCAATTGCATACAGAATGTGTTCAAGGTTGACCAAGAGTGTTCTAAAATGCCATACACCGGAGCTTGACTTCAAAGTTGAAATGAAGTAACTGTAGTTCTTACGTAAAACTTTTAACAGAAAGGGGCAGCTAGACACTGCTACTAAAATACTTTATTCCAATGGAAAATGGGCTCATTTCAATCTTCACTTTTCCACTACAGCACACTTTTATGCATATAACCACTTCGGAGTCATATGTACAAACATGGCATTTACATAACACAGTGTGATTAAATAGTGCCAGTAACAAGTCAAAGGGGACAAGATCTCTTACGAAAACAACTTACATTTAAAAGCAGAGGACACAAACCTGTAGCTGAAGTTCAACCAGCAAGGCTTCCACAGCAAATTGCTGTTGGGCAAGTGGTTAAAGACTGGCAATTTGCTACCATCAAACACACTCAAGACTCTCAGGAGTTCCCTAAAAATTTCAGCCATGTAAACAAATAACATTTTCTGGTTCAGAGAGGTTACTGGTGCAACGTGGCACACTGCACTCCAGAGCACCCCATCTTCAGCTGATGTCCCTCACAGCCATGTTCCTGACTGCTAAGAAGCAGAGTCTCAGCAGGTAGACCTAAGCCACCAGTGGCATTGACCTCCAGACTGTTATCAGATGTGATCTTTACCGAAGCTTATGGTTGACAATCTTCTGATCAGCACCTTCAATGGATGCTTAATAAGCAATGTCTGGGGTTTCTTGCATAGTCATTCATGCTGTGGGACAATGGTTTTACCCTGTAAAGATCTGTTTCTTGTACTTGTTTAATAAAATGCTGATTGGCCAGTAGCCAGGCAGGAAGTAGAGGTGGGACAAGAACAGGAGAATTCTGGGCAGAGGAAAGAGTCAAGTCTGCAGTCGTCATCCAAACAGCGGAAGCAAGATGTGACTGCCTCGCCAAAAAAAGGTACCAAGCCACATGGCTAACACTGACAAGAATACTGAGTGAAGTTGTAGTCTGTAAGAATTAGTTAATAAGAAGCCTGAGCTACTAGACCAACCAGTTTATAATTAATGTAGACCTCTGTGTATTTCTTTGCGACTTGACTGTGGGACATGGTGGGACAGAAACCTCGTCAACACATCCGCACAAGGTGCATTTCAAGACCTCATGCTAACCCACTCCAAATTACTCCCTAAACCAAATCCTTAATGCACTCACCATGTCCTTCCTGAACCATGTGTTCAGAAGCACCTTTTCTTTGCTCTGGGATCACATCTCTTCTCAATTTCAGAACTTTTATAGTAATGAACAGTACTATGAGGCAGAAAAAAACAAAACAAGAGCCAAAAAAACTCCTGACAAGTTACAATCGCAAATCCTACTTATATTTTAACTATTATGGCAAACATTCTGCTCTCAAGCTTCCTGGGAAAAACGCTTGGTCTATCACTCACCGACTTAGCCCTGAACTTACTTGAAGCCACACTCAATGACCTTGACTTCTATTAATGTTTAAGAATGCAAATACTATAGTCCTTATGTGTGCAGTATGAACTTTTTTTTCAACAAAGGATCAGTTAAAAGGATTTTTACAAATATTCATAAAGCTCTTCACTGAAGTTTGCTTTAGAGTCCTATCTGTGACCATCTCAATTTTAGGACTTGATATTTTGATGAAAAGATGTCTGTCAAAAATGAAGGTGGAGCCCATGAGATGATGGGAAGGAGCCCAGAGGAGTGGAAGGGAAGGAGGAAGACCCAAGTGCTCTTAGGTTCTTATTCTATGTAAGGTTTAAGTGTGGGCACACATGCGGAAATCAGAAGAGCACTCTGTAGTCAGTCTTCTCTTCACCTTTCTGTGAGTTTGGGGGATCAAGTTCAGGGTTAGGAGTTTGTATAGCAAGGGTCTTTAGCCATTGGGTCCTCTTGCTAGCCCCTGAGTATATACCTGAACAGCTAATGTAGTCTTCACCCTACTACCTCTTGGACTTGTGTGGTACTGAACAATGGCTTCACCAGATGATATCAGCTGATTGATACCTGTTTCCTGTACTGAAGGAATTCAATTTACACTAAGGAAAAGAGGGATGTGCAAGCAGTAAGAGCCCAAATACAAGGCTTAATGCTTCCCCATGTTCTTCTGCCACTTTGTACAAACACGGTCATGTGATCTCTAATACAAAGAACCAGCAGGACAGCAGGCTGGTCAACAGCTGTCCTAAGGCAGGGATGGACACTCATTTTATTACCTCAAGAGATGCTGCAGCAAGAATGTTAGCAAGGGTCTTTTCCACTGTTTACAGTAAAGTGCTACAGCAATTTTAGTAGTAAACCAGTTTAGGTTTTTCTCCCAATAAAAAGTATTAACTTAATGCTTAGCCTGTTCAATGCCAAATAGGGTTGTGCACCTTAGCTTTTGAGGTTCTCTTTTTCTTAACTCTGAAGCGTGGTTAAAATGACTTGCAGAATGACCACAAATGAGGAAAACACAGATTCAGCCACAGGAAGCACGGCTCAACCAGGATGCTTTTCAATTACTTCATGATGATTACGATGTACCTGCAAGATTAGGTTCTCTGGTACTTTTCAAGGAGACCTTAAAAAAAAAGAAACTGCACGCTTGCACGCATGTACACACACACATTTTCAGGGAAAACCTGAATTTCACCATATTTTGTTTAAATGTAAATGTTATCTATTATCATTAATTTGCCACAGGCATACTGAAATTAAAGCATGAAACTAGTACTATGCAGTGTGTTTTGGGTAAGTAGGGTCAACCTGTCTGAGAAATGAACAAAGCAAGTTTTTCTGTGTCACAATTTAAACACACACTCTCTCTCATACCTGCACATGCAAAATCCACATTTTGCATTCATATAATATAGACTGTAGACACCAGAAAAAAAGATCACCTTACACCAAAATCAAAACAAATCTGACCCCATCATGACATGGAAAATAACTCAAATGTTCTTTTTAATGCTAGGAAAATCGACCACCTTCCAATGGCAACAGTACACAGTAGAGCAAAAGTAGAAAGAGAACACACAGAGATGCACACAGATCGGTATAAAAATTGACCAGAAATCACAGAACATTTAGGCAACATTTTCCTAAGCAGAACTATTTCTTTAATACATTAAATAGACTAAGTATTTGGTGTGGATGGGAAATAAGTATTTCACAATTTTTACTTGAAACCACCTATAAAGCCTCAGCTCACTGTTTAATTATAAAAAACCCAAAAAACCAAAAGAATAACGAAAAAAAAAAAAAACCACCCACGTCATTGTCTTGACATTGGTGAAGAGAAGGTTCACAAATAACACACTTAACATCTCCATCATCACAGTGTGCAGAGATCGGTCACTAAGGACTACCAGAGAACAGCAACAAGGTTCACGACTGCCATACTACATTATGGAGTCCATGGTGTCTTAGAAAACCCTTGGCTCCCACACTCAAGTCTAGCTGGTAAGCACCTTGAGAGTAGGAGGACGTAAGACTTGAGAGCAAACGGCTCCAACTCTATCAGGGCACTGATTCCTTTACCTGCTTCTGGTTGACACATTAAGTAATTTTAAGACAACGTTCACCAAAAAACACAGTATCGCATTCTGGCTTCTTGAGCAGGACAGACTAGGAAATAAACCAAAGCATTGAAGACCATGTTTTCCCCTATGAGAAAGAAAATCTATCATCACATTGTTTCCATGTTACAAAACATGTAAACTTCACCTCATAAGGACACAAAATGTACTCACACCTACACAGATCCATAGCATCTTGTTCTTCCAATTTCCTTTTTCCCATTTCTCTTTTTCCAATCAACTCTATTTGCTACTTTCGTTATTTATTGTAAATCTTAGGTTGCATTCATAGTAGTAAGCGACTAGAGGGGCACACAGGTCAATCCTGGAAACGTTGACAACCATGAGGCAACCCACTGCAGTATCAATTATAATGACATCAATCTGAGAATAAATCCTGAGGATACCTTAGGTGGACAACTCTTCCCAGGACCCCTGGGACTTACTTTGGTCTAGCACTGAGTGTTGCCCGTCTGGGACACTTGTCCCAGGCACAGCAGGGCTGGTCACCTTCATTAACATGCCTAGAGAAAAGAATTTCCAAGAGCATTAGGAACATCAGGCTTTCAGTTGTCTTGCTAAAGGCTACTTCCTCCAAACTGGCTACACTGCTAGAAGCCTGGAAGCAATGAAAGGCTAGTTAACAATTAGTGGTGGTGCACAGGATTTCATCTTGAAACCCATTTGCACACAAGACTTACTGTCTCCTACTCCGCCCAGTTACATAGTATCTTACCATATGTTGAGATTTTCTGAGTTAAATGAATATTAGAGTTCCTTGTATCTTTTTACATCCCTTTAAAATGTGAAGACCTTCAATGCCAGCTACTCCCACATTCTTGTTTCATGTATGAAGACAGTCAACTGAAGGTACTAGTAAAGATCTAGAGTCACACCACCGTGTACTGTGCTCTCAGGAAAGTCGGCCTTGGGGGCAGGGAGTAACAGCACTTCTCCAAAGCTTTTTGATTTGGCTTCCTGCAAAGCTGCGGTCCCAGTCCCTGTGGCTTCTCTTAGTTTAGCCCACTAGAAAGTACTGAGTTTTACAGATCACTGCCATCGATTAAAAAAGCCAAATATTTCTGCCTTAAAACTTTAAGGTCAAGAAAAGCTTAAGTGGAGTCTGAGGTAAAGCTGGTCAAACCTGTGCCCAATCTGAGTTTTGCATTCTGTCAAGAAAAAGGCTGGCTATATATGTGTAGACACGTGGGCAAATTCACAGGTTGAATCTGGTGTCTTCCAAAAATTGGTTACTTATAATCAAAATTCATGCATTTTACGTAAATGTTACATATAACTATTCTCCTGATTTAAACTAATCCCTGTAAACTTCCTCTACAAGCCAATACCTGCCTATACTCCTGAGGTGAGGACAGATGTGTACCAACCAAGCACTGTCCCTTTGCAGCCAAGTCAGTCCACGGGGGTCAACACTGAGAGTGTCAAAGAGACATTTTCTTAGGGACTTCCCCCAGGAAGAAGACTTTTGTAAGCCTTTATCCCACAGACAAACACTCCTAAAGCCAACCCTATGATACAACTGCAAAGGAACAATTTAATACCTTTATTAATGGAGGTCACCTAGTGACTAACAATGCAACCAGCCAAGAACCCTAAAGTCACAGCTGGAAGGGTAGCAGCTGGTTGGAAAGTGTAATAATCAGTGTTTTCCATTAATTCTAAAGCTTTGCATTTGTTCTTAAATCACTATATTGTGGAATTTATTATTCAATGATTATTTTAAGTCAGAAATTGGGAACAAAATCTTTGTTCTTCAAAACAAGGTTTCTCTGTGTAGCCCTGTCTGTCCTGGAACTTGCTTTGTCGACCAGGCTGGCCTCAAACTCACAGAGATCTACCTGCCTCTGCCTCTCGAGTGCTGGGATTAAAGGTGTGTGCCACCACTGCCTGGCAGAAAGCAAATTCTTACCTTCCACTCAAAAACAGTGAACCAGAAATTTTGAGGTTTTTTTTTTTTTTGAGAAGGCAGAAGAATGTCATTTTTTTCTCAAAAACAAAACAACCAAAATAAAAATGCCACAATCCCATGTACAGAGCTAATAAGCCTGTCTCACCGCCACCACACTTCTTCCTAAGAATCCTACATCTCTAGCATTTGTGAAACTTGGGGTCCACGCTAAGACTAACAGAAGCAAGCCAAGGAACACTGAGGTATTAGCAAACAGAGGCCCCCAAAGCCTTAGAAAATCATGTTTATTGACCATAGCCAAGACAGTCAGGCCTGAAGCACCTTCATTTAGGTGAGCATTAGGTACAAGGAGTTTGACTTCGTGGTGGTACTGCTCAGTCTCTGAAGCAGCATCTCACTGGGGTGGACAACAAATGAAGAATATAATCTGCCGTGCTATTCAAGTACCCTCAGCACTGGGTGGACAGATTAGGGAAGAGGAATAGGAAAGCTTTACTGGGGGTAATGAATTTCCCATGATTTTTACCGCAGGGCCTAAACATCAGCATATCAGCTGAATCATCAAATCAGGACTGTGGTAGACTTCATTTTAAATATACTGATTCTGTCACATAGGATAAGGTCTATAAGCAAATGAGGACTGTCTTTACTGAGATCTGAGATTTAAACAACATAATCACTCATCACTGTTAAGAAGACCCTGCTGTTACTTTTTCTGCGAGTATATGTGTGTATACTTTCTAAATACAACTAAAACGTTGAGGCAGCTCTCATATATATATATATATAAGCTAGCTATACTGCCCAGGAGTCACACAAACATGAAACTAGGTCTTATCACAAAAGCATTCATGAGATTAACTCAGTATTTTATGACTCCAAGTTTTGAAATACATAAATTACACCAAGAAATAATCTGTCCCTCTATCTCCTTCAGATAAAAGGTAATCTGAGCCGGGTGGTGGTGGCGCACGCCTTTAATCCCAGCACTCGGGAGGCAGAGGCAGGCAGATCTCTGTGAGTTCGAGGCCAGCCTGGTCTACAAAAGCTAGTTCCAGGACAGGAACCAAAAAGCTACGGAGAAACCCTATCTCGAAAATAAATAAATTAAAAAAAAAAAAAGGTAATCTGAACAAATCTAACAGTCAAGGAAACTTGAAAAGAGAAAAGGAACCAACAGCAGGTATCTGTCTCTCTCAAGACCACATACCATCATCTGATTGTACTAAAACTGACAATTCAGAATGCCCCCAAAAAGGGATGGAGATGCTGTTACCATCTAAATTATATTAAATTCCAGAGCCACTTGTACAATTAAAACAGCAGCCCGAGGAATCCTAGCCTGAGTGCGAAGAAGTGCACAGTCCTAAGGGAGAAACACTGAATACAGAAAACTACAGCTGACAGGAGGGCACAAAGCATGGAAGCCTTGGGGAGCAAAGTGTGGCACACAAGCAAGGAGACAAATAAGGAGTGGGATGTATTAGGTCAAGGTCTTAAGCCACAATAAGAGAAGGGTCCTTGGCTTGCACTGTGAAGATACACTTGAGAAAGTTGCACAGAGGGAACAAACAGGGCAAACGGGAAGAGCCAGCTTAGATTGTCTCATGGTACTTTATACCCCACTACCAGCCTAGCTACCCTCCAGCAAAAAAGGACTCCTAACTGTTCCAAGTACTTAACAATCTTTGAAAAAAATGTTTTAGAGATACACTCAGGCAGCTCTTGAACGAGGTAGAGAAACCAAAAGGGCATTTGCTTTCTTTGATTTCGACTGGCAAAGCCTACTAACATGACTGGAGTCTTGGTCTAGATAAACTGACAACCAAGGCACAACCAATGTCAAGTTAAAGAAACCAGGGGGAAATCTGACAGCTTAAAAAACAAATGAACTATACTACTACACTAAATTGCATATTGTTTAAGGTTAAAAAAAAGTCCTAGATATTAAACAATCTGCAAATATAGAATATAGCATTAAAGGATTTAGTTCTTAAGAAAACACATGCCTCCAAAGCCACAGAGAAACCCTGTCTCAAAAAAACCAAAAAAAGGAAAAAAAAAAAAAAAAAAAAAAAAAAAAAAAAGAAAACACATGCAGATCCCTTTTGGCAAAGTGACAGGCCCTGAAAGCATCAGTAATTCCCACAGGACTAAGCCCAATTCAAGGGCCAGGACATTGTCGCAGAATCACAGTGGCTGGGAAAACAACAGGCATCAGAAAACTATGCTGACTGACTAAATGTATATATACCATGATGCAGTCAGTGTTAACTGGTATGGCTCAGACTCTAGCAGGAAAGTGTCTTTAAACCAGAGCCCAATTCGGTGGTATTTCAAAGATTGGCCTAAAAAAGTTTTTCAAATTCCCATTGATCAGAGATGCTAAATAATGCAGATAACTTAAATCAGGACAAATCAACCAAGAGGAGGCCCTGGGTATCATCTGGAACCCAAACCATGGAGATGTGTCCCACTGCCAGCATCACTTTAGCCTGTCTGCTAACCTTCCACCACTTCCAAAGCTGCCCGCGGCCCCAAACTGTCCCAACAGCACAAGCTTTTCATTCTATGAAAACTTCCAATGAGGGGCACTTTACAACGATTTTCTCCAGCAGCTCAGAAGCAATGATGCCCAGGACGTTTCCTCTCTCCCAAGATGGGCAGCAGAAGCAGTGATAATCAGTGTGCAGCAACGAGTCCAGAAGCAACAGCAGCTCTCCATACTGGTGAATCTTTGCGTGAGAGAGGGTTGTTAGGAATGAAGATCTGAGGATTGGAATACAGTGAGATGACAAGCAGCCTATCACAAAGCAGTGCCACCTTCAACAAATTACAAGCTGAAGAGCCACTCTCATTTTTACAGTTGGGTGTATGCAGGTATGTATTATGATGCCCAATAGCCTCCGTGAGCTGGGCCTTTGGGGCTGATGCTGTGGCCACAGTGCTGATCTCCCTCAGCTCTTCACATGGCTCACCCCTTTTAGGTTATGTGTTAGTTCAAGCATCGCTTTCCCAGATGCCTTCCTGTTGTCCTACCAGAAGCATCCTATCTGTCATACTCTAAACAGTACCCTGTTGAGCATGAGCTAATTCAACTGCTATCTCAGCAAAGGCAGGAACTAGAGCTATCTCGTTCACCTTCACCCAAAGGTTAAGAAAGTTCATGGCACATTAACAGGTGAACAATAAATATTTGAATAAAAAATTACTATACCAAATTTACATGAACACATACATACGCACACAAATTTAAGAAAATGGGAAATATCAAATAGAAAACAACAAATGTTGAAAAGCATTGAAAATGATTATCTGTACATACATATGAGTATGGTTTCAAAGAGTAAGTACCAAAGGTATTTGTCTGCAAAAATATGAAAATTTACAAAAAGGAGATCAGGAAGTATTCTCCATTTGTATGGAGTTGCAAACGAGACGGGAATCAAGACTGAACATGACTGTTGTGTGCTGCAAATCGGAGGACTACCAGAACAGCTGGAATCCCCTTATTGCAGAGCGGAAAGGTCCATGATCCACACACCCAGGATTAGTCAAGAACTCAAGACTGCAGGTAAAAGCAGGCTAAAAATCTTGATAACGGCTTAGTTCCCAACCTTTAAAATTTTGAAGCTAGGTAATATAACATCCCATTTATGAATCACATACAGCACACTTTGAAAACAGATGGCCCCACCTGCTGACCACACCTCAGTGTCATGCTTATGTATTTGCAGAAACAAGTACATTTGCCAAAGGTCTGTTTTGTAATACAATCTGGTAGTTAAGCGAAATGAGGCAGAAGGTCAGCTGCCTTTACAGAAAGATCCTTTATTATTAGACTGGCTTTGGAAGAAGGAAACACATACTGAGATGATTCTAGAGTAGCCCTGAAAATAATTATACTGTGACCTGTGCATGTTCTGAGACGAAAGTTAATCAACAGACCAACAGGTTATACAAGTCCATTATCATCTGGGGAGCCTGGTTCTAAAACGAGGCTCACTCCCCACAAATCACTGGACCCAGGATTAACTACCCTAGCAGCCATCAGTGCAACTATTTACCACAATGACATCATGCTGTCTTGTTTTGTATTGGAACAGAAACAGGATGAAGAGCCCAGAAGTTTCCAGTAAGGTTTCCTTCTAATGAAATTAAGCAGGAAATAAATACACACAGAAAGAATGATTGCTAAGATCCATTGGACACATAAAGGTTAAGGATTTCCAAGCTAATCCACTTTTCTTCCCCCAAGTTTATTTTTGGTAAAAGGCAGAAAAATTAGTTTCTACAAGGAAAATCTGCTTCTAAACGATAATTTGAAAATCTTAATATATATATATTATATATTAAAAAAGACAAAAATAACGGAGAGTGGGAATAACAGATTAGGTACTGTAACTTTATAAAGGCTTGCCTAGACCAAGAAGCAGCACACACACCTCAGTTATGCAAACTAAAAATGTATACAAACAGCATAGTACTGCAATACTGGGTCTTGATACATTACCTGTACACATAACTACTACTGTTATTAATAACCTTTGGGACACTGTCATATGCCCAACAAGACATCACTAAGTCTTTAAGTCTTTTCTTCCCCTTTTGGGGAGGGCATTTCTAGACACTAATTTTCCCATCTAATATTCAAATATAGGAAACAGATTCCACAAGGTGCTTTAACTGATGAGACCTCAAGTGCTGTTTTCACTCTGGAATTTTTGGATAGCAAACAGTCCACGGGATCATACACAAATACTATGACAGAGAGGTTGTTACACGAAGTCTCTCGATGGACTTGACTAGTGATGGGCTTTATGACATGCTCGAGCATCGCACTGAAGGGGATCCCATCTGAGTTAATACTTTGTCCAACCACTGCAGAGGGCCATTCAGATGAAGTTCAATCCAGCAAGGAGTACTTGTTACTGTCTGCCTCCTGTTTCAAAGAACACAAAAAACAATTAGGAAATTAAAAGGCTGTACATAATAAAATCTACTTTTTAGAATAATTATCAATTTGGTATATAGAATTATTAGTTTGAAAATAATTTTATTACTAAAATAATGTAATGAATTTTTTTTCAAAAATTTTATCTATTTATGTGGGGTACATATATACGCGTGTGTGTACAAGTGAATGCAGAGGCCAGAGGAGCTGTATGGAGGAAACAGTCTGGGTTGAGTGTCTTCCTCAATTATTCTTTACCTTGTTCCCTTGAGTCAAGGTCATCCATTCATTAAACCTGAAGCTCCCTATACTAGCTAGAATTGCTGGCCAGCAAGTTCCTAGGATCTATCTGTCCCCAAATCCCAACACCATTCCATGCAGACATGTCTGGTTCCTAGGAGTCTTAGAGATCAGTCTCAAGTTCTTATGCTTGCATAGCAAGCACTTTTACCAATTGAGCCATCTCCCCAGAATTTCATCTTTTGAAAGATTTACAAAAACATCCTTTTCTTCTCAAGTTAAATTAGTATAGTCACGGGATACCTATGAGAGAGAATTTGGTAGTACTATTAATGAGGCAGGAAGGAGAGACATAAACCAGGAAAGAGTGCCCTAGGGAAACTGACACATAAGGTCACCCTACTTTTAAATGTATCAAATGAAGTTTAAGTCAAAAAAAAAAAAATCAAATTTAAAGCCTGCTAACCCAAACTAAAACCTTGCCATACAATGTTAAGACTTGGAGCTGACTTTTCTCTAGAGACAAAATGAGCAACATCTTTGTCAGCAACATCCCTTCGGCTTCTCGTTTAAAAAGCAAAATTAAAATCTTCTGGTGCTTTAAACAAAGGGGCCATTGCCTATTCCCTGGATCACAGAACATCTTGTTACTATGGTCTTTGGCACTGGCTTTAGCTCTATCTTATTTGCTATAGTGTCAGTTAATACATTTACTTTTGAGTTTTCAACACGACATCCTTTAAACATGAGAAAAGGCTATTATCAGCTCTCCATCTGCAAACAATTCATGCCCAATAGCATTTAAACTGGAAAAATAGGGGCTAGAGATGGCTAGACAGTTAAAGAGTATGCACTGCTCTTTCAGAGGACTGAACTGAGTTTGCAGCACCCACATCTGGCAACTCAAACAGCTGTAGCTCCCAGTTTACACCCGAACTTCACAGGCACCTACATTCACACAAGCAGAGATCCATATATACACAAGATACACACATATACACATTATCTAAATGTGTGTGGGGTAAGGGGGGAGTAAACATCCAGGAATGTATGTAGAGCTCTGCAGCACACGGAATCGCTGCCCTGCTCACGGGTTTTCAGTATGCTCTAGCCAACTTCCAAGTACAGGCATTTGAGTTTCCATGCCTGAATTTGTGCTGTGCTTGCATGTGCAGTAGGCTGGAGATACAGCATACTAACATGGGCTGACTGGGGTAATGCACTGTGAGAGCAATTTAGTCAAGTCTCCTATAACACAAGTGCATAATTTTTCAGTTTCTTATCTTCTGGCCTCCAACTTTCTTAACTAAGGACTTCATGTAGCTTATCATGGCCTTGAACACGTCGTAGGACCTGGTTTGTTTTTAAAGATTGAATTCAGCACCTCATGCATGATACACAAGCATTCCACTAACTGAGCTATGTCCTTAACCCACTTTCTTTTATTATTCTACATAAAGATCTGTACAAAGCAGATATAATGAGCTACAGAACATGCAACAGAGACTACAAATAACCAGAGTGAAGACTAGATACTGAGCATGGGATCCATACCGGTACTCTGCTCCCCACCCCTTCACAAAACTCATTCTTATGGTGCACATTCGAGTTAGCTGATAAACGGCTTCAAAACCCTGATTGACAGACTGAGCCAGAAGAGCTGCAAATTCCTGGTTGTTGAAGATCTTCAGGTTACAGCCTAGAATTGAGAAATAATAAGATATAAAAACAGTATCATATTAGAAAACAGTTTTAAAGGGAATTTATGTTTAGAACAAGCATGCAATTTAGTTCCTAATTCCTAAAATCATTAGCAATTAGAAAGTTAGTGAAGCAAGCTGATATGACTTATGTTATTTTGACTGTTGATATGACAGTTTATTTACCTAGGTGAATCCATACCTGGAGGAATTTTACACACTGTTGCAGGGTGCCAGCCGTATCTCTGGTTACAGTTGGGGCTCTGCACAAAGATTGCACTATCACTTAGGCACTCGGCAAAAACTTCCCCACCTATGTAATACAAGCGTACTCCCCTTCCTAAAACAAAACACACATGGTTATTTCAGAACACTTAACTCTCTTCAGTGTTACTGAGAGAAGCATCTAGAAGGAATTCTAAGGTATTTCCTTGACCTTTTCTCACAGCCATGCTTTCCTCCTGGGCTACAATTCTGAAATATACCACAGCATTTTCCCCAAGAAATTTCAACAATGATTTTTTTTTCAAAGTAACACTCATGAAAAACATTTTAATATAGAAAAAGTACACAACAGTGAGACAGTTTCATACAAAATTACTTGCTGCTTTAAAATTTGTTTAAAAATTGAGCTAATTTTGAAAAGCTTAACTATCGTCTGGGCAAATTTTCCTTAAAGACACCACTAGGTTAAGAAAAGACTCAAAACTATCTCATCTACACTGCTATGCAAATGTCTACTTTGTAACGCAATCACATACTTCAGACAAAACTGAAGTGCAGCAGATCAGCCTGGCATGCAGTAGTGAAACAACCAGCAAACCGTATGCAGAGGCTAAATGCAGTTGTTGCCCTCCTACTGTCTGAGGACTCGAACTGTGAAACACCAACCACGCATTTAGTTATCAATAACAGACAGGGTTCAAGCTGGAGGATACACCCAGAAAGTGTGCCTGTGTAGCACTAACATAATCCTTGATTAAACCCCCAACACAGGGGTGGGTGGGAAGAACAGCAAGTAAGTACAAAGGCAGACTTTTCAGACTATTCCCTGATCACATGATAAACTAACAATCCAAAGTTTAAAAAATATAAAAGATAATCTAAAATTATAGTGAACTAAAATTTTGCTGGGAGACACGAGCTCAAGGGCAGAGGAAACCACTAATTTTCTTTAAAATATAAAGGTCTAATAAAAAAAAATAAAACAATGTAGATAAAATCACGGGAACTGTTTCTGGACACAAGATGACCTAATGTAATCAAATTTGAGAAGCGCACATAAAGCCAACACATTCCCTAGCCATTATCATTTCACAATACATCAACTTTTGGTAATCAACATCGTTTTTTTGCAGGAGGAAATGGTTAATCCCCAAAAGGCAGAAGAACGCTGAAGAAGGTAAAGAACTGACCAGACGATGCTCAGAATCTGCAGCTCTACACTCTTTCCCCTCCAGTTAAAAACAAAACACTAAGGTTCCCAGAAAATCTGGGTATATGTGGGTTATAATCATGGGAACTTGCCACATTAGACTGAAAACTAAGATAAAATGTGTTGGGAAATATTATTTTAAGTTGTATTACTTTTGTTTATGCTGTGGAACATTTGTTTAACGATGTAAAGGTGTGCTGCTTTTGTTTATGCTGTATTTGTTTAACTCTGTGAAGCTGTGATTCCTTGCCTGTCAAAACACCTGATAGTCCACTAAAGAGCTGAACGGCCAATGTTGAGGCAGGACTGACAGGCAGAGAGGATAAATAGGAGACATTTGAGAAAAGGAAGGAGCAAAAGAACAAGGAGAAAAGGACACCGGGGCCAGCCATCCAGCCACCCAGTCAGCCACGGAGTATGAGTGAATGTAAGATGAGAAGTAAGAGAAATAAAAAGCCCAGAAGCAAAAGGTATAATTTAAGAAAAGCTGGCAAGAAGTGAGTCAAACTAGGCTGGACATTCATAACTAAGAATAGCCTCCATGTGTGATTTATCTCAGAGCTGGGTGGTGATCCCCTCGAAAAGACAAAAGACAAAAATGTGTTTATCTTTTTAAAACTTACAACAAATCTATTAATGCAAACAAGATCTATGAAAAATAACCATTTTCATACTTAAATTAGGAGGCAAGTGGGAATATTTCACCGTTTGACAAGTTTCTTTCCTGTCTGGATTCTCGAGTCTACACTTCATCTCTTCTCCAGAATGCCCCACTTTCTACTGTGGAGGAGCAGCAGAAGCATCCCACCCAGCATGACTGGGAAAGCAGTGCTGACCTCACACAGGCCAACGTGCTTCATGGGACTGTCAGAAATCCTCCACTCAATTCTGAAGCTCCAGACTGCATTCTGAATTAGATATAAAATCACTGAGAGGAGGGGAAAAAATGAAAAAGATCAAGACTAAACATTGCCCTTTTTTGACTAAAAGAGACTGAGCAAGTTAATCACTTTTAATATATACTTATCAAAGGACTTCTCACTATAAAGCGTGTCAAATACAAACAAACAAAAAAAAGAAGTTTGTAGATAGGCTCCAAAACCACAGAGAAACCCTGTCTCGAAAAACCAAAAAAAAAAAAAAAAAAAAAAGAATCATCAAGGCTCTATTAAAGCGGTTCACAGATGGAGATGAAGTTGGGCTTTTTCATACAAACTTTAGACCTAATACCACATATTGTCTACACTATGAGTAAACTGAACTTTTCTTTCCACACAAAGAAAATAAGACATACCTATATGCCTTCTTGTCATTTCTACAGTAGCATTTCGGTTAACATTGGAGAGCAAACCCAAGCAGAACCTCTCCGAGTTCGATGGGTCTGTAAAGCCGTCCACAGTAAGCGAGGGCTGTGAGGCATGGAAGGTCTCTCCAACCCTCTGGTTCAGTTCATAATATGCTATCGAACACCAAAAGGCAGGCTCCGAGTAGGTAACAGGCTGCAAATCTGAAGGGAAGAAATGCTGTATGAACAACTCAATGTAAAACAGAGTGAACACCATGAACACACTCCATGGCAACAGACAGGCTCAGGAAGTCACTGTGTGAGCATCTAGACTGGTTTAAACAGATTAGACCAGATTTTCAGTGTTTCATATAAAATTTATTTCCATAGATCACACCAGATACACAATCTTTAAAAATTTCCCCATCTCATAAAGTTAATTTATGTTGGATTATTTATTAGTTTTCATCTAGTTCTTGTTGAAAACAAACAAAAAATAAAAATAAAAAAACAACAAAAACCAGACTATGGATCAGCCTGCTGTGGTTGGGTGCATTTCTAAAACACACTGAGAAGGTAATTCCAGATAGGACAAAACATAAAGCTGAGTAAAGTCGAAAGCTACACGAAGAAGAGATTATTACGGTGGGAGAAACAAACACTCCCTGATATTGTCTACCTTCCTACACATAAGAAACACACTTCCTGACACGGTCTACCTTCATACATGTAAGAAGCAGAGGACAAGAGTGCAAGTTTTGGCACCAGTGGACAACTCACTAACAGAAAATGCGTATCACATGCAAGTAATTTGTCATTTTGACTGAGATGTATCATAAGGAAAATCACAAGAGGAAAAAAACAAGACAATTTGTAAGATACATCTGAAATAAACACCCATCAAAATCTATACAACTTCAGAAAGAACAGTTTCAATGACTCAGACTGCCTGCAATAGAAAGCAGCACCAACACATTGTATCCATCTTTCCTAATGTCACTGATATAAACCATATGAATAATTTTTTGATACATACAAAAATAATTCCCAGAGAGGATTTTCTTTAATCCAGTGAAAACAGTAGGAAGTAACAACAACTTACCCAAGCTGTGATTGACAGGAGAAAGAGTGGTAGGAGACAGCTCAGCTGGGGAGCCTACATCAGAGAAGAAAAGGATTTGACATTTCTCCAGAACTTACAATCAAGTACCAATAAAATGGTTCTGACTTTTTCACCAATAATAAATATACAGATAACTACACCCCAAGGATAAAAAACACACGACTTATTTTAGTTTAATCCAGCCAGGGGCTACAACATGAGGTCCACATAAACTGACTGGTCTTCTCACTACCCAGAGGAGCCCACTACTGACAGCTCTTTGTGTATCTTTCCAGAAATAGTTTATGAAATACATCAGTGACTATACTTCTGCTTTGTGTCCCCCTTCTCAAGACACACAGTAACAGTTCTAAACATGCTCATGAGTTGTCTCATTAGAAACCACTTGTGCCTCTGTTTCTGTACTGCTCTTCTAGCTCCCTGTACCAGCTGGTGGCCTAACTTAACTTACATCACAGTAATGGAGAGACGACTGCTGACTTTAGGAACCGAGACTGCAACTGATCTCACACCTGATTAGCCCCAGTTTTTCTGAAAGGAACTCAAAAAGTGCCAGGTCAAAAGCTTGATGCCTTTGCAATTTTGATAGATCCTGGCTAAATTATCATCCACAAAGATTGTACCAGCACACATTCTCATTAACACCTGCAAGGTATAACTGACAATAGACAAAAACATGGTCTGCACAAGCACAGTCTTAATCCGGGATGGTAGTGCATGCCTGTAATCCCACCTCCTAGGAGGCAGAAGCAGAACATCAGGAGTTGAAGGCCAGCGTCAGCTACAGAGCCAGGTGGAAATAAGTACAGGTGGGCTACACGAGACCCTGTCTTTTTATTTGATTGTATTTTGAGGCAGAGTCTCAATAATGAAGGTCTAGCTCTCCTAGAACTCACACTGTAGACCAGGCTGGCTTTCAACTCAGAGAGATTCACCTGCTTCTGCCTCCTGAGTGCTGGATTCAAGACGTGTGCCACCATGTCAGGCTAAGTGGCCCTGTCTTAAATGGACATTTTCATTTACATATCTCTTAGTTTATTTTTTAGTTCAGTTCTGTGACATCTGCTTTTGCCCACTCTACTCTCGCACTGATCACTTACTGACCTATAGGAAGGTTGGAGTATCAATCAGGGCTGCAGAACATTTGGTCATTTGTTTGGTGACTCGATTCTAAGGTTGACAATGAAGCCTGTATTGGGGATCATGTCACGTTTTAATAAACAGCTTTGAGAATGGACACACTTGTCTGTATTGTGTCTAGGGTTTTCCCACTAAGCAGGACACTTGGCTTGGTTAGAGCTGAAACAATAAATCACTTATTCAGAACTTCTGCATCAGTCTCAAGTAAGATAGTAAGAATTAGTTAACACATGAGACAGCTAGAAGGTTCTGTGACCAGACTTGTAGCAATTTAGATTTATGTAATTTTCTATGTTCGGTAACAATTTCAGCTGTATTTTGACAGCACACTCTTTAAGAGTTCAGGAGATTCTGTAAAATTCAAGCTAACAAATCTAAGAGATTTCTCTATTCTCTGAAGTTAACTTCTTTATTGAAATTGGCTGTACTAAATTCTATTTTTTTATAGAAATGCCCAATTTTTTCAGTTTTTTTGTAAATATTCTAAATCTAATCCAGAAAATACAAGGCATAAATACACAAATTAAGGGGTAAGCCCTAGAAGCAGAATTTAAACTACATTTGTTGTAAATGTTAAATACTCTTACAACAATCACAATACTCTTACAGCAACCACCAATCCCACGAGCAGCATCCTCTACATGTTTAGGCAAAGTCTCAAAAAGATCATGAAGGGCTGGAGAGATGGCTCAGAGGTTAAGAGCACTGACTGCTCTTCCAGAGGTCCTGAGTTCAATTCCCAGCAACCACATGGTGGCTCACAGCCATTTGTAATGAGATCTGGTGCCCTCTTCTGGCCAGTAAGCATACAGACAGAACACTGTATATATAGTAAATAAATAAATAACTCTTTTTTAAAAAAAAAGATCATGAAAGACCATGCTCCATATGCTCCCAGTGCAATTGTACGCCACGGTACAGGAGACCGGGGAGGGGAGGGTAACAGCACTCTACCCTATTCACTCTACCAACAGCGCATACAACAGCATGGGACACAGGTGAAGAAGCAGTCACCGCAGATACAAACCAGAGAGTGAGATCTAGCAAACACTAGTTTTTAGAAAACAATTATATTACACAATCATGTCCCGTTTTTTCATTTTCTAAAAAACGTTGACAAATCACAACAGGTACAAATGAGAAAGGTCAAAATATGCTCTAGAACAATGAACCAAAATCCACGGTATTTCCTGAAGTAGATATAAACAACTGGAGATGGAAGAGCTGCCCAATCATTCCTATCTTCTAATGTTTACATATCTAAGACACTCATTAGAACCAGTAAGCTTGCTGTTTGTTAATTTGTCAGGTGTGACAAAACAAAGGCTCATTATAAATTTTAAAACTTAAATTAAGCAAATACCACAATCTTTTTAGAAAGCATTCTTTTAAACAAGTGGTAACTGATCAATGAAACAAACACTCATATTGTAGATGTGATGAGACAGAAAGTGCCTATCTACAGCTAAAACATCCAAAAAAATTTGTGTATATCCTTTGCTTACAAGTTCATGTATGTTTGTAGGATGAGTTTCTCAGAAAAGGAGCACTGTGTGTTTTCTTAAGTATAAAGGTTCACTACCAAAATGTTTAGTCCTACCAAGAACTTATGGTTGTATTTTTTTTCACTATCACTGTGTGGTGATAGCTGCCAAATTAACATCTTTAAAAGGATGGTTCTTTTACCGTTTTTTTTTTATTTGTAAGTATTTTCACCCACTTTTATTCCTATTAATTACTATCTTTTCCCCCTCTTTTGATATCTATGTCTTTAAATTAAAACAGTTCCTAGAAATCTCATGCATTTGTAAACACTTTCCCCAGTTCTGGGACCCACTTTAGGGTATCTTTAAAGGTGATATTAAAACTTCATTACAAAACAAAACAAAATAAAAAACTCAATTTCCTTTTTAGAGTATTTCTAGGGTCATACCAAAATTGAGTATCAAGTGCAAAAAAAGTCTCATATATACCTGTCACTCTATCCATGCTCCCAGACCCCAATGGTAGATATGCTATAATTGCTAAACATACTTAGATGTATTGTTATCAAAAGCCCACAGTTTACAAGGCCCACTCTTGTATTTATTTTCTGTAGGTTTTGACAAATGTATAATATGCACCTCCATTTTTACTATCACAGACAACAGCCTAAGTGCCTTATGGCTTTACCTACTCAATTCTTCTTACTCTATAACCTTAAGCTTTCTGTTAAAAAAAGGGCTGCCTTTTCAGGAAGTCCAGCAGCTGGAATTACACAGTACGTATGTGTCCTGTATAGATCACCATTTTTCATTTAGTATATATATTTAAAGTTTCACCATGTGTTGTCATTTCTTCCTCATGCTGAATGACCTGACACTGTATGGATGTATCACAATTTATCAACATCTTTGTTTTGTTCAAAATTTTTAAAATGGTCAAGCTGCTATAAGCGCTCAAGGTCACATTTTTCTGTGGAGGATGTGTTTTCAATTCACTTGAGTAAGTACCAACGAACCAGACTCAGTATTGCATGTGGAGTACGGTGGTTGTACTACAGAGCCACAATTGTAAAAGGGCAAAATACACTGACTGAAGAAAGCAAATAGAGGACCCAGAACTAAACCCAGCTATCTACAGCTATAGTGACCTACACACACACACACACACACACACACACACTCCAAAAAAACCACCCTGCCCACACTTAACACTATCATTAGGAAAACCACTTTGGAGACTCCATCTCACAGAATATAGGAATTGAACTGAGAGTACAAAGAGTGGTAAGAGGTTTGCCTAGCATGCATGAGACCCTAGAGTTTTCTATCATCAATCAATAAACTAATGAATAGAACTTTTTCAGATAAAGAACATGTATAAAATATTCAGCTAACAGTCTTCCTTAATAGGGAATTATGCATGTCTTTATTCTACAATCATAACTAATACAAAAATATTATTATTTTCCTTAAAACATTACTGTGTGTGACATGTATGCCAAGGTGCATGTGGGGAGGTCAGAGGCCAACTCTGTAGCTGCTTGTCTCCTTTACCTTCATGTGGGCTCCAAGTATAGAACTGGATCCTAAGAAAAAAATTGTAGGCTATTTTCTAGTTACTTAAGTTTATCCTTTCATCTCAAAATTTTCTGTATGCTTAAAAAATGTGACATGAGACAAGTGGAGGTGTAAGGCTTTAATCCCAGTGCCCGGAAGGCAGAAGCAGGCAGATATCTGTGAGTTCGAGGCCAGCCTGGTCTACAAAATGAGTTCCAGGACAGATAGGGCCGTTACATAGAGAAACCCTGTCTTGAAAAACCAAGAAAAAAAAAAATACAACATGGCCTAGTATGGTGGTACATGCCTGTAATCCCAGCAACTAGGGAGGCTGAGGCAGGATGGTGCCTACGAATCTAGAACTAGTCTAATCTGATGGGTTTTAGGCCATCTTGTGTGATCCTGTCTCAAAGCTTAAAGCAAAAAAGTTAAAAATAATATATTAAGTACCTACAAATTTCACAAACTATTAAATACAAGTTATTATTATTAGTAATACATTCTCAAAACCTTATTAGCTTTATATTAACCAACTTTAACTTATATAACAAAGTACCACAAATTGAATGGCTTAATATTACTCTCAAAGGTGCCAATAGGGCCATGCTCTCTCACAGGTTTCAGGTCATACTTCTACTGTAGGGACATACCTCATGTTGTTCACCCATTCAAAATGTGGTAGACATCTGGGTTGTTTCCATTTGTGAAATGAAATATATAATGTTTACAACACAAACATTCTTGCGAGCTTTACGTGGACCTGTTTAAATTCTCTTGGGTATAGATCTAGGAGTGAAATGATGGGACTACGTAGTAATCTTATATTTAATTTTTGAAGAAAAACCAACTTTCCTAAAATAGTTACAACAATTTACATTATCAGCAATATACAAGTGCTCCAGTTTTTCCACAACCTCACTAATAAGGAACAGTCATGTTCTTAATACAGATATCTAGAAGTATGAAATATTGATCCACTTGTGATGTATGATGTTCAATTTTATATGGTACCCACTTTCAATGCCATGGTAACGGCTACCTACCACAGTGCGAAGATAATGTCACTGAAGCATACTGAGCAAGGATACATATTTGAAAATCCAAGTATCATATATATTAACATATGTAAATTGCTATTTTCAATCATCATTAGATTATCATCTATCTTTTTATCTACCACTCTTACAGTCAGACATAAATACTGGCTACAACAGAGGCAACTTTCCTGGGCATCTAACAGATGGAAGGAGTCAAACAACAAAATTGATAGAAAGCTCTCCCCTTCCCCCAACATTAACAATCCATTTAAAAATAATTTAGATAGGCTAGAGAAGGAGGTTTATGCCTATAATTCAACCACTCAAAGGTTATGGCAAGTTGATCTGAGTTAAGAGGGCAGCCAGGATCACACAGTAAATTTCAGGCCAGTTTGGATTACTAACTGTGGTGGCTTGAGTAAGATTTGGTCCCCATTGGTTCAAATATTTGCCTCCTAGTCACCAGGGAGTGGCATTATTTAAAAAGGATTAAAAGAATTAGGAGGTGTGGCCTTGCTGGAGGAAATGTGTCACTGGACACTCCCCACCTATGGATGGGGACGGAGTTCTCAGCTGCTGCTTCAGCACCTGCCAGTGTGCAGCCATGCTTCCTGCCATGTCGCTTACGGACTAAAATCTAAAATAGTTACGGAAGCCCCCAACTAAATGCTTTCTTTCCTAAGAGTTGCCTAAAAGTTGGTCAGTCTCTCCACAGCAACAGAACAGTGACTAAGATACAAACTAATTCTTAAAATAAGATAAGCTGAATAATAAATCAAGCTAGACAATAACATCAAAGCATTTTCAAAGGTGCCCTACTTGGTTTCCCTGGGTTTTAGTGTTTATTACTTGACAAACAGCTTAAAATATGAATAGTAGTGAATATTACATTCACTTCCCCAACACTGGACATAATAGTTAATTATTAGAAATTAATCAAATTTAGATCAGGAACAATGTACTTTGTGTAAAAAAATTACTATTAATTCAAAACTCGCTATTTAAATTAAAGAAGCACAGAAAAGCTGGTCTCCCTCTTCTGTTCTCACATCATTCTTAAAGGCAGGTGACTAAGATGACATGGTCTATAATGAAAGGTGACTGGAACTTTGAAAGCAGTGTCGAATACTTGGGGGAGGACACTGAGTACTTTGTCCGGTAAGAGAAACATCTACCAACTGTGGAGTGGTACACACAATTCATTTTTTTGACAACACCGAGTACTCATTCGGCAGCTCAGATACTGTCAAGATAGGTGAGGTTCACTTTTCGAGTACATATTCCAACTCTCTAAGTGTCAGCAAACACTGCTCCTGAACCAACAGTTTGCTTTCTCACCCTGGGATAGGTAGCTACTGCGTGGGCATGCACGTTCCATGCTCCTACTCTGTGGTTCTAAGGATCAAAACTGAGCAGTCATGACAGCAAACACCTTTAGCCACTCAGTCAACTTACTAGGCCCCAGAATCAGAATCAAGTTTTATTTTCAAAAATTCTTGATTTGTGGTTAGCTGAATCTAGTGATATGCTCTGAGATCACAGAAAGTCAACTCAATGACCAATTACTGAAAAGCTCATATTTACCTGTGTCCATACTTTGGTTCAACTGTTGATCACTTGTTTCTCCATCTTCACTGATATATCCAGGTGGTGGCGTTTCTACAACAAATCAAATATAGTTCATTTGATTTCAGCTTTTTCTCCCAGTTACCATATGCAAGCAATGAGAAAACCAAAAAAAGATGTATATATGTGTGTGTACACACACGAAACATCATCAAAAGCAAATTTAGATACTATGTGTATACATATACATCATTATAAACAGCAAACTTAGATACTACTCTCTATGTGTATATATATATATATACATCATTATAAACAGCAAAACTGGGTCCACACAACTGAGAGTCTAACCTATCTTGTAGATGAATCCCTAAAGCAGACCTGTAACAAAACCCAGTTTTTCTGACATTTTCTTACACATTATTTAACGTCTGGCTCATGTGTATGTATTCTGAAACAGTCAAGAGCTTAACTACAAAGATACCTCTCAGTAGGATTCAAAGACATTAGTATTCTCGCTCTTTTTAACTAGTGGACACCATGTACAGGCACAGACAATCACTTGGGAAAAGACTGATGTACACACAGCTGGGATTTCAAAATACACTAAACTGTACTGAACAGGTTACAGTAGGCTGACTCAGGATTGATCTACCCTGAATCCACCACCCCTGCTTAGATTTCTAACTGCCTGACAGTTCTAAATGCCTGAAGCAGAAACAACGTAAAGTACTTGCTGAAAATATTAGGATTCTAACATCATTTCCAATACATTTTTGGAATAAAATGTTTACATTCAGGAGGACCTATAAAACAGTAAATTTCAAAGATAATAAAAACATGCATACAATTTTATCATTTCTGATTTTAATGGCAGAATTCCAAAAAATTTCAACAGTGTATCATTTTCAATTTTTAACAATAACTCAAAATAATGCAGACACACAACAGAAAAGATTCTGACATTATTCAAGGAGGCAAAGGCAGGAGGATCCCTGTAAGTTCGAGGTAAATCTGGTCTACACAGTAAGAGTCAACCTGTCTTTAAAACAAACTGCCTCCCCCATTCTCATTTAGAAGTCAGTATGGCAAAAAAACAAACAAACAAACAAACAAAAACCAAAAAACTTCATATCTTCACAGATCCAAATAAAAAATAAAAATACACACTATTTTAAATATTAAATGTAAGAAAATGTAAAAAGTTGAGATCCGACAGTCTCAACATTGGTGTTTCAAAGGTCTAAGATGCAAAAAACTCAACTTTAAGACACTTTATCTCATTCTATTACCATCCTCAATTATTATTTATTTATAAACTGATAAGTTATCAGCATTAAAATAATGATAAAAGTTCTTTTGAGGGACTGGAGCAATGGCTCAGAAGTTAAGAGTAGGTATTATTCTTGCAAAGAACCTGAACTCAGTTCCAGCACCAGGTCAGGTGACTCAACTCTAGGTAAGTCAATACCCCCTTCTGAATTCTGTGGGTATCTGCACTGACATGCAAATAGACATACATGTTATGTATACTTTAAATTAATAAAAATAAAATTGTATTTTATTTATATTTATTCAAATCTATTTGTTCAAATATTATATTGAAAATAAAAATTATAAAAGAAACAAAAGTAAACTCTTTGGTTTTGCTGTCAATGGGAGCAGGAAAGCCTGAGTGTCCAGAAAAACTGGTGCATTTCCCTTTTCATTTGCTACTTTATAAAACACTAACATCTAAATAGTTAAAAGAATAAAGAAAAAAAAAAGCCTAAACCTCTTAACATTAAACGAGAAAGCATTCTGAATAATATTGCAAGTAATTCGCTGGTGTATATCTCAGAAGACTGCGATAGGCACACATTTTAATTTGTCTGCCTTATGAAGTAACAACAGTTGCCATGGGAAAGACTTAAACGCTTCACTTCGTGTCACACACACAATCCCACTCCACTTCTAGCCAGTGTATAAAAGATATTCAATTCTCCCCAAAAAGAAAATGTTTCAGTTTACGATTCCTCTCTTCCCTCACCTTACTCCTCTTCTTTACTAATGTCACAAAAAATTTCTATATACTAGCAACTGGGCTAAAAGCATAGGACAGAGAAGCCCTTAAAATGTACTCTTTTGAAATAAATCAATACTTAAATGAGCTATTAAAACCAATAAAATTTATTTTTCCCTAATAATTTAAAAATTATCTTCAATGGACAAATACCATTTTTATAATATAATAAGCCAAATAAAAGTCTTTGATTCCCTGTATATTTCTATTGCATAAAATAAAAGCTGGAATGGGATTAAAAAAATCAGAAAAAGATGAGGGAATGGAAGAGGTAGGCAGGTAGGGATTAAAAGACATTAAAACTTCATAACACAAATAGTTCCTGATCAGTTTCTACAAACAAAGAATAAGTATCTGTCTTTTTTTCTAGTAAACAATAAAAACTATAGGAGTTGGTGCTGAATCGTGAAATATTACTGGGTCACATAAAACAAGAGATAAGAGCAGAATCTGAGCTCCAGCAAAACAGCTCAGCAGGTACAGTGACTGCCACACAGGCCTGGCAACCTCATCAATGTCCTGCATTCAAGCAAAGGTGGAAAGGGACAACTGAATCCAGCTGTCCCCCTCCTTTCACCCCACATACTCCACAGTTTTACCAAAGAATTTGAGAACCACGGTGCTGAATTCACTCTTTTTTTTCAGTAGAATTACCTAAGGCCCAGGAGAAATATAATCAAGCGCTTTATTTTCCTCAATGTGTTGCTATCTATAAAACTAAAATATTGCACTACTAAGCGTTTATTCGCAATAAGCATCAGCAAATTCCCCATGGGAAATGACTGCTTAGAGACGTGTGGTTATGTCTGTTCCAGGGACATAGTATGATCACGCTCTGGACTCCTCTCTACTTCAGCAGCTATGACAAACTTACTAGGATCTTTTTCCTACTCCTCAGAGTATTTTGTTAAAAGTCACTGGAAAGAAAAGGAAATTAAAAGTAAACCTTTTATCGAGATAAACCGTTTAATGTGTTGGGCGCAGACCCTGCACAAAACCATCCCCACAAATCAGACTTCTCCATCCAGAGCCAAGAACATTTCGAAAATTAAACCACATTACTAACACTTGGCATTTGTTACAAGATTGCAATTTACCTAAGTTTTAAGAGATTTTCAAGGCAAAAATACCTGGGATGTAATTACTCTGTGGCTCAATTCCTGCTGGGAAATTAGTGTTTTCTGGAATGGAGTGGGTATAATCATCCAGAGGCGGCAGTTCTGTCAGGATCTCTGTGTGCCGAGGCACTAATACTGGAGGCAAAACTGGAGGAGTTAAAGAAATCAGAGTTAGTGGCAAATTTGCTAAAGGGGAGGGGTCTTTACTCAAGGTTCTCACAGACAGAAGGCAGCAGCTTCACTTTTCAAAGTCTTGGCTCACCTGTCTGGTATTATGACACTAAGAACTTAACAAATCTCATCATGGAGCTGACTTAAGTAACTCACCATTTAAGTTCCCAAACTAAGGCTTATTTTTTACTTTGGGGAACAATCTGACCCTGTCAATACTGAATTACCATAAGAATTTATAAAATTCCACTAGAAATAGTGAGTGAAAAGTCATCACTAAAGTCAGATGTAAAAATTTTTCTAAGAATATAGGATTTTTTTTTTCAGCTCGCTAAATCCAAAGTCGTAAATAAACTTCACTCTATTACTTCTCTAAAAATGCTATCGCTCTTAAAGCAGTCAGAGTGGAATGTTGAAGGTAGGTACCAGAGAGACACATGGACCACTTTCAGCAGACAGCAAGTCTGTGAAATTTCCTCGATACACACCTGCCTGTCCAATAGAGTACGTTCCCAGGAAGTGGACATGCCCCCTTTTCCATAAGAAAGCATTTAAAACTTGCACCAAATAATATACTCAAGAGAGTTTATTACAATTTTACATTAAAATTTCCCGGAGGCACAAGGAATATTAGCCTTCAGTCAGTCTTTTAATTTAAAACCAGGAAAACAAAACCAAAAACCGCCTAGTTTTCCTACCTGGTGTCTCAACTCTCTGGTAGTGGTAAGGATTTACGCACACTTCATCTTTTTTCAGATTAAAAGCATATTCGCAGTTTTCAATTGCCTTGAGCTCATGATGGCTGTGAAGGTCCGGCCAACGCCATAACCGGCAGTATATAACATGCGGCAGCCCTTTCCGGTGCGAAACCTGGAGACGGCCATCAAGAGACCTATTCGGAAGCATGGGGAAAGAGGAAGGCATTTTTAGAAGGAGAGACTAGATGTCATCAAAAGGGATGAATTAATACACTAAAAGTACAATGAAGGAAACCACAGCCACTGAGTTAGCTTTAGTGATATTCAGGAAGAACAGTGCACTCAGGCTTGGATCTGATCAAGCAAGCAGCGGCACTAGCACCTGTCTCCTATCAGTGTGCGTATAACAACTCACATGCCAACGGAAGGCTAACCTCGTTGGCAGGTGGTCTACAAAGTGTTATGTGGTTATACTTGAAAATTTCATGTCTATTTTTAATAAGCTAAATCCTCAAAGGTATTAATTCTGAAGCAACTGGTTGTCAAAAAAAGGAAGTAGTATGAAAATGGTGGTAAATACCAACGATGATGTGACAGAACTTACTGGGACTAACGTTGTTATTCAAGTGTGACTTTTGATATCTGAGGCTTATTTATGAAGCTCACACAGAAATGCGGATGGTGATGAACGTGAGATGAAATGGACAAATACCAATGGGCTTACAAGAGAATGAAGTGATTAAAAAAAAGATGACAGAAAAACAAGTTAGCCTACTGTTAATTGTGATGTAAGCGTTCATCAGATACTAGTATAACAATGAGATTAACAAGAAATTTAGAAAAAACTAGAATCTACTTAAAAATTAGGCCAATAACAAATCTAATTTTGGACTACAGTTGAGTATAGAACTATTTAAAAAAACTTAATTCTTTATGGGACACAATCATTTAAAGATTCAAAACTAAAATTGCATTGACCAAAACATCAGTTGAAACATTTAATATATTTTTAATACTGGCAAGCAGATAATTTACATGCTATGCCTTCTTTACAATAAGTTAACATCCTAGGCAAAAGTTACGCTACGCAACCCCGTCGAGGTCTTCCAAAGCACACCCTCCCACCAGGTCTCTAGGGTTCAGAGAGGGCAAAATATTCACCTGGTTTGTTCAGAGAAGCTGTAAAGGCCTGTTGTATCCCACTGATCTACCGTATTTGGTGTACTCAGTCCCCAAATTTCAGAGCAAGTGCTGTGCATAAATTGAAAAACAAAAAGTTGATGTGAACATGGAAGCATGGTTATTCAAAGTACCATGATGCAAAGCATGGAGAATGTACAGAATACTTCCTTCACCCAGAAGATATACATGGCTTCACCCACCACGGGTCACTGCTGGCCACTATATTTTCTATATGAAGGAAGCCAATAAATGGAACATGTGACTCCAGATAAGTTATGATTATGTTTTTATATGAGAACACCAATGCTCACTAACCTAATGCAATCATACCTATAACACGCACTCAATAATTATATTCCCGATCCCCATTGTTATTCTAGTATTTGCTGCCTGCGAGGCAGCTGTAGGGCTAGCCCTATTAGCAAAAATCTCAAACACCTATGGCTCTGATTTCATACAAAACCATCCTTTCCAATGTCCTCTACTCAAAGACTTTATACTATGTCATCAACCCCACTAACAAGGCTTCAGTTCATTACTCAGTTTTAAAAAACAGCAACAATAACAAACCCACTTCAATTAAAAATAGCTGTCAACTGGTGCTTTTAATATAGAAACAGTCCCACTGAAAATAAATACTTATCATTGAGTGTGGTAGCACACACCTGCATTCCCAGCACTTGGAAGATAGAGGTGAGAGGAAGAGGAATTCAATGCTTGTCTAGGCTACCCAGTAAATTCAAGGCCAGCCTGGTCTATGAGATCCTGTCTCAAAAACAAATAAGTAAAATAAACCAAGCAGACACACCCAGGATTCAAATGTCCCAGTTATCCGTTTGTACTACAATCTCACTGAAAGCTGTAACTGTTCTCTTGACATCCTCTATAAAGGGCACCTTGCGGTCACTAAAGTCACTCCATACAACACATCTTAAAGTTTCTTTTCGCATCTTTCCAGAGTATAGGCAAGTCCAAATCACTATTGCTACTTCATCTCAAAGTAACTACTGGCCTGTGGGCAAAGGGAAGAACTGAAATGGAACTTTCAGAATGGAGTTTTGGTGGTCTTATCTTTCAGCTATGGAGCTATACTCTTTAAATTAGTCAAATATATTTTTTGAAATTCAATTCCACTTCACAGATATTAACGAAATCAACAAAATTTAAGAAAAAGGGAACATTTCCAATAACCTTGAAGAATAAATGACTGATTAAATTTTACATTTTCTCACCATTAGTTAGATAACTGCATCAACGAAGGGCAGTGGGAAAGCACAGGCTCTCCTGAGGCTAGGGACAATCTGAGGAGTGGCTCTCGACCTTCCTATGCTGCACCCCTTCAATACAATTCCTCGTTGCAGTGACCTTCCCCAACCATAAAATTATTTTGTTGCTACATTATAACTGGAATTTTGCTACTGTTATGAACCATAATGTAAATATCTGTGTTTTCTGATGGTATGAGGTGACCCTTATGAAAGGGTCTTTTGACCCCCCCAAGGGGTCATGACCCACAGGTTGAGAACCACTGATCTAGACTGACCCAGGGTCCCTTAAAACAGCTATTTGGTTGCAGGACACCCCTGATTTAGAGTGCAAAGTAACTAGAACAGAACAGTTGCTGGGAGAGGGGAGAAAGAGAGGGATAGAGGGACAGAAAGAAAAGGGAAATACTTAGAAATTTTCCTGTATTGCCCTGATATGTTTTAGACAGCCTCACTTTTTAACAGTACAAACATCACCATACTACGAATGGGAAAAAGTCAAGAAATGAAAGAATAATATCATCTTCCTTTTGTGATTTTGAACTGAAATGAGTAGTGTACAGCTGTAGTACTAAAGAAATAATGGCATAACTGAGGCTGTTCTGTCATGGCATTAGAAGAACATTTCACTCCGGTTCCTCTGAGAACAACAGGACCACCATAATCTAGGGCACAAAACACTTAAACTGTGTTCTACTGGGCATGAAATAAAGCAAATAAAGAACAACAGGTAAGAACATGAATGGACAGACGCATGACACAGACCTTAGTCTACTTCAGCCCGACCCCGGTCATGCCCCCATGGGGATCACGTTTCTCACCTTCTCCGTTCCCTCAAACTGAAAAGCTTATTTAAAAACATCAATGCTGGCTAGCAAAATGTTTACTTGCTTGCTTCTTTCATATGTAGTTCAAGCTGGCTTAAAACACACAAACGTGCTTCAGCCTCCCAAGGGCTGGGATTATGGTTGTACATCACCACACCCAGCCAAACACTCTAAAGCGGATCCACTGTGTAATGTACAAAGCAACTAAAGTATGTGTAGTTATTAAAGACACAACTTTAACATAACTAAACACAAAGGCAGATAAAGAGAAATTCATAGATTTATGATCCAGACAAGATTCTCCAAGCATAACACAATAAGAGCCACCGGAAGGCTGAGGAGAGACTGATCCTACATCACAAATCCTCCTCAGCTCAAAAGCACACAGACACAGAGCATACTAGCGCAGAGCAGACTCCACTTCCAGCAAAGGTCAGGAGCTTCAATTAGGTAATTTTCCTCAAACCACAGTTTTAACCAACCAAATATAAAAAGCATTTAAAAACAAAGTAGAAAGACCGGAAGATGCAAACTGAAAGGTGTCAACTTGCAGGTAAGGAATGCTGCATTGGATGAGAGCTGCATTCCCAAGACTTTGTACTTGAGGGAAACCCCCAGTCTCAGTAACTCAGGATAACCAGAACTCACACATAAAACTGCAGCTTAACAGTAAGTAAATAAAGGAGCCACTGGGGAGGGATCTTCAAACTATGACCTATGCATGAATCCTTGACAAATCCACAGGGGTTGAGGAAACCAGTACTCGGAAAAGCACAAAGAACTGATAATGCAACGGTTGCCAACAGTAGAGGAAAGTCTAGATTTTGAAGCTACTAAATACCTGCTAAAACAAAACCCCACTCTTCAGAGGGTAGGACAACAGTACAATGCTGTTTCACAGAACTAGCACACAACTAACAGTCACACAAACAGAAACAGTTCGGATGTGAGCTTTAGAGTAATTATTACAAATATGCTCATGAAATTAATGAACAGATCGGGAATCTCAAAAAATGTAAACTACAGAAATGAATCAAACAAATGCTAAAACTGAAAATTACCAACTCCAAAATAAAAATTAATGAACATATACGTTAGTACAAATTACCTAACCAAGCATAGTAAAATAAAAGACTCAAAAAAAAAAAAGAAGTCTTAACAATGTGTACAATTACATAACAAGAGTGGACACAAATTGAAATAAAGTCTAGAGGGAAAATGGTTGAAACATTTCCAAGTCTTAAAATATTTTCAACTTAAAAAAACAAAACAAACAAACCACTAGAACTTAAACATCCAAGAGGCCTAGTGAACACCAAGTAATTTAAACTAACTACCAACAAGTTATGGCAGGCCACACTTTCTTCTCTTAGAACCCTTCTGGTACAAATCCTTTTCAACTTTCAGAGCTCCTCTCAAAGACCCTCAGGCAGGAATTCCTCTGAGGGTTCACACCCCTACTCCAGAAGAAGTCACCTGAGTAGGCGTCAAGTTAGCACTTAGAGGAACCTCTCTGAACTAACATCCAGTGGCCCTTCTCTTCTCTCTCTATCCCCACATCTTTGGCTTTGCCTGCATCCTTACTTTTTTTCCTTTAATGCTCAGTCATCTCTATAGAAGTCAAACTGAAATCACATCTTCCCTCCCTGTAGAAACTACAAAATAACACCCATTCTTGCTGCCTTTAAAGTCTTGTCTATTCTGGCAGCCGCTGGAGCAGAACAATCCATTACAGAGGCAGAAAAACAAAGTCTGAAGAAACAAAGAAAGTTGGAAGACAATGGAACATCTTTACAGAACCGAGTTCTAACCCGTTAGTCCACAAACAAGCAAAGTGGCCTTTGCAAAAGAAGTCAAGACACAAAAATATACTGTGGAACAGAAACTTAATCAACTTGCTTCTAACAGACTCTGCAGGAAATAAATACTAAAGTTCAGGATAAAGGAAAATTACAATAAAAGAAAACCTAAAATTACGAAAAAAAATTAAAAGAGTTGAAAATGTTAATAGTTAAAGATAAAGATGGTATTATTTTCTCACAATGTCTAAGAAATGGAGGGGATCAAGAAAACTTTGCAACTGAAAGAATACATAGATAGATGTAAGCTCCAGGGAATCAGACACCATCTTCTCATCTCTTTGGGCATACACACAGTACACACACATACATGCAGGCAAAACAGTCATACACATAAAACAGAATCATTCCTTTTTTGAAATAATATATTTGTCATCCCAAGAAACCCTCCATGCAGCCACTTGCAAAGCTCCCACCAAGTATTGTCCAGGTACTTGCACTCTCTCCTAGGTTACCCAGGAAAGTGTAACTTCAGCTCTTTTCTTTCAGATTCTGACCAAAGCCTGATCTTGCTTTCCTGTGATTCCTAGGGCTTTCACTTTCTCTGAGGTCCCTGCTTCTTCCACTTTCATGTGGTTGCTTTGCCAAAACCCATTGTTTTCTTTGGTTTATAGGGAACAGCTTCTCTCTTCCTGTCAATTGCCAGGAGTTTTCCTGTTCTTGTCTTCTCTGAAATTGTAACAAAACTGTTCTTGAGCTTCTTTTCAAGTATATCTTCCAGTCCTCTTACTGACAAGTCTTAGAATCCAAGAGGTAGCCCCCAATTCCCTAGTAACGATAAAATATAAGACTATTACCAAAGATAAAAACACAAAACACTAACAACCCTGAAAGTATCTAAAGTTGGTTTTAAGATAAATGTGGGTTGGGAATACATCAGAGACAGGGTGTTGGTCTAGCCTGTGAGAGGCCACAGTTCTGCTCCTAGTAGGTACCATAGGAAGAAAAGGGAGTAACAAAATAAAGGAAGCAAAGCCCAACAAAAAGTAAGAAACCAACATCAGAACAATCTAAGTAATTCTTTAAATAGATAGGACACAGAGACACAGATAGACAGACACACACACACACACACACACACCCCTACCCATCTGTAAGTCACAGATCTGTACATCGTTAACAAATTCTCAGGTATACATAAAGTATTTTAAAAAAAAAACACCACATGCTGGAGCCATAAAAAAAAAAAATCAAAAATTTTAGAATAGACAATATGGAACTAAATAACCTCTAAGTGAAAGAAGAAATAACAAAATACTCTTTACAGTATTTTAAATGATAATGATACCACAGTATGAATGTTTGGGGAGGTGGGTAGACAGCTAAGAGAAGCTATAAAAGCACATTTACATCAGAAAACACATTAAAATAAGCTATTTTGAATCAGAGTTGGTGGTGCAGGCCTATATAATACCAGTTACTTACGAGGCTGAAGCAGGAGGCTCCACAGTTAAATGCCTGCGCTTGGCAATTTTGTGAGAAGTAAAAGGCATCTAGGGACACCGATTAGTGGCAGAAGTGCTGGCCCTGAGGGAGGGAGGGAGGCTGGCCTAGGTTCAATCCCCAATATTAAAACAGGAAGGTCCTGGGTTCAATTCCCACTCATATTAAAAAAAATCAAACTGCTGTTTTAAATTTTTATAGAAAACTATGTGTGACTAATCAGCACTGCACTGGAGGCTCTAATTAGCACAACAAAGAAAAATTAAAAATGCAAACTACAGGAAAAGGTAGAAATATTAACTGTTTTCTTGGGACTAATGCCTTAACTTTATAGAAATCCTAGGACGACTATAACAAACCTCTACAATACACTAGTGAACTGAGCAATGTTGTAAGATATACAAGCAAATGATAAAATCTACTGTATTCCCATTATTTCAGTAACAAGTCTAAAATGTAAAATATTTAAAAAGATTCATCAAGATATATAAAGCTTAAGTAACAACTAAAAAATATTGAGACATTTAAAACACCTGTAAATATACACTCTATTCATAGGTGGAATGATCCCATATCAAGAAGTTTCATTTTAACATGGTCTGTATCTTTCTAATCTACTAGAGTCATTATTTTTACAAAACTTTTTGTGACACTGCAGTCACTAATGAAACTAAAGTGTATGAAAATGCAAAGAATTCAAATGCAAGGTTTGCATCTACCTGTGTGTTTTTAGGGCCCCCACGTGCTAAGGGACTCGACTAGTGAACTAGGGAAGTACTCTATCACGCAGCCACACCCCTCACCAGACTAACGGATTCTGAATATACTGATGAATCTCAGAAATACTCTGCTGATGGAAAGAAGCTCAACACTGAATTGATTCCATTTACATGAATACACTGAACTGACAAAGTCAATTCAAACCAACATTGCTTAGGGACAGAACCATTGGGAAAGAACTGTCCAGGTAACTGACAGGTCCTATATGACACATTGGTGCCTTCATTGATCAAACCTAATTTGTCTGAACACCCAATCGATACATGCGCTTCATATACAAAAATTTTGTGAGGTTAACAAAGTAAAAGTCAGAAATAGTGGCCCAAGCCTACAATTTCAGCATTTGAGAGACTGAGACAGGATCTAGATTCAGTTCAAGCCAGGCTGGGATATATAGTTAAGACCTATTCTCAAAAATAGCAACAGCGATATACCCTTACACTCAATTACATTTCTATGCATTGAAACAATCTTAGTGGAAATTAACAAGAAACAGCTCTGTGGTACTCAATGTGGAACACAGAACCTGCTGTGCGAGAGCAAAGGGTTTGCAAAACTGCAGATAGCAAAAGGAAGGTCTGAAAAAGACAAGCAATATGAAATAAAGTGTCCTAAAGAAACACTTTTTTTGTTATTGTCCTGTCTGTTTTGTAGTACTGGGAGGCTGACAAATTTTATTTTCTCAAACAATGACGCCAATACCACAAACACATCAACTCTACATTTCCTAGTTTATTTGACTGCCTAACTTCAAGACATTGTAAAACAGCTTAGCTATTGAAAATTATACCAAAAGAAAATGGTCGAATAACTTCTGACTAAATTTAACAGTTTACTAATACAATTTATGAAGAATATCATATATACGTGAAATACGATATAACAGACCACAGAACATCTACAATGATCTCTGCATTACTATAAAGACAGATGAGCAAGCACACTTGTGTTTGCATCTTATGCAAAGCCCCATAGTTCTTTGTATAGAACAGTTTCTCTAGGGCAGATTATCACAGATGGATTATATAGCTTTCTTGCTTCTATATTCACCCTGAAGAAAACGGGCATGGAAAGGAGAAATGAAACATCTATTAAAACCCTAAAGGCACAAATATGATAACCATATTCGTCAGCATACATACATACTAGTTATCACTGTATTCATGAAATTATTTAGCAATAAAGTTGGAAGAAATCCTTATCAACTTTCCCTACTAATCACACTCACAGGAATTACTGCAACTAACATAAGTTTTTTCTTGGCCTGCCTAATGGTTCAGCAGTGAAAGAAAGCACTTGTCACAAAAGCCTGACAACCTGAGGTCAACCCAAAACCACATATCTAAAAGTCAGATGTAGGGTGTCCAGTACGTGATCCCAGCATCCTGAAGTGAGAGGAGAGGTGGAGACAGGCAGGTCAGTGAGCGTGGAGCATGCAGTATGGCAGAGCAACAGCAGACCCTGTCTCAGCCGGATGGAAGGAAAGAACCAACTCCTAGAAGCTGTCTGACACTCACACCAGGGCACCTGTGCTCATACACCAAATCCTCCCTACACACAAATTTTCTTCATCTAAAATAACAATAAGCTCACATTTGAAGCTCAATTTAAAATCTAACATGTAATTTGTAAGCTGTATAGAATACATATTTTAAACTAACATTTTGTACTTCATTTCAAATACCCATGAACATGTTTGTGTTAACATACTTTTACATGAAATACATATATATTTGTGCATATACATTCTATTGAACAATAAAAAGCAGCAGTAAGACCTCAGTTCAAGAAAGCACTCACTCACTGGGCCTCCAGTACAAACTTGCTTTACCAGCACAAAAATTGATCACAGGTTTCAGGCTACCCTGGATTACATTTGAGTTTGAGGCCTGCCTAGGCTACATAGCAAATTCAAGCGAGCCTGAGTTACACAGTAAGGGCCTATAGCTCATCTGTAACTTGGCTTTTCTGGCAAGTTAAGTATCTTGGGTGTAATTTCCAGTACTACAGAAGGAAACACCAACCATGAGTACTTATGCCTTGTATCCAATACTCAGAAAACACAGTAAGGTGGATCTCTGAGTTCAAGGTTGGGGGACACTTGGAAATTTGGAAATGGGGGGGAGAAAAAGAAAAAAGCACTAACTTTGGGCAAAAAAAGACATACTCCCAAACCCAACAAATCTTTAAACTAGTTTTTCTATTCATACTATTTGTATGATTTACAACTATAACTAAACAACCACTGTTTGAGCATTTTGTTTTTTATAACGTTCTTTGTCTAAAGAGAATGTCTTCTCTGCAAATCAAAGTGGGTGAGAATATAGGATACCCCATGAAAAATGAAAGCAGGTTGAAAATTGAACAAAATTAAGTCAGTCAATCAATTAGAGAAGGGCCTCAACAAAAGTTTCACCTGAGGCTCTAGCCCTTGATAAGTAATATACTCACTTAATATGGATTTGTAGGGAAGAAATCTGTAACTAAGAAGCCATAATTACTTTTAGTGATGACTAATTGGTTCTTTCATTTTTAAGTATTTCCAAATTGTATTTTAGATAAACTGAGGAGTCAATGATGATCATAATAACAAAGGAAACAAAGTAGAAACAACTGAATACTCTACATGCCACCAAGCTACACAAATGGACAAGACATCTACCTCTAGAGAGTGTGTGCATGAAGAGCCTTGGGAGCTGGGCTCCAGGAGCTATGCACCTGTATGAAACCTACTGATAACGAGGACACCCAGATGTCTGTCCTCTCTTCGTGGTTTGTTGTTGTTTGTTTTGTTTAGTGTCAGGGCATCTCAGACACTACCTGATCTGGCTAAGAGCTTCTAGAAATTCTGCTATCTCACCTCCCAGCTCCCAACAGGGATACGCTGGGATGGCAGACTGCACTGCTGCTACACTGGTGTTTATGTGGGCACTGGGATCTGACCCACTAGCCATCTCCCCAGGCACATCCACTGTATTTTTATGACAGTTTCTCGCTGGTCTGGAACTCACCTAGTTAGTTAGGCTGGTGATCAGTGAGTTCCGGGGTTTCACCTGTCTCTGTTTAACCCAACTAGGTACTGGGATGGCACTCAAATCCTTGAGCTTACCTGTGCCCTCCTCCCAATCCTCTCCATGGACTTTCCTTGTTCCTTCTATCATACCAAGAAAGGAGCTTTGGAGCTCTTGTCTTAATATATTAGCAAAGGAAACAGGTGAACACAATGAGTGAGTTCTCACTGACAAAAAAGAAATAAATTCCACTAAAATATAAAATTCTACCTTCTAACTCAAGAAACTACAATATAGACCAGGCCCAAGTTCTAGGACAGCCAGAGCAGCCAGGTCTTGGCCCAACATGGCACTGAATGACTTTAACTCTAAGTTCTGAGATTTGGCTTTAAGGATTTCTAGGGGAGTGGAGGACATGGCTTAGCTGGTAGATCGCCTCCCTACTATGTACAAAGCCCTAGGTTCAATTCCCAGCACTGCAAAAACTGAGTGAGAGGTAGCACATGTCTACAAGTCCACACTTGGAAGGTGGAGAAAGAAGGATCAGGAATTCAGAGTTCCATTCTCTCAACACGGTTAAGTACAAGGCTACTTGCATCACACACACACACAAATACCCTATCTCTTAAAAGGTCTCTTGAAATTCTTATAGCCTGTCCTCAATCTTGATTCTTCCTTCAATTTGTCAGGCACAGATTACTTCCCTTTTATAACCTCATTTTATCCCCAACGGTTCCTCGTTGGTGGCCTTGTACTTGGGGAAAGGCCCTGTGAAGGATCTAGGTCCACTCAGTATCTAAGAACCCTCCTTGTTCTGCTTGCACCCCACAAACTCTCCTCCTCAGATGATGAACTGGTTGTCTTCCCTCTCCTTCACCTCTACTCTAAGTAACGAGGTTAAAGTAATGCCTAAAGCTCAGAGAGTATTTCCTCTGCTTTTTATTAAAAATACCACCAAAATTGGCATCTTAACACTCTCCCTTCCTTCCTTCCTCCCTCCCCCCTTTTAGAATGTAAGCACCTCAAGGACTTGGTAAGATTTTCTCAATATTCTAATGTGCCTAGCACACTGTCAAAACTCAATACTGATAGATAAAAAAGATATGGTAGACATTTCATATCAATATATACCACATCAACACATTACCTATGCTTTATTGGTTCACTTGCAAAATTTATACTGTATAGCACAAACCTTAATGGTTTTTTTTTTTAGTTTTATAAAATACATAAATTGTGTCATTTTTAACTGTCTAAAAACCATTCCTCATGACCCTTTCTCAGTTAACTGTTTTACCCCTCTATTCCCTACTGTCAGGGTAACTGCTAAACTCTCTTTCTCACCTTAGAGTCTTCCTGAATGCCATAGAAATGGAATTATATACTGTACACTTCTGGGGTTCAACCTGACTCATTCAACACAATGGTCCTAAAATTTAATTATGTTAATGCAGGGCACAATTCTTTCTATGTGTTTGCTGAGCTTTCCATCCCCTGAACAGAACAGTTTCTTTAGTCACTGTTTTCTGATCAATACATACCCAACCTGTCAGCAGGCTGTAACTGTCAAGACAAAAGCTATGGAACACATACATCCACTGTGGACAGTTTCTGACTGGTGTTGGGAATTACCTAGAGTTCCTGTGATACAACCAGATGCATGCTTGACTTACTGAAAATGGACAACTCTTCTTCCTGAGTGGATGTACTTTCTCCCTCATTACCTGAGTGTTCCAGGGACAGTCAATTTAATTATTCTGGTGACTGTACACTGGTTATTTCCTTACGGTGTCAGTTCTAGTTTTCTAGTGACACTGCATTTCCCTGTCCCAGCTGGTCCTTTGTATCTTTTGTGACATATCTCAATCTGTCCATTTAAAACCTGAGCCGCCCATCTCTCACTACTGAATTATAGAGTTCCTTACAAACTCTGCGTCTAATCCTCTTTCTAAATATGCCTCACATATTTTTCTCTCTCTGGCCTATTCTTTTAAAAAACTCTTCTGGGGATCAGCTTTTAACACCAACACAACTGGGTGTAACTTTCTCTTGATATTAGTGCCCTTTAAAGAGAGAGACTATTCACCCCCAAGCCACAAATATAAAATGTAGTGACTCCCTAATGTGTTTCCCTAAACACATTTTATGGTTTTAACTCCTGGGTGAGAAGCATGATTCACCTAGAATTTTCTGAGACAGTGGGACAGAGGGTCAAGATCTTCCTTCCATACAGATACCCACTGTTCCAGAGCTCTGGGAAACCCTGTCTCCAAACACCAAATAAATAAGTAATCAACAAACGAATAATCTATTTAATCTTCAGCAGGTTGCTGTAAGTCTGCTTGCCTCACACACAACACCATTTAAAAATATGTGGGGCTCCCCTGTGTAGTTCATTCTTTACTGGGATTCTGGTCTCCATTTTCAGTGCTGTGTGTGCCCAGTGTGCCTTGTGGTACTTTAGGTTAGACATAGTGGGTTCTGCACTTTGTGTGAATAAAAGCAAAATCTACGATATCATTCATTTTCTCTTCTTCCCACTGGCAAATGTGATCTAAATTTTGTTTGTGTCTCTATCACCTTATGCCACTTCAGCTCACACAGCTTGCCATGTGACACAGTGTCAGTCTAAAAGGAAGACAGACCTGACCATGCTAGATAACATCTGATTCTTCTTCCTTCCTTTCTTTGATTTCTCTTGGCAAAGCTTTGAAATGTCATGGAGCAATCTTAGGTCTTATATCCTTTAGGCAGACTGTATTCCTAGGTATTTTAATGAATCTTATCATCACACTTCCATTTTTTTGAGCTAGTATTTGTAAAATATTACTGGCTTCAGATAGAGAATGCATCTGTGAAGGACAGCCGTGCCTCGCTGAATTTACTCATTTGCTTTTCTCTGCACAAAAAGAAAGGTGATCCATTCATTTACCTTTGTTTTCTAGACTTTCCATTAACTCACTGAACTCATACTTCCTCCACTGAAATAATGAACCAAAACACAGGAATAAGTGCTTTTGTCTAGTTGCTGATCTTAAAGTCTTCTATAAATAAATGTATGCCATCTCTTTTCTTAAATGTCCTTAATGAGGTAAGAGACTCCAATCCGCTGGGCGTATAAATGGACTATGGGTTTTGCTAAATGTGTTTCATCTTAACCTTCAGGTTTCTCTGCTGTCAACTCAGTGAATTACAATAATTAAATATTGGAAGTCAAATATCTATATCACAGCATAATATACATTATACTCAATTATGAAGTAATTTCCTTTTATTGAACATCACTTGAGTACATGCCAACAATTTTTATCTATGTTTCTAACAAATACTAACCTCTATCTTTTAGAGACATCCTTGTCAAGTCATGGTCAACGCCTGTGCCCTTTTTTGGTTTGGCACAGCCCTTTCTTAGATACAGACAGACCCAAAGGGGAAACTTAAGATATAAACGGACCCAAAAGGGAAATGCTCCCAATATCTTTTTCTGTACCTATAAGTGTTGTCACAATGCAACTTGAGATATTTCTACATGTTCCCTGTCTTTGAAAACTACCACAGACATACAACATCCTTGGCCATTGAAACAACTTAGTATCAAGTCTAAAAATGGTTTGTGGGACTATCTCAAGCCACTTGAAAATTATGAACTTTTTACTTAAAATACAGCCAATGCTGAAAAGAGTACAAACTTTAATAATACAGCATATGGGCTTTCTAATTTTATTTTCCCATATAGTCTTTAACAATTCAAAACATAGTATCGCAAATGAAGAAAAATCCTAATAAAAATACATTACTTTAATCTTTCAAATTCGATGTAGAAAAACCTGGAATATACACCAGACATAAGACAGGGATGACTAATAAAAAATGGAATCTTGTAAAAGTCAAGGCATAGATTTCTGCAATTCTTTAATTTGGTTGTAAAGAAATGCTTTTAAGGGCCTAAGAGATGGATCAGTGGGTATAGCAGCTTGTAGTCAACCCAGATGACCTGAGTTCAAACTCTGGGACCCACATACTTATGTAAGTTGTTTTCTGACTTCTACATACCTACTCCTCTACAAATAAATGGTTTTTAAATGTCTTTATAATGTAACAACAAATACTCAAAATTTAGCATACCACCAAATGGAAACCAACTCCCACTTATAAAGCAAGGGCTTTCACATGTCAAGATTAACTGTTCAGGGAATGTGCAGACTGCCCTCTATTTATCCCTAAGATGCACCTGTCAGAAGCCACCATACACAAGCAACAGGGAAAAATCTTTTCATTTATTTATTTGAGACAATGTCTCACTATGTGGCTGACCCAGATTCACTATCACTATGTAAACCAGGTTGGTTCCAACTCAGAGATCCACCTGCCTCTGCCTCTGGAGTGCTGGGATTAAAGACATGAAGCATGCCTGGCGTGAGAAAACTAAGTTAACTTTTTCATTATAAACTTTTGCTTAGTATCTATCTTCCTCTACCTAAATGAAAATAATTTTCCATTAACACCCCTCCCTATCCCCTACCACCCTAGCAAAGTTAGGAGAAACTGTATCCTCTGAACTACAGGGAAGAGCCTAAAGGGTGGTTTTAAAAGGAAAAGGGCAAGATGATTGATGTTAGTGTCTCCGAACGTGCTTCAGGTCTCATTTCAGCATCTACTGATCAGTTATCCAGGAGTTTCCAAAGCATACTTCCTATAACATACCCGCTAACAACCCCAAAGCAGTGTTCTTGAGAACAAAGCCTACACCAAAGCTGAAAACGCAGCTCAGCTGGTGAAGTGCTTGCCACTTTAGCATGACAGACTTGAGTTTAGACACAGTGCCTGGGAACAAGTTAAGCACAGCAGCAGATGCCCAGAATCCCAGTGCTGGAAAGGCAGATAGGTCATCTTGCTACCCGATGACTGGCCAAGTCTTCCTGAATCAGCGGCTACAATTCAGAGAGCTCTGCCTCAGTGATCCCTGTCCACTGTCACTTCTGTCCTCCACATACCCGAAAACACAGGTGTACATATTGTATGTACATGTACACACGCACACACACAATGACAGAATGATGATAATAAAAGGAAATCCCAATTAAAAATGGTTACAATAAAATATTTTCTGAAAATAAAGTGTCTTACAAATGCTTGTAATGTCCCTCCAACCTCGTGTTTGTCTCCATCCACCAACATGGAACTCAGTTCCAAAGGAAGACACACAACACATGGAATACGCTGGCCTTGGTGAAAGCCCTCCTCCCACTGCCCCGTGCTACCATGTCAAACTATTCCCTAAAGCTATCACAAGGTTTCCTGTCATGTCCAGACACTTAAACATGGCAAATACTTTTAGGAATTAAAAACTCTGCCTGATCTAAATCAAAATCTTGTACATTTAACTATACTCCATCTTCCCTGGACTGCCCAGGTGTCACTTCTACAGCCTGCCGAGTACAGGATTAACAAGGGTTCTGATTTGACAAGAAGGTGAGGCCTTGCACAGGTCCAACACCCTAATGCTGATTCTCTTCCCTCTACATTCGGTCAGGAGCTAACTTCTCAGGCCATTATACCTAGATCATGCAGACCCAGCATTGGGTTCTCTTCCTTTCAACATAACTTTCACTATCTTGCTATCTATTCAGTCCCTGGGATAACATTTGCATCTTTGGCCCATCATACCCCAAAAGGCAGGCCACTCTAATCATGAACTTTCTTTACGACAATGCTATAAAGAACAGCTCTGGCTGGCTTCTCACTTTTTAAGCTTCTCCAAGAAGTCAGGTACTAATTTATGCATCTCTCAAACCTCAGCAGACACCAAACAAACTGAGATATCATTCTGATGACCTTCAGTTTGAAGACCAGGAGAAATACTACCACAGATCCTACTCTCTTCAATCAAGTTCTATTTTACATGGTCTACAAGTGAGTGACAGGTTTAAGTATAATAATGCTTAAGCTATCAAGATGGCCCAGTGGGTAAAGGGGAGCTTGCTGCCAAGTCCAATGACCTAAGTTTAACATCTAGGTTCCCACATGGTTAAAGAACCAATTCCTTCAAACTGCCCTCTGACCATCACACCTGTGCCATGACATGATGTGCATACCCATGCACACAAAGACACACACACACACTCTAAGACTGAAAAGTGTGTGTGCATGTGTAACAATACTTGTCTCAGGAAACCCTCTGTACAAGTCATACAGGAATGCTGTGACACTTCAACTGTGAACATCGGTTACAATCCACTGTTCTCAAATCTGTGGTCCGACTTCCATCTTAATAGTGTTAGTCCTGCCAGCAGGTTGGACAGAAGCAGGACACAGCTGGTCAATGTTCCAGCTCTGTTCAGTATTCCTTTTCTAAGAAAAACAAAAAAGAAAAAAATCTTGTTCAGAAACAATGGAGAGCAAGCACGTGGAGTAATGGAATCCAAAATGAGCTAAAACTGTGAAGGGAGAAAGCTCTGGAAGTGAACTGAACATCTGTCCATGTCTCCCCACAGGTTCACTGTAGGTTCTAGGCACAGGCTGAGGGCCAGTCCTAGTCTGGGGGGACATCCCTCCTGAAGAAAAGAATGCAGTACAGTTTTTGATATTCACAAGTCTCTCCCTTCAAGATGTTTAGCGGTTTTAAGTCTGATGACAAAGAACTAAACTCAGAGTAGAAAGAGACAAAAGTAAACTTGCTAGATTTTGAGGGATTAGATGACAAGTCTATCGGGTTTGTATCAAAATCCCAGGAGAGCACTGTTTGTAGATGAGGTGTATGTAAGGCAACACAGATCTACATCCAATTAAAATGCAACCAGACTTAATGCATTTCGATTAGCCTCTCTCACCATCTACCTTACACTGGTAGATTACTTTTATGAAATTAACATTTGCACCAATTACAATTTCTTCTGTCTTTGAATGTTTTTATGCTATGTGATGGAAATACAATCAAATTTACATGACATTTGAAGAGGTAGGAAAATGTGAGTAATAATCTAAACAACAATCAGGCAGTATTAGTAGACAAATAAAATGTTCCAGATATTAAGAGCTGGAAAACACTTTACTGTAATTATAAATATATCATGGAAAAGATAAAATGGACAGTTTTTATACTCCATATAAAAAACTAAAACCAAGGATCATCTGAAGAACTTATTATACATATTTAACTATAGACTGGTACCATCTACCACAAATACAAAAATAAAATCAGTAACTAATAGGCATGTCAAAAGGAAAAAAAAACCTAAAAATTCAAAAGGAGTGAAAGGAAAAAAGAATGCCAAGACTTGCAATAGTAGAGACATTTAATTTTAGCCCAAGTCTGTACTTGGATTTAAAGTAACATAAGATTACCTAAAGTGGTGTCTTACTATGTCTCCACTACACTTTCCACAGGTGTTGTGCTTACCTGTGTTGTTAGGGGCGACTACACAAGCCCCTAAGTACTCTACTACAGACCAGAGGAGAAAAGAGTAACCAGTACTCCTAAAGACTGTCCCGAATGATTATGACCTGCCCAGAATGCAGTTAGCCATACAGGAAAAGTGTGTGAAAACTGAAATAGCTCCAGTTAAAATTGGAAACAGATTAAGGATAGTAAGCAAACAAAACGGTTGTCAGTACTACTTTAGCTAGGATGAGTTTCTCCCTGAAGTCAACACAATAAATTATGGTACAAGAAAGATCTTTGCTTTCTTGTCTCACGTGTTACAAACTAATATTATAGGAGCTGTTTAATCTGAGCATAATTCACTAATTTTTACAAAAGATCAAAGGTCCTAAGGCTGGTGTGTTTTCTCTAATGAAGTCATGATAAAAATAAAATAAATTCTGTGTAGGCTGGGGCAATGGCTCAGTGTGCAAAAACAACTTGTTGCAAGAACATGAGAGTCTCAGTTGAAATTCCCAGAACCCAAAATTCAGACACAGTATGAGCACCTCTAATTCCAGAGCTCCTAAGAGCAGGTGGGAGGCAAAGACAGTTCCCTGAAAACTTGCGACCCAGCTAGCCCGATACACACAACAGAAAAACACGAAAACCTTGTCTCAAATAAGGTGGACAGCAAGAATCACCTGACACTGTTCTCCAGCAGCCACATGAATGTTGTGTCATGTGCGTGTGTGTGTACACACATACATACATACATACACACACAAGCATGATTAAAACAACTTTCATGACTGAATATATTAGATATACAAAAGGGCTTTGAATGTGTTATAACAGGAGACCCCTTGAAAACCTTAAAAACCATAATGTAGGCATCTGAAAACCATTAAGAGTCTCATAAGTGCCTTTCAAAGCATTTTATAGGATGCTTAACCATGACCCAAGCACTTTCACAATTTATAAACAGAGCATATAAAAACTGTAATTGCATGCTAAGGCTGATAAAAAGTATCGTTACTTATAACCTCAAAGTTCTACTCTTGAATTTATAATCACTGATCTCATTGGTTTTACAAATAAACTATATATTTGAATTAACTAAATTTTACATAATACAATGTTGCCTTAACAAAACCTTTTCTATGCAGGATGGGTAATACAATTAAATGTCTACAATTAATGCACATTCGTCTGAAAAACATAAAAGGAAAGTGAAGATGTGGAGTATGTGTTTGTTTCAAATAGACTCTACTGGGGCTGGAGAGATGGCTCAGAGGTTAAGAGCACTGCCTGCTCTTCCAAAGGTCCTGAGTTCAATTCCCAGCAACCACATAGTGGCTCACAATCATCTGTAATGAGACCCGGCGCCCTCTTCTGGCCTGCAGGCATACACACAGAATATTGTATATATAATAAATAAATAAAATATTTAACAACAACAACAGTAACAAAAAAAACCCAAACAGGCTCTACTCATGGCCAAGGCTTGTGGACATATTCACACACCACCACCTTTCCCACACGAGGAAGCAGTAAAGTCAAAGTCACATCCACTTTGTTAGGATCCAGTCTCAGTACTGGGTAAGCTAACGCAAAACCAGGCAATCAAAGAGTTCTATTAGTGCTCCACCCAGAACCACACTTAACCTGCACAATGCATAAATGGGAGGGAGAATTAGCCTCTTCTGAAGTAAACACCCATGTTTCGGAATAAAAGAATACTACAGTTTGAGTTTCAAATAACTTCCAAGTATCCTCATTTACCCAGACATGTAAAATCATATGAATATGACACCAGAAAAGAAGTTGACAATCTGAACAAATTCTTTTGATTACTCTGATGTTTAAAAGTTTAGAAGATGCAAAAGAAAAACCAAGTATCAATGACCACACTAGAAACTTATTGTCCTGAAGGGACATCAGCCTAACAAGCAATATGACCTTTACTGAGGGTAACTGGGTAAAAGAGAAGACCTGTGATACTTTTTCCAACAGTATATTCTAGGCTGACCTTCAACCACATACACATACTGCTTCCATGTTTCTAAGTAAACAGTTCTGGAGGCAGGACGTATGTGTCACGTTTTCTTCAGTGAAAATCATTGGCAAGAACATGAGGAATCTCTGACTGTTCCTTTAGCTGTTTCCTTAGGATGAAAGACTAAAAAAGTTATTACATGACCTCTGGGTTCCCACACATGTACGCATAATGGCTATGGCCATTTTAGGTCCTATAACTTGTTCTTTTATAACTCCATTCCCATCAGAGGTTTTGATTTTGCTTTATTTTATTATAGCTAAAAATACTAAACGGTTTTTAGTTTCTTCCCTGACTCAATTCCCATTATGATTTTACGACTGAGTTTTTTCCCTTTCCCTGCTCTTAAAAACGCAGAGACAGGAGGATTTCCTGCAACTGTGTTGGTTGGCCCAGGTTGGTCCAGTTCCACATAAATTGCTCTGCGCCATCTGTTCCACTGCACAGCATAGTAAGAAAGCTGACTAGTGCTGCTATCTTTCCAGCTTCTAACTCTCTGAGGCAGCTGGAGGTGGGGGAATAGGAGAACTTAGAAAGCCAGGGTTGTTCTGGGCAATTTTAATCCCACTCTGTATTAGTGGGGCAAAGGGTACAAAGGGGGAAACTGCCCCAAGTCAACAAAACAAGTATTTTAGCTGTAAACACTTGCTATATTGTAAGCCAGTATGTTCTCCACCAAGTGACCTTGTAATTTTAGGCTTGTAAAGTCTTAAGGTATTTACTGTATTAACAACTTAGTTGCATTTGAAAGTGAATGAGGTTAAATACATTTTGTATCACGTTTGAGATAGCTGTTTGAACTGGCCTTAGATCACCCACAACACTCATGAACTCACGTAGCTGAAATTACCTTTCCCACGCTCACTTCCCATCTTTTACACTACATAACTGAGGTGACTGAATTTCAATTAAAACTTACTGTTTAAGGATATTTAATAGTTAAGCAATGACTAATAAGCCAGGTGGAGGTGTGAGACAGAAAACTAAGAGTGAGGGATGTAAGTAGCAGAATACTTGCCTAGCGTGTAGGCCCTCTATTCAATCCTTAGCACCACTAGAGAAACAAACTGTAAAGATAACAAAATTAAGCTGCCTTCTAGGTCTTCTAAATTTAAGATTTCAACAATTCCATCCTTCCGAGTCACACTCAAGTGCAGTCTGATGTCCCTGCACAGCATGCTGTGGGTTCCTGCTACCTTCAGAATCGGCTCCACCATCACTAGCCCCTCAGTTTATGCTCTAAGGATATCTTCTCACTGAGAATGAGCAATCCTTCACCAGTCCCTTATCCCCAACTTCTACCATCTCCATTCCAGTGCTACTCCTGTTGAAACCGGTTTCTCCTGATTAATTTCTACTCTCCACCACAGAGATTCCCTGGGACAAAGCTTCCCAGGGCTTCCTTTGGATGGAGGTCCCTGGGTGTGTTTCTCTCCTAATAAGTACTATCCCTACAGAATTACATAAGTTTACCTCCTTCACCAACAAGCAAGCAATTCAACAGCAAATCCAGCACGTATGAGCCAAGCAGTGGACACTTAAATTATTTACAAACTAAATGCTACCAACCACAGAATGAAAACTTAACAAGCAAAACTTGACTTAATCTTAGCCTATTTGCTGTGAGTCCTGTGATGTCCACTTCAAACACAGGCCAGCTGCAGTCATTCTGAGACCAGCATAGCCGTGTCAGTCCAATTCTGCTTGCCCTGCACTGGACTGTCACGGCACTACAGCTCATCTTCACATTCCCACACGCCCACGCACACACCTGCACCCGCCCACAGCACCACCACCTCTTCTCCCCTCAGCACTTGTCTGTTGGCCAGGATAACTCAGTAAGATACACTTTTTAAAAATCTTTTTTAAAAAGGCAGTTTGGGAAAAAAAAAAGTCCTTATTTGCTCCTTGTTTTATTTAGTCAAACTTTCAAACTTCCCCAGCTCCCTAAAATGCTAAGTGTTTTTTTTCTTCCTTTCTTCCTTGGAATCTTTACACTGGCCCTTTCCCCTGGCTACAAGACTGTCTCCCTGGCGACCAGCTCAAATCTGACCTCTGCAGTCAAAACAGCTGTGCAACCTTTGCCTCACATGCTTGCATCCCACCCCTGCACTTGTCTTCTGAGTTCATTACTTTCTCAAATTATGTTTACTTATTCAACAGGTAAACTGACTTAGGAACTTTCTATCTGCTCATCACTACGCCCCCATTTGTCTAAAAATAATACACACACCAAGCACCTCATCAGCATTTGTAAAAACAAAAGAACAAACCAAGAAAGGTAGCTTAAGATATACATAAACAAAGTAAAAATGGCTGTCTACAAAACAAAGCAGAAACAATCTACTCCATCTGACAAGTAGGAAGGTTGGTGTCCTGGGCTCGATCACTACAGGCCCCAAGTGTGTATCTCTCAAAGCTCCCTGGAAACAGCCAGCCCTCGCCTACAGCACTCAGAACATTCTGTCTTTTGGACACACACATGCAGCTGTAATGTACACACAAACCACTGGAACATGCTTTCAAATGCCCTGCCACAACCCTAACTGTGGTACTTAGCTATAAAATGATTAAAATTCTACTCAAAATTCCAACCTTGTGAGAAACAGGTCCTTCCAGTGCACAAGTCCGGTCTCTGAGACGCGGCCTCACCTACAGTCCCTGCTGGAGCGTGTGTCTCATCAGGAGACAGCAGCACTTTTAACTATTTACTGGTTGACCAAGGAAGAAGAAAACTACTAGCCAGTACTTGTCAGCGATAGCTGTGGGCATCCGTTTCCCTTCCATTCAATGACTCTATTCAAATTTCAATCATAGAGATGAGAATAGCAAACAACTTCAAGTAATGAAAATAAAACAAATTTCAGTATTGCTTGACTAAACTTCACTACTCAAGAAACTAAACTGTAAAACAAAAGGATTAAAGAGAACAAAATAACTGTATTTTAACGAGCACTATGTACAGATGCCCTCTCTCCAGGTGCCTTCCGCATACACGGCCCCGCCTCACTTACCTGGGGATGGTGACACACTTAGTATTGCAGTTCTGAGTGGTGATGGCTTTCTCGAGCTCATCCAATCGTCCTGTTTTCTTTAGCTTCTTCACCAGACTTTTCACGGCTTTCTCACACCACTTTTCTTCTTGTCCGTTCTGTTCCCCGCCACCTGCTCCTCCAGACCCACTGGCTGATTTTTTCCATCCCAGAAGTCTTTTCACCACTGGCGGAGTGAATGGCAAGATGGACGACATTTTCTTACCAAAGGTTACAATCCACACTCAGGAACAGCCTGGTAAATATACCCTAGAAAAGAGATTGAAACATTAATTTTAAAACTAAATTAAAGTAGTGATTTCAACATGCTATCAAATGCAAACCATAGCAAACAGAAATTAGAATTCTTCAATCTGGAATTCAATATTCAGTAAAATGCTGAATTGTAGCAACAAATCCTTTTAAAAATCAGAATGACTCAAATCTTAGGCAAATATAATTTTGCAAATAAAAATCTTTATAAATGCTCCGGACAATTTTACTAAAGCTATTTCTCTCTACTCTTAAGTTTTTACAAATTAACACTTGATAATAATTAAAATATTTTCACAAAGATCAATTTTTTTTACATTTTTAGAACCTCGTTCTAGTCTCCAAAGATTTAGCAAAAATCAAGGCTTGGCGTATACGTAGTTAAGTAGTGTACTACTTGTCTAACATGAACAGGCTCTGGATTCAACCCTCCCAACAATGAGGGCAAGGGAGACGTAAAATATACACAAACAAACTGTTCACAGAGTTTTGGTTTTTAAAGACAGGGCTTCTCTGTAGCTTTGGTGCCTGTCCTGGAGCTCATTCTGTAGACCAGGCTGGCCTCAAACTCACAGAGACCCACCTGCCTCTGCCTCCCGAGTGCTGGGATTAAAGATGTGCACCACTACCACCTGGTTTTTAAATTTTAAATTTTCATTAAGAATAAAGAAAATCAAGCACACTTGTAGAGAAAGGCTCTATTCGACCTCGTCAGCTTTAATTCTACCTATTCCTAACACCCGTTTTCACTGTTACCTAGATTTTTCTTTTTTATTATGCCTACACACGGCAGAAGAGGGCACCAGATCTCATTACAGATGGTTGTAAACCACCATGTGGTGGTGGGAATTGAACTCAGGACCTCTGGAAGAGTAGTCAGTGCTCTTAACCTCTGAGCCATCTCTCCTGCCCCTTTACTGTTATCTAGTAATATACACAACAAAATTAAGAACAATTTTGCTTCCTACATCAAAATGCCATTCTCTGATATCTTTTATTTTATGTCAAAGAACAGGCTTATAACAGTAACCCTTCAAGCATCAAGTGCAGGCATTAGCTACTGATTTCCCTATGGATAATGTTGAGCTAATTCCTCTGCATCACCACTGACTTTTCTTTCCCCTACTATGAAAAACACTTTGCAGCTGTAATAAATAATTACTTGTACAATATCTGATGAGACCAGAAACTACTATGTAGGCATGTTTATGTGTACCTTTTGGTACTCATCAGAATTAACTTGCTTTTTCACTTATTTTCTATCCACTTTACCACCAACACTATGCCAGTCCCTTGCATTAAACTTTCAATCATACAAATCAAAAAAAAAAAAAAAAATTCAATGGACTGTTTTTTTATTCTGTACACTCACATCCTAGAGCACTGTATCGTTCCACTCTGAACTAAACTAACAATACCCTGACCGGCAGCATCACTAGGAACTCCCTTCACCACTGTGAGCTAAAGTTGTTATTTTCCAAATACCATGTCTTTATCTTTCTTACCTACTGTATCTTTTGTTTCATGGGGTAGCTCAGTCCTGACAGAGCTACAGATGTCTATAAGACTCTGTTGGAACATACTTTTTTACACAATATTATTTACTTTTAGAAATAGTAATACCCTTATCCCACTTGTTGCAATGATTAAGATATGTATGGTACTACCTTAATTTTCCTTAAACAAAAAAAAAAAAAAAGTAAATCTCTGATAACTATTTCAATTCTGTAATTTAGTACCCATAAGAAGAGTATAAAGATCCTCCTCTTGATCCTTATCAAAGCCTGGAATCATCTATTATCCATCATTTGCCTGGTTGGTTCAAAGGAAAATTTCATCTTATGGTTGTTTTGAGTCCAGGTGCAAAACAGACAATGGAATTCATTTGGATAGTTTGCTTCCTGAGTCACTTTAAATCTACAACAGTCCCTACCCTCAACTTTTGTTTTCATAAAACTGATTCAGGAAGTAACATCTATGTGACTTTACATTCTCTAATTGTTTTCCTTGTGGGGTCATGAATTCATAAATTTATTCTTCTATCCATACAACAGGAGGTTAGCTATACATACTTTAGATTTTATTTCAACCTCTATCAATAGACACTGTGTGGTTTGTATCACATTATTTATCTACAAGCCAACAATGTTCTACCTGCTGTACCAGTTTGCAGGCTAAGAACTTCTATCATCTTTTCATGCAATGATTGATCACCCTTTAATGACCAGTGGCAAGATCTATTTATTAGGGTTACTTTCTCAGTCTATTCCATCTATTATTATCTATAATTCTTTAAAAGGAACTTTCCCTCATCAGTTAGAGCTGTGTGTTTAACCTAAAACACATTTACTTAAAGTTAAATCAGGTTAAATGCTTAAGTATTTCATTTTAATGTCTATTATTTCTATTAGTTTCCTGGGGCTGCTGTCATGCATTACCACAAACCTTTATAAGGGCACTGGGCTGGGGGTTCATCAGGAAGACTCAGAACAACCTCATCTCAAGATCTGTAAGTGTATCTGACAAAAGACCTTTTTTTGATCCAAATAAAATCACATCACAGGTCCTGGGCAGGTTGGGGGTGGGGGTGGATCCATTCAGTGCACTATAACTCTGGTTTATTCTCATGTCCCTTTCTCTAACACTGGTTTTAAATAGTCACTTGTATTATCTTACTATATATAGAAAAAAGTCTGACATAATATCAATGTAATTTCTAAAACTATGATTATTATACAAAGTTTAAGATTTCTTTACATCTCTATCTACTGAGGACACTCAGGAAACTACCTTAGAAAGTCACCTAAAATAGTCACTTTCTCCAGCAGTGACAGCAATGTGAGACAGATCTATTTCTTTGTGCCTTCCACTTAAGAATTATTCTTTTCCTTAAATTTTATACCCATCATGTAAATGTTTATACATTTCCAAAGTCACACTACATAACAAGTGTCTGCCTATCCTATCAGCAGCGTCTTGCCCTTTTAATCTGTTTTACAGCTATGAACACAAATATATATCTCCACCCACTCTCACATATCAGTCCTTTTTATTACGTACGGTACTACTTTGTAAACTAGATTTTTATACCAGCTTTATGTCCTGAAGTCATTCTTTATCAGTTCACACAGTGAACTTGAAGACAGGCCAAATTAAAGTATCCAAAGTGAACCACAAAGGTGTGAACAGGGTGGAGATCCCAGAACAACCAGGAAGAAATGTTAATTATACTTATTTAATGTCTAGTCTTCCCGACTTTAAATGTCTCAGCATGCTGAGCTCCAGTCAAGTGCAGTTCAGTGGGTAGAGCACTTAGAGCAAGGATGAAGCTTTAGGTTCAATGACCTGCAGATCAAGGGGTAAAATACTAAAAATTCACATGGAAACAAAAAAGATGTAGAATAGTCAAACTCAATTTTGAGAATGAAAAAGGAAACTAAGTGACCTACCTTATTTCAAGACTTGAAAAGAACCAAAATCAAAAATTAAAAAGCCTCAACAGTCTTAGTAATTACAGAGTAGGTTCAGAGGGAAAGGCTACGATTCTAGTGGGCAAGGATGCCCAGAAGAGCCTACAGATTAACAGCCTACTTTCCACTAAGGAACCAAGTTAGTCTACGTTCCAACAATTTTCCAACACATAGACGAAAAGCACCTACCCCTTCCTCACATCACTGTTCATGGCTAGACAGAATCTTTAGCTCTGGAGGAGAAGAGTATTTTTATGACCTTAAAAACTTTTGCCGGGCCGTGGTGGCGCACGCCTTTAATCCCAGCACTCGGGAGGCAGAGGCAGGCGGACCTCTGTGAGTTCAAGACTAGCCTGGTCTACTAGAGCTAGTTCCAGGACAGGCTCCAAAGCTACAGAGAAACCCTGTCTTGAAAAACAAAAAACAAAACAATAAACAAACAAACAAAAAAAAACTTTAAAAAGCACCAACCATAAATTCCTATAAAGTAAGCCATCCAAGTTAAAGAATACTTATATGAAAGTTCCACTGAGGGGCTGGAGAGATGGCTCCAGGTTAAGAGCACTGACTGCTCTTTCAGAGGTCCTGAGTTCAATTCCCAGCAACCACATGGTGGCTCACAGCCATCTATAATGAGACCTGGCGCCCCCTTCTGGCTTGCAGTCACACGTGGAAGGAATGTTGTACACCTAATATAATAAATAAATAAATAAATAAATAAATAAATAAATAAATAAATATTAAAAAAAAGAAAGAAAGTTCCACTGAAAAGTAAATGGACAAGTCACAGATTGGGGCGAGTTTTACAATATGTGTATCTAACAATGGACTATAATTTAGAATGTATAAAACTAATAAAATAATTTGCTAAATAAAAGTAACAAATTACAAATATTTAATCAAAGGGAGTAAAAGAGGGGCTGGAGAGATGGCTCAGTGGTTAAGAGCATTGCCTGCTCTTCCAAAGGTCCCGAGTTCAATTCCCAGCATCCACATGGTGGCTCACAACCATCTATAATGATGTATGGTGCCCTCTTCTGGCCTGTAGGCATACATGCAGAAAGAATCTTGTATACATAATAAATAAATAAATATTTAAAAAAAGAGAGAAAGTAAAAGATCATACTAGGGGATGTTTAATACCACTACTGTCAGAAAAAAATAAATTAAAACCAAAATGAAATACTATTTCATCACTTACAATGGTTCTCAATTTTTCTGACAATGCCAAGAGTTAGTGAAAACACAGACTACCTTAATATCCTACTGGTGTTGTAACAAAGTCTCACACACTGACTGCCTAAAACAGCACAAACAGACTAACTCAGGTGTCAGATATGTCCCCTGCTCCAAAATAAATAAATGTAAACAAATTCTTCAAAAAAATATGAAACTATGTTCATTTTTAAAAACTGACCTATACAACCTGAGTTTGGTGATACATGCCTGTAATCTGAACCCTCGAGTGACTGAGGCAGGAGGATTACAAACTCAAAGCTAGCTTGGCAAAATTCACTCGTGGACAGAGATGGAGAGGAGGAGAGCTGTGTTAAGAATGCTCATAATAGCCGAGCGATGGTAGCGCACACCTTTAATCCCAACACTCAGGAGGCAGAGGCAGGCGGACCTCTGTGAGTTCGAGACCAGCCTGGTCTACAGAGCTAGTTCCAGGACAGGCTCCAAAGCCACAGAGAAACCCTGTCTCGAAAAACCAAAAAAAAAAAAAAAAAAAAATGCTCATAATAAGCCAGGCAGTGGTGGTGCACACCTTTAATCCCAGCACTCGGGAGGCAGAGGCAGGCAGATCTCTGTGAGTTCGAGGCCAGCCTGATCTACAAAGTAAGTTCCAGGACAACTAGGGATACACAGAGAAACCCTGTCTCAGAAAAACAAAAACCAAAAAGAAAAGGATGCTAGAGTGATGGCTTGGCAGTTAACAGCACTTACTCCTCTCAGGACTCACTCAGCTCCCAGCACCCAGATCAGGTAGTGGATGTGATGCCCTCTGATCTCCATGGGCACCAGCAAGCACATGGTGCACATAAACTCATACAGGCAAATATACATATATACAAATAAAAAGTAATATTCACAACCATAATTTACTATAGCCTCAAACTGGAAACTATCGAAACTATTTTAACATTTTGAAATGTAGTATATTTAAACAAGATGCTGCTCAGAACCAAACCCAGCCAACTACTTACACAACATGGGTAAATCTCAAAAGCACCATATATACACAGTTTGATGATTTATGACTTCCCAAAACAGACAGAACTAATTTAGGGACAGAAGACAAAGTGGCTGTCTCAAAAGCACAGAGGGAACAGAATGGGATGCCTACCAAGGCCCAAAGCAGCCTTTTGAGACAGTAACACTGTTTCTCGTCACTCACATGAGAGCACACAGCTATTCAAACCCAGAGAGCTGAAAACTTGGAACTATGCACTTTCAGATGTGTATTGTGAGTGAAATGGAAATCGATTAACAATCAATCAAAAGGGCAATAGCATGTGAACAAATATACTAAGATGCTGATAAACGAGTTAAATGTCTTCAAAACCTTCTCAGAAGCTTCCCCACAGCAGTACACACTAAGACCCTAACACCAGGAGGGAAGAAACTACCTCTCCAGGAAATCTAAGCCCCGGGGTGTCTTCCCACAACCTGTTACAGGGTGTGCAGGACAGGGAGCCACATATTTGCAAGAGGCCTGGGGAAAATTTTTATTGTTTTGAGGACAAAACTAAATGCCCAAATAACAACCAAGACAAATGTATTTAAGGCTATTGGCTATGACTGTCATAACAGAGCTACACTACGGTAAAAACGAAAAAATTACAAAACATATTAAGCATGTTCTCAGAAGGACTTTCCACTTTTTAAAAGATCATTCTCAAAGCAGGAATTCAATGAAGAACTAGGCTGCTTAGAAACAACTGTCATGATCAAACTAAAAGTCATACTCACTTCCCTCAGAAGGGAAAAGCAGGCAGCAGAGCCTCCAAGATTCATTCAGGACATCCACCCAAGGGTCTCCATCAATTTAGCTCCAGGTCCCATTTATGGACATATTTAGTCTGTCTAACAAGACTGTATGATAGCACTGACAGCTTTCAAAGTTGTCACCAAAAAATGCAAGCAGAGTTAACTGGATTCTAGAACTTTGCTTAGCAATAGAGCAGACCCAGTGGGCAAGTAGAGTCTGCTAAGCTGGGGAGCTGTAAGGCAATAAAGGAGCAACAATCAGAACAAGAGCTGTTCAACTACCAACAGGAGCTGACGGATAAAACACAAGCAACAGTACAATACATCAAGCTTCAATCTGACAAAAAGGCAGACAAATAAAACCCCATGAGATGCACAATAATCTCTGTTAACACTAGCAGGAAGCAAAGAACACACTTATGGTCCTGTTGTATTCTTACTGTACCACAAAGTACGCTCTAGGGAGCTAACTATATAACTGTGACACGGTCTCTTTCTAGTACAGAGAACATGATTAATTCAACCTCTGGACGGGAGAGGTACCGCAGAAGTCTCAGATAGCTCACAGGCTGCAAGTTCAGCATGTCTTCGGAAGTGAGGAAACAATTTAGGAGCTAATCACCAAAACATGAGTTCTGGAAGCACTGTGACAGAACATGAGAAGGGTTCAAGCCAGCACAATTTGTGCTCATCAGGAAGACTGTAATTTCGCATTAGCAATAGTCATATTTTCACCCCAGCAGGCTGAAACTAGGTGTGGTCGGTCACCAAGCTCCAGGGAAGGCTCAATGCTGTTGCCCTTAAAAACGGTACAGAGCCATGAGGATGGGCAGAGGGGGTCTTCCAATTAGGACGCAGGCATCAATGCATGGGGGCTGCACGATCATTCTGAGCTGACATTTTAAATCTTGCCATACTTCAATAATTCATTTTTTTTACAGTATCTGTCGTCAGCTCTGAACAGTGACCTATAGGTGTCAAACTTGTGACCATACTAATAAAATCACTGAAAGGAAAAAAAAGACTAATTCTGGAGACAATTCACATGTACTAATTAATGACCAACTAGATGTGGGCATTTATGATTCAAAGGTATGTGGGCTGTTTCCTGGTCTAGCAGGCATATATGCACTGGTGCATTCAACACCATGGGGAACACGGTGTGGGGGGGTAAATCTCAAGAGCAAGGTATCAGGATCAGTTTATACACACTGTTAAACAAGCAGATGTGCTACGCACACGGTTAGGGCCACATAAATACAGTAGAGCGAGAGAGACTAGACAGGGCACACAGGCAAGTGGGCCAAGCTCAGCAGACCAATTGTAGACCAGCAGAACCAGCTTGCTTCAAGGCCATTTCGCCTGCTGTGGCTACTGAGATCTTTTAGGATAAATCCTTTTCCTGGGTTAGTGGCTGATCCATGTGTCCTGTGAAAAACTGGAAATAAAAGAAACGTCTAAGACTTTATCTTGAAAGTTCCTATACTCAGTCAGGCAGTGGTAGTGCACACCTTTAATCCTAGCACTCAAGAGGCAGAGACAGGTTTACAGAGGAAGTTCCAGCACAGGCTCCAAAGCTACACAGAGAAACCCTGTCTCGAAAACCTAAAAAGTTTCTAGACTCTTGGTTCAATTATTCCAGTCACAAGAATTGAGGCTCAAAACAATTAAACCTCCTGACCATCAACAAGAACACAAGTCCCAGACTTCTCTTCAGGAAGACCCCAGCAGCTTCCCCCGCTGCACTGTAGTTACAAAGTGAAGATGTGACCTTGCATAACTCAATTTTTTTTCTATAAAATTGCTTTATGAAAATGAAAATACCTTAACTATAAACCTGTTCTGAGTTATCTGAATGGCATGACCTGTGCTACCACATATGTGTCCCTTATCTTAAGGACCAATTATGACCAATCTGGAATCAAGCAAACACTTAGTTACCAACAATAACTTTCCCTATCATGGTAACCAGGCTGACTGTTATTTCTCTAGATGATTCTTACATTATGTCATAATATTTTCAACAATACGTATTACAATACTGGGTGGCCATTTATTGTACTTTAAAAAAGTATTTAGCCACTACTTGAAATGTAAATGCATTGAAAATAAATTGACAAGACATAGCAATTTGTTCCAAGTTGAATACAAATGGAACAAAAAAATAAAACTCAACTTAAAAGCCTACCACAAAAATGTGAATGAATCATTTATAGAATAGCAAGGTTTTCTTCAACAGTGTGGCAGCAGCTCACTGGCATGAAGAATTTTGCTTTCTAGCATCTGCAAGAACTAAAAACTAAGTTCAGAGGGTACCTCTTTCTAATTCCAGCAAGAAGTGGTAGTTATATAATGAGGGTTTTGAAAGAACAGAAAGACAGTCTTTACTGCCAAAGACAATTTACAAAATACCTTACTAAAACTGAGATCCCAAGATTACTCACTGGAAAGTTTCAATTAGGTAAGATCTGACTATCAAGTTTCTAACTAAGTCTTCTAATTATTGATAAATCTCCAAGTTTTACAAAAAGCATTATTTACATATTTTATTGAACTGTGACTCCTCTCCTATGCACTCTTCAACCGTTGTTCTTTTTTAAACCATTTTGATGCAAATGATACCAGAGAATATGCATTCTAAAAACAAACAAACAAAAACCTCCAAATGACTAGGATGGTTTTTCATCCTCTGACATTATCTTCTGGGATACAGAAGTTCCATACAAAAGCCCTACAGAAATACAATAAATTTGTGAATACATTTGTGTATGAAAATGTAGTATTTGTAGTTATTTTGGACTCGATATCCATCAAAATGTTATCTAATTTTTCCACAAAGGTCTCACACATTGAGCTAAATTTATTCATTCCTCCAAGTTATCTTTATTATTGAGATGGGATGTTAAAAACAGCAAAGTTCTAAGTATGGCTTACTCTATATGTGTAAGTGGCACTGCATTCCATTTCAGGCACCAAGAACACACACTTCATATTAAGTGTCCCTATCCTTTTGACCCACTGTGAAATGTTAGGACTGTGCAGTCATCAAATATAAAGCATGCAAATACAGTAAAAAAGTTCTACCCCTACCTTGCTACTTCCATTCCCTTCTAGGTGCTTCTTAGAAAGAACCATCCTGTCTGCCATTGTTCACTTAGGAGTTCTGCCACACTGTGTAATCTAAAATTTTGTACACTTTATAAGCTTATGTTGAACCCAACTCTGGTCAACTAACTTTCTTCACTCAATGTTGTAGCTCTATCTGTGCTGACCTATACATATGAAAACCTGTATCCTACCTAGCTCTCTCACTCTAGCTAAATACAGCAAGGCATTGCATGGCTCATGGCCACTGGTGAGTGTCGTCTTGGCAGTTACTAGAGACCCTATTTCTACTCTCAGGAGTACTCCATGTATGCTCTAGTACACACGCTTTCTACACTATGCCAATGCTGTCCTAGTGCAAGCACTTTTAAACTCTGTAACCGAGAGTACCACAGCACGCACACTTCATACTGCAACCTAATGAGCATTCATTCATGCATATACTCTTAGAGACATCTCCCAGCAGGCTGTACTCTATTTCTCCAATGAACCATGACAGAGGAGAACCAAGATATATCGGTTTTAAAAATCACAAGGAAAAAGGTAGGTAACAAGTTTTGATTCTGTGTTTGTAACATCTTAAATACATAATAAAGCCTTGAAACATACTATCAAGAAGGAGAAATGGTACAGAGGACTCACAAATGAACAAATTTATCAAGTACTACCAAAGTAGTTAATACCAATTACTAACCCTCCCAAGAATTGTGAGCCTATTCAATTACCACCTGACATTGTCTGAACCTTCTAAGTTTAGCTATAGGATGAGTTTTATATACAGGGGTCATGATAAGGACTTTAGTGACATCTTCACCACTGCTGACTATTTGGGACTCTATTCCTAGCAACCCCTTGTTCATATTCACTATCTTTTCTTAGTTTACCACAATCACTTATATATTCAATTACATAAGCTTTATACATCTTCAGACAGCAAGTGATTTTTGAAGGTCTTTGTATATTTTAACATTTCACATTAGTGTGGTCAGATGTATCAGCTACTTTAAATGTTATCTGGTGGTACACATTATTTCTATCATTAAGAAATGTGTTGCCAGGTGGTGGTAGCACACACTTTTAATCCCAACACTTGGGAGACAGAGGCAAGCGAATCCCGTAAGTTCGAGGCCAGCCTTGTCTACAAAGGCAAGTTCCAGAACAGGCTCCAAAGCTACAGAGAAACCCTGTCTCAAAAAACTAAAAATGTAAAATTAGGGGCTAGAGAGGAGGCTCAGAGGTTAAGAGCACTGACTGCTCTTCCAGAGGTCCTGAGTTCAATTCCTAGCAACCACATGGTGGCTCACAACCATCTGTAATGAGATCTGGTGCCCTCTGCTGGCCTATAGGATATATGTAGGCAGAATACTGTATACATAATAAATAAATCTTTTTAAACAAGTAAAATTATAAGAAAAAGAAGAAAAGAAAAGGAAAGATAGAAAGATAGAAAGATAGAAAGATAGAAAGATAGATAGATAGATAGATAGATAGATAGATAGATAGATAGATAGATAGATAGATAGATAGATAGATAGAAAGAAAAGAAAAGCAGTATTACTGTCTAAGAATCTAACACATTTAACATTTCACCTCTAGTAGCCGATTTGGAATATATTTACAGATAAAGTATATTCCCTCCTTGATACAGACCACAAAGTGCACCAGCACCACAACTTCCAAGTTTTCTCTGACAGTGTATGACACTATCTGTGTTTCTGGGCTCTTTGGCTTTCTTCTGGTAGTCTACACCTGAAACAGATATCACTGTATATTAACCCCAAAGCTACATGCTGCTACACCTGGACCTGTGAATGAACTTCTTTCTCCCCTGCTGAGATGCTCTCTGGAATGAATTACTGAAGAAAACTGGCAGCTTTACAATACTGCTTCTTCCTATAAATGCAAGCATTTCTTTCCTATAATTTGAGCTGGGAGTTATATTTGCTCCTAGGTATTTTGTAGCTTGTGTTATTTTAAATGACATGCTTTTCAAATTTAAACTTTGTTACAATACAAACACATTGACTTTCACAGTTTTTAAAATTAATTTTATTGAGGCATAATTTGTATAGAAAATATGTTAAATATGTGGTTGGATGAATTCTGTTTCTATTGTAACTACTATATCAATCAACAAAGCCTTTCACCCAAGTCTCTCACATCCTTCACTCTGCCTTTCCAATTCATGCAGCTGTTTATTGGTGTGATCTGTACACTTATCAGTTATATAAAATTTTTAATCTTGTCTTCCTAGTTTTCTAAATATTTTTACTTTAAAGGCTGATTTTTATAATTTTCTCCTGTCCTCCATCATGAGCTTCCTACTGCATTCCCCTTTGCTGTGATAATTTTGTCAGTGCAATGAATTTCATTTACCAATTTGCTAATGTTCAATCATCCTTACATTAAGGCTAACTCCAATTAATTATGGTCTGGTTTTTGTTTTGTTTTTTTTTTTGGAATCAACATTAACATTTACCTCCAACTTTCACCATGCTCATCAAGTTATTTACTAACAAATCCTTAGGCTTCAAATTTCTCATTGAACTAACTGCACTGCTGACCACAGGACTTTTTTTCTGTTGCACACACCCCAAGCGTGCTAACTGAACTATACATTACTATTCTTTCCTCTGGTTAGGGAAACAGCACCTCATCATTCTATTCTACATAATTTTCTAGTTTTCACCGAGGGGTTCCTCACACCACACTCAGAAGTATGTATTTTATGGACAACAAGGTCCAGTGATATAGGTGCTCTTGACAACCTGAGTACAATCTGCAATCCCAGGCAAATGTGAAGAAACACAAACTACACCAGTATGCTGTGGCAGGCAGACCACGTCATTGTTTTAAGTGCGTATTTTACTATCAACTATGGATTACAGGACTGTTATGTTGCTGACTTAACTGCACTGGAACCAAAGATTGTGATTTAAGCAAAGAATTTCTGAACCCTTCCTTTGGGTCTAACACATAATTTTTGTACAAGTCTATGACTACTTGAAAAGACCACATATTGGTCATTGTGGCGTACTTGCTAACTACCTCACTCTAAACATGGACACTTTTGCTTTTCTGACTTGTTTCTCAGTGAGGAGGACTGAATCCAGCACCTTGGTAACTTTTTAAAATCTATCTTTTCTTAAATAACTCAGAGGTGTGTTAAAATTCCTACTATAAAATGTTTATCCTTCTAATTCTGTCAATCTTACTTTATAGATTACTGGGAAAATCCTTTTCCATTCTTTTACTATTAAATTATGCAATCATACTTTCAGGAATCTATCTCCAAATCAAAGCCCTAATTCAAAATGTGAAACTTTCTAGTCCAACATGACACTATAAATGCAGAATTCCACACCCATGACCTCACGTGTTTGTTCCAGTCAAAGTATAATAAGCTCATTAAAAATACTGTACAAAATTAATATCATGCTATACATACAGGGTATATATGAACATAAATAAATTTCATACTCAGGCTTGTGCCCCATCTCTAAGACATCTTTTTATGCATATATTCCAAGATAAAACAGAAACTCTACTCAGCCCAAGAATCTAAGACTTTCAATTTTTTCCTAATATTTGGTTGAATTTTTTTAAAGTCCATTTTTCTTTCATCTGTAAATTTAACCTAAAATTATATACCTGGATATGGTGTTTTAAATGAAATGCCCCCCATAACTTCAGGCATTTGAATATTTAGTCCCCCCCACACACATTGGTGGTGGTGTTTGGGTAGCATTAGGAAGCATGGCTTTGCTAAGGAGTGGGGCAGGCTTTGACATTTCAAAAGCCACATGCCATTCCTAGTTTGCTTTCTGCTTTCTACTTGCCTCTCAAAATGCTCTCAGCTGCTCCACCCCTCCACTCCACATGCACAGGAGTAGCACATTCTTATCTTTCTGGAACCATAAACTCTTCTGCATTAGTCAGAAGTCCTTTCTTCTTTAAGCTGCATTGGACATGGTGTTTTAACATGTTTTAACAGAAGGAGAAAAGTAACTAAAACAACACTGGCTTATAAATATATTTAAGTTCTATCATTTTATTTTGTTTTCTAATTTGTATATATTTATTCTTTTTCTCCATCACTCCCTTATGATCAATTTTTCTTCATTTATATCTGCTCATCCTAACAGATTTATCAAATTATACATTCTACTTTAATTCTTCAAAAGATGACTCTTAAAACTGTTTGAATGGGAAACTTGAACTCATCAGTGGTTACAAGTAAAGACAGTATAGCCTATTAAAAGAAATAATAAAAGCAACTTTAAATTATAAATAATAATAAAGGATCCAGGTATAGTGATACATACCAACTCTCTGCTACTAGGGAGGCTACAAAAGATGATCTCTTAAATCCACAAGTACAAGACCAGCCTAGTGCAACACAGCTAAAAGTCCCCATGCTTCCCCTTAAAAATAAGTGAATTTTTTTAAAAAAAGAAAAAAGGCTCATAAGAATAGATTAGGTAAGGAAAAGGGAACATAACTCATAGGTGAAAAATGACAAATAGTAACTGTGAATAACTTAGGAACTGTTAACTCTAGATTAGCTGTAGTCCCGGGAAGCTAAGAAACATCAGGCTAACCCACAAGCTGAAACTGGGGGTCGGGAAGGAGGGAGAAAACTGACAGGGCCGGATGAGATCCTTCAAGTAACTCCCCAACCTCTACAGGTTAACTGACTGCTTCTGTCTCACTGTTCTGTGAGTAAAACATGTCCTAGGCTAGGTATCACTGACAGTAAATGAACAAGAACACACTAAGGACTTCCCCAAACTCTGTCCTCTGTTGGGTCCTGGCCTTTAAACATGAACAGCCCGACTTCTACCTTGTTGGTTAGATTCTTAATATTCTTCAATAAGTTATCTATCAACCTCAGAGAAGACATACACACACTAACATTGAGAGCTTACAAACAGCCCACTCAGCTGTCTTCCATAAAACTTAAAGGAGACAACAAGTATCCCCACATCTCTACAGCTTTGCAGACCCCAACTTCTTGGTAAAGCATAAATACAATCACTGACTACCTGAAGAAATATGGCAAAAACAAAAAAAAGGAGCTTCAAGAAAATTGATATATACATAGAGGAGAAAAAAACTCAATCATCAAGACGACAGAGCAACACTGACGCAAAAGCAGCATGTACTCCGAGGGAACACAAAGGAGGAGAACTCTCAGTGTAGTAGCTGAGGAAGGCAGAACAATCACCCCCATCCACCCACACACACAGCAATAGAGGAGTAAAAAAATACATGAAAACTCCCCAAAGGTAGAAAACAAAAAGAGCAGAAATGTGAAGAAAATAGGAGGAGCAATTCTGAGGTCCAAGGTCCAAACAGGAGTTCCAGAAGGACAACAGAGTTAACAGAGAGAAAGGTACCAAAGAAACCAAGGAAAATCTCCAAACTAGAACACAGATGTTTCCACATGAAAGAGGCCGTCACAACTGAAGTACAGCAAAGGGTCAAAGCCCACCTAAGCCATAGTTGATGACAGGGAAACCTCACAATGTTGAGGACAAAGCTGGAAGTTGAGGGATGAAAACACAGGCCATACAGATCAAAGGACGAGAATGGCTCTGGTTTTCCCAACACAGCACTAAGTTAACTGAACAATTAATTACTCTCAATCTGAATTTCTATTCTCCCAGAAATGAGGTGACTCTCACTGTGTTCTGATTTAGTGATGATCAATGCTACTGAGTGTATTTTCAAATACCTCTGTCCATCCGTGTATCTTCAGAGAAATGTCCATTTGAGTTCTTTTACCCATTTTTTAATTCTTTTGTTCTAGAACTCTTTAAATAAACACTCAGGACACCAAAACTTTATAAGATACACTATTTCCAAATATAAGCTCTCATTTTGAGAATTATCTTCACATTTTATTTTCTTTAATGCACTAAAGTCCATAAAGTTCCAACTCACCTTTTCTGTTCATGCAAGTACCTTTGGTGAATTCACAAAACCATGCCACATCTCATATCAATGAGCTCTAACTTGTCACTCTTTTCCCTTCCAATTACTTGTACTTCTGGAAGCATTTCTTTGTAATTAACTGTTACGTAGTAGTAAAAACACTGAGACATTCTATGTTTTGCACTAAGTGTTAGAAATCTAACACTGTGTATCCTATCCTTATAGTCCATCACAATTCAGATGAACCATCTTAAGAGATGTTGGAGCCACACACAATTAAAGGCTATCATGCCAGACAGAACAGCTCCAAAATATGTAAGAAACTAGTAATAATAGGGACATTTCTGCAAAGCAAAACTACAGTAGGAGATGAGAGAAATTACTTTGCACTTCAATTTCCTATATAGTTGCTTTTGATTTGTGTACTATATGTATAACTATTACCGATGCAGAAATTATTAAATTTCCCCTCCCTAAGACAGATATTCTTGGCCCACTACTCTAAGAGGCACAGCTGTACAGGCACTTAAGGAGGTAAGCCTCTGCTGTCACACTGTTTCTAGTATCATAAAACTAAACATAATTTAAATGCCCAGCAAAAGAGTAAAGGTACTTGCCACCTCTGGACATTAGTGGCCCACATCTTAAATCCCAGCACTCGGGAGGCAGAGGCAGGCAGATCTCTGTGAGTTCGAAGGCAGCCTGGTCTACAGAGTTAGTTTCAGGACAGCTAAGGCTGTTACACAAAGAAACCCTGTCTCGAAAAAAACAAAAACAAAACAAAAAGGGTACTTGCCACCAAGCCTGATGACCAGAGATAATCCCCAAAATACTTATGTTGAAGAACCAATTTCTATAAGCTGTCTTGTGGCCTCCAAAAGCACACCGTGATATGTGCACGCACAAGTGTGAATGTGAACACAACATGTAAAATGTATAAAACCTGAATGCTAACATAACCAGAACAAAAGGCATTTATCATGTACTGACATAAAACAATCTATGAGATGAACTTCCAAGTATAATATTTGACCAATGTGCTAAAAGGCAATATTTGTCCAAGTGTGCCTGTAGGTGAACAAAAGCTTGGTAGCACTATTTGCCTTTGCAAAGGCAGGTGAGTGGCAAAGACTTGTGTATCCTCTGATTATCAAAACAGACTAACACACTCCCCACATGTACATCATGCCACATTTAACTGTGGCTGTAGTTTCTTTTACAATTACTGTTTCATCTTCCTGTGATACTAAAATCCAGGGGCAAACTAGTATCCCCTAGCTCCTCCCAGAAGCCTGACTTTTGTCTTACTTTTCCTACAATCACAATCTCTCCCTTTCTCAACTAAACACATGAGAAACTTTGTAGTCTATTTTATCCGACACTGCTGTGTGTTTAAAGTGGAAGAAACAGTTCTGACCGGTACTGTGCTAGCATGTTTGCATGTCACTACAGGAAACCAAGACTGGACATGATCACACATACCTTTGATCCCAGCACTAAAAGGCTGAGTCAGGAAGATCTCAAGTTCCTCTCCTGGACTACACAAGGTGACCTTCTCTGGGAAAAGTAAACAACCAAACAAATCAAACAATATTTGGATAAAATAGTTCATTCCAGCAAACGATGATGAAAGTAGCACAACCATTTGGGAAAAAGACTATGAAACTTGACATTTCATCTAAGAGAATAGGAGAAAATCTGGCAAGAAAAATCCTTGCCAAAAGCTCAAATGGAGAACAGAAGCAGGAGTCAAATACAGAAAGCAAATGCAGGGCTAGAGAGGTAGCTCAGTGATAGAGCACTTGTCTAGGATGTAAGAAACTCCAGGTACAGTCCCTGGTGACAGACAGACAGACACACACACACACACATAGAACATGAGAGAGCAAGCAAATATAAACTGTTCTTTCAAATGGCCGAGGAATATAAAGTATTCCCTAATACATACTTGAATTTTTACTTCAACAGAAACCAGAACTGGCGAAGTGGCTCAGTGGGTAAAAGCACTTGCAGCACAAGCATGTGCACCTGAGTTTGCATCCCCAGCAACCATGTAAAAAGGTAGGAGGAGAACAGAGACAGGAGCATCACTGGAGCTTGCTGGCCACCAGCCAAAGTGTAAAACAGAAAGCTGCAGGTTCAACACAGACACTATCTAGCGGGACTAAGGCAGAGACGGGAGACACCTCATGTCCTTGAGGTTCTGGCCTGTGTGTGCGCACCCCCCCCCCCCCCGCACACACACATCCTACATATAAAAAATAAAAACTGAGGTGGGGTCGTCACTGCAAGCTCAATTACCTTAATTCTTCCTACAGAACCTATAAAAGTTAGAGAGAGAACCAACTCCATAAAACTCTTCTCTGACCTCCACATGAGCACCTTGGCACACACACCCACATCATACACAACAATAACAGATTTTTAAGAGAAACTCAAAGTTAACTATGTTAACAAGAAAAAATTGAAAAGAGAATGATGAATACCTTATAGGATATCCAACGCTCCAAGGGAAATACTGTAAGAATCACTAATTTAGACTGTTGGCAAACACAGCACACTAAACAGAGAAAAACATCACCTGACCTGAAATTTCTTGTGTTAATCAACGAAATCACTAGTAAGAAGGCAATAATAAGGATTTTTAAAATTAAAATATAGAGGATATAGCTCAGGAGTAGTGTTTGCTTAGTAGGTTCAAACCTCACCATTACCCCCAATTAAAATATATATTTTAAAAAATGAAAACCAGATTCTTCAATTCTCTTAGTAATAAGGTACCTTCCAAAGTTTTAAACTAGTAAAGAAGAACCTAAGTCAGCCTCACGGAGGATGGCAAGTAATGTGCCTTCTAAACAAGAAGAAAACATTCACATGTGCAATTTTATGGACTGTTACAACCAAATGTGTGTCTGGATCTAACCCCTGAAGCAGGCAGTTAGTTCAATGAATCCACCCCACATAAGGGGTAAGCTCTATGTAGACAAGCTGTTTCATTTAGTTCAGTGAAGCTCTACCCGACACAGGAAGTGAGCCCTGTGTAGACTACCTGTTCCACGCTGGCCAAATTTACACCTTTAATAGGCTGTGTGGAAGCTGCTTCTCTATCATCAGCTCATAAGCATCCCAGACCATAAATGCACACCAGCACAAGACTGCACAGGCCCAAATGCAAGTCAGCAGAGTGCCATGTTTTCTTAATGGCCTTTCCAGTCCCCAGGTCTGTTTTGTCTACTCTTGAAGCATCACCTAGTAGTCCCACATCAATCATGTGGCAGTGCTTGTAGGCTACAAATTTAACTCAGCACATTTAGAGCAGCTGCTGCCAATACAACTTTCTACAATGGTAAAAGTGGTCTTTGCCTGTGATGTCTAATACAGCAGCCAATACCTATAATATAGCCATCTAAAGTTAGATGAAAATTAACTGAAACAACATAAAATCTAACTTCAGTTCCTCAGCCAAATCATCTGTACTTCAAGTGCTGAACAGGTATCACATCTGACTGCTACCTGACACATACACAGCCCAGGCTTCTATAAAACTCCTGCTCCACAAGCAAGCTTCAAAGGCCTCTGCGAGCAAGAATGCCCACTCCCCCTTCCTACTATTACTACCAATTTAAAAAATTATTTTGAATCTTTTCACAGAGTATTCTTCCTTCCTGAATACATTAAACCTACAGGAGGTACCCAGCCAAAAAAGAGAAAGAAGTGGGGCTTTGAAGATAACTCAAAGAAACACAGGCCTTCCTTCAGCTGCAACTGCATAAAAGCTACTTACAGATTTTATAGACTTTTGGCCAACAAACTCCACATTTTCAAAGCTTGTACATCTAAAAAAAAAAAAAATCAGTAACAATTTCACATTAAGTTCCAAATGTTAACAAGAAACTTAGAATTTGTTCAGGATTTCTTTGTGGGTACAGCTGTAAAGACAGTGTCTGTAGAGGCCAAGGCTAGAAAGGAAGTGGGGGGCGGAGAAATGAAGAGGTGGGGGAAGAGGATTAACCAAACTAATGATATATGAAAGAGTCATATGGAAACCTACTACTTTGTAAGACAATTTAAAAATAAAATAAAAATTTGAAGGGGGGTATCTGCACAGGTAGATAATGCTGTTACTGAAAGTCATGCATTATTAAATGAAATAAATCTCCAATGCCAGGCTATAAGATACTGTTCTATGAGTTATTATGAGGAAGATCCCACCCCTACCCCCTCCAACATGTGTGTGTGTGTACGTATAAGCTATTGCCACATGAGGAAGATCCCACCCCTACCCCCTCCAACATGTGTGTGTGTGTGTGTGTGTACGTATAAGCTATTGCCATATCTCTTGGTTGACCACCAGAACTAGATGATTACTCTATTACCAAAAATATCACACTTTGATTTCAGCACATAAAGAAATCACGTTATAACTGAGATGGAAGATTCCCCCTGCCAGCTTTTACAGTACTGAAAGGGAAAGAAAAATCAACTGTTTGACCTAGGTGTACTCTTTTGAGGTTAACAACCTGCCAAGCAAGATGTGCCCACAGGTGCCATAGTGGCATGACTGCTAGGAGACAGCCAACTACTTTCTGACACTGTAAACTTGGCAAAAAGCTCTTGACTAGAGAGGTGCCAGGTGGTAAGGAAGAACCTACTACTGGTGTTTGCTAAATGGGCAAGGCATCCAACCGCCTTCTACATAATTACAAACTAGCTTCTGCAGTGAGTGGGTGACGGTCAGCATATAGATCATAACCCATCAAAGTGCTCAGAAATAAGAGATGTGATGAGTATTCAGCTCTACACAAGACATCTCTATCACTATGCTCCAAGGCTTAGGGAATATCAACAGTCGAGGAAGCAGAAGGAAAAAAAAGGAAGAACAGAAGATGTGAAGGAGACTGCTGTGAAACATCATCTTCTGGGCATGGGGACTGCTACAGTGGTTACCTGCACGAGACTGGAACCATCAAGAGTCCATTATGGACAGAGGAGGGGCTCATAAGGTTCCATAGCTATATGCAGTCAACAGTGCTGGGAGGGGAGTCATATTCCTTAGAGGCACAGTCACTACTATGTTATCCCTTTTCCAGTAAATAACCCACAACACATGCACATGCAAGCACCAAAGTAGAAAGGTTATCTTTGTTGGGAAGGGGTTTGGTGGGAGATGGGGGAAAAATAATAACAGCTAATGGGGGGGGTGTCAAAGAATATTATGCTTGTGTAAAACTATGAAAGAATATTTTTAAAACAAACATAAAAAACACAACAAATCCCCAGGCAACTGTACTAAGATTAAGCAAAACTGACTGAGCTACAGACCATTCACACTGCAGGATGTGAGGGAAGAGGACAGATCACAAAATCACCATAACATATCTAGCCACCTGGTCAAACTAGAGGCAATGCCTAAATCCAACTGGACTGACAAATTTTATTTTCCTAATCAAATTACTGAAGTGAATTAAAAAAACGTAGTTAAGGACATAAATCTAGAATCACAGCTAAAGGTATCCCGCTACATTACAAAAAATAACCAAAACTGACCAGTGACAAGCAATCAGTCCCTGTGCATTTTAATGAAAATAATTAGTTTCTTTATTACAGCTAAGATGCTTTACTAAAAGATCACCAACAATTATTTGATAGAGATTTAGAAAATAAGCCTGAGGTATGAAGTAGGACCCAAATAAATAACCAAAGTCGCCAGGCATATTGGCTTATACCTGTAATCTCAGCATCTGGTAGGCTGAGTCAGAAGGATTAATGAGTTCAAGGCCAGCCTGATCTACACAGAAAGTTTGAGGCCAGTTTGAGAAAATCTGATCTACACAGTAAGCCCCTATCTCAGGAATATTTTTTTTCAAAACCAAAGCTAATAAAATGAAGAAACAAGAAACCCTGACCAGAGGTGGGTGCATTGTTCACATTTGCTCTGTCCAGGAAATTTGTAGTATACTGTTTCTCAAAGCCTGAGAGAAAACTCTCACCTAACACCAGCAGGCTAAAGAAAGGATGGACTTCTCTCCAGATCCGATGCTGTATCCCAAAAGTCACCTTTCCTGAGAAAGAGCTCTTGTATACAAGATACTGTGGGTCTTTCATGAAGTCCTTGGCTACAGCACAATGCTCTGTGCCCCATCTGTAAACCATCCTGAATAATCATCTAAGTATATTAGTAGTTAACAGGGTGTTTAAAAGGGTTTTCCCCAAACCAAATTTAAGTTAACTGATGAACATTTACTGCTAGGCTTTCAGGTCTGGCGCTGCTCTGAATGGCCCCAGACATGCTAGTCAAGTTTGGGATACTCTTCTGTATCTTGAAGATTATCTCTATTATCCCCTCCAGGCTGTTATCTGTTTTCTCTTAACAAAGGTAGTAAACTAAAAGTCCCCCATCCTCCTACCTACTCCCCACCACACCCTGTTAGGCCTCCACTACCCATCATCTACTAGTTTCAATCTACTGTGGACTTAGATGCCAGATAACTTTGTCAAAAACATTTTAAATAAATACTAACAGGTTCTAACAAGGACCTGAAAGGATTCTCCTATGATTTAAGATACAAACTTGTACAACTAGGCTGAAGGCCTCATTGCCCAATGTCTGTTTCTCATCCCAATTAATAGGAGGTCGGGGATAACAGTATTAGCAAATCATTTGCATTAAGAGCCCAGATAACTAACTAAAGAACAAGAATGTTAAATTGAGACTCCTGTCTCAAAGAATGGTCTCTCTCAGTTCTCTAATTTTATAACAATCTTAAGAGGTAAAAGCTACTTCTACTTTTAGTAAGAAAACCAAGACTTGGGAGTTTAATTTACCCAATACCACAATGAGAAACCAAATACCAGCCTACTGCTTTTAGTCCAAGCTCCACCACCATTCCACTACATGACAATGCTGCCCAATCCCGCATTCTTGGCTTAACTATTTGCATACAATATTCCTTTCACTGGAACCCAAATGACTCAAGTTCCTTTTCTTTCCTTAACCACTCCCTTTAACTAAGGGCAATCGTTAATCAAACTGAGACCAAAGTAAGCTTAGCAACTGTATATCTGCTCAACAAGCATGTTTCTCAAAGATCAGCTGTATCTTCTTCAATTTGAAGGAATTGCAAAGTGGCAGACACTACCCCCACCCCAACAAAGAGACTGTTCTTAGTGACGTAGGAGCTAATACATCCCATCTGCCCTAATGCCATCCTTTACACTTGATAGAGAGCAGTGCAAGCATACTTCAAGAATCTACTATGAATGAATTTATTGAATGCTCAGGCTCAACTTATAAATTCTAACATAATTTACTCAGGGGCCTTGGTCATCAGACAGGAGTTCTTACTTTTCTAATTCCACTCAGGAATACTGGTATGACTAGCCACAAAAAAAGTTTGTGTGAAAGTGGGCAAGTGTTACTTGTGCAATAAGAGTGATACCAAATTCTTTATACTAAGTTTCTGACACACCTTTGCAATACTTAGTGAAAAACATTTTGCACTTACAGAAACCAATGGCCTAAAAATGTCTTTTCTGCTTCTACACAAAGCATCCAAAAAGATATGCCTCTCTCCACCCCCTAAAAAGGATTCTTGTCCCAAGAATATGAATAAACCTCCATCTGCCAGACTGCACTATATACAGCTCCTGCATGCACTACAAAAGCACCTGTATAAAAAAGGCTGCTGCGAACATGGCTTCTGGAGTCCAGAGCATTAAACCAACAGAATCAAAGCCCAGCAAGAAGGGAAACAGGCCCAAAAGTCAAATCTGATAGTTCTGACAGAATATAAAACTCAGAAGGTCCTTATCCACTAGTTCATGCAGCTAAACTGAGTTAGTTTGTTCATGTGCATCCTCCCTAAGGCAAAGTCCTGAGTAAAAGCTACGTTGTTACCTATAGTATCAATTGCTGTCCTCATTCAGTACCACCTCTGTTCTACTGAAGGAAAAGGCTGTGTACAAAACAAGCCCCAATATTCTTACCAAGAGTTCAAACACATAGTCAAGCCTAATAGGCCCCAAACAGGAAATTACTGTGCAGTTTTCCCCAAGACTATTACTTTGTAAACCATACAGATTGCATAGCAGTTTAGTGACGAGAACCTTAGAACCATGAAAACCAAACTTTGCTGAACACCTACAACATGAAATCACTTCAGATGCAGCTACAATACAGGAAACGCCAATCTCAGTCCAGTAGTTAGCCTGGCCAGTGAGCAGCTTCAACTCATTTAAATCACTTGGATTTTAACATTAAGCACATAAGCTGACACTCTAGAAATGTCCAAAGATCAGAACAATTTTTCTTACCACCTCAGGTAAGTTTATGCAAAAACAAAGACATTATAAAAAATAACAAGTGTTACTTTATGAACTTAATATAAACATTTGCCAAATGACCTAACATAAAAAAATTCCTTATGGAGTTGTTTCATAGTTAAATGGAAGGAAAGGAAAAAAACCCTTAAACTATAATACTTCTTCCATGTCTGGATTCCATCTGCTTCAATAACTCATGAATTGAAACTATTCCAACTTCAATTTAACTACTTAACACTTCTCTGTAAAGGAGAAAATTGCTTCTTACAGGGATCAAAGTAAACTAATAGGAAAGATATTTCCAGTATGGCAGCAAAGGTATTCTTGTGTTAGGCTCAAGAGAAACATCCTCTCTCTCAGTGTTAAGGGGTCAGCCGAAATCACGAAAGCTAAAAGGGACTCTGGAAACTGACATATCAGGGTACCACTGTTAAAAAGATGATCTTCAGCTTAGTTTGCCTGATGATTCATTTATTTACAATGTCGTTTTATTAGTTTAAAACATTACCATTTAGAATATTCCAACAAAGCCTGACAAAGGCGGTACGCTGTTTCTGAATTATTTTCACCTGGTCAATTTTTTTTCCTTTAAATTCGTGAGGCAACAAACAGGTAGTATTTGCCTTTAAGGGCGAAGGGAAGGGATAACAAAATCAACCTCGATTTTTGTTTTCCTTTTGTTCAGGTTCACAAGGAAACCATAACACGCAAGGGTAAGAAGACAAAAGTACCTGGCCCAAGGACAGTCTCCCTACAACAAAATAATCCAAGCACCGATTGTGAAAACCAAGTCTGAAGTATGTGCAATCAATTAGCATGCTTCCGAAAGGCGTGTGATTAGAAACTAATAGGCTGCACCCACGGAGCAACTTTCCCAAGTGCGTGGAGGATGAGCCCGGGAGTCTCAGTCACGAGCGTGTTTGTGAGTACACACTGCGATTGGGGACCCGCGACTGTTACACTTAACAAAGACTACAGGAAAGAGGATTGGAAAAAAAAAAAAAAAAGGAAAAAGTGGAAGCGAAGCAAAGTACCACACGCCCCTAAGTCGGCTCCCGGGCCCTTCTGCAACGCAAACCGCGAGTGCGGCCGCGCGCCGGGATTGAAGAGGGCCGCAAGCAGGCTGGGCGGGGCGGGGGCTCGCGGCCCTGCCCACGGCGTCGACCCCGGCCCGCGCGCCACGGCCCGCCACACCCCACACGAGCGGCCACGTGACCCGGCCCCGCACACCCCTGCCCGGGAGTCCCGGCGCCCCGGCTTTACCTGCACCCACTGCCAGGTCCCGCCCCGTCCGAGCCGAGCCTCGGACCTTTTGTTCCTTCCTCTTCCGACGGGCTCCGCGCCGCCGGAGGAGTGGGCGCGCGCAGGCGGAACTGCGCCGCGGGGCCCCCGCCCCGCCCCCAGGCCCGCGCTCGCCGCGGCGGGCGGACGGGTGGGGAGGGAGGGCGCCGCCAGCTCCGCTCGGCGCGTTCCCGCGCCCCGGCCTTGCCCGCACCCCGCGTCGCCGCCCTCCGCCCCGGCCGCGGCCGCCGAGCACCTACCTTCGGGCGGCTCGCACAGCGCTCGCGAGCTGCAGGCTGGCGAGCTGCTCCTCCGCCGCCGCGCGCGGTAGCCCCGCCTCCCTCCCCGAGCCGCGGGCCCCGCCGATTCGCCGGCGCAGCCCCGGGCTGGCACCCTGCCGCCCGCTGATTGGCGCCCGCGGCCGCCCGTTAGGCGTGAGGCACGCCGGCCGAGCGGGACGCGCACGGAAGACGGAGGGAGCACGGCAGGGACGGAAGGAGGCCGGGCGCCGCGGGCAGGGCCGGGGGCCGAGCGGGGCGCGGGCAGGCGCGGGCCGCCGCCGCCTCCCGCCTCCGGCCCGACCGGCGGCACACGCAGCCAATCAGCGAACGGGGAGCCCGGGGTGTGAGCAGCGTGTCGGGGGGCCTGGAATCGGAAGGGAGACGTCGCTCGCTGATTGGTCCCGCCTTCCCCGTCGAGCGTGAGGCGAGGCGCGGCCGGGTGGGGTGGGCCGCCCGCGGTGGCGCTGGAGTTCGTGTCCGGCGCGCTCCCACGGGGCTCTAGGAGAAGCGCGGAAGGTCGCGCAGCCTGCCACACCCGCAGACCCCCGCCCCGGCGCCTCTGGGTGGAGCGCCGCGGCTAAGCCCTCTCCCACCTTCGTCGTGAGGCCCGAGTGGACACGTGCTCGGGCCCGGGCCCGCCCCCAGCCCGGTCTGAGCCTCTGGGCCCGCAGAGCTCGGCAGAAACCCGAGTGCTGGCTGCCGAGGGGCGCGCCCTATGCAAATGAGTGGGCGGGGCCTCGTGGAGGTGGGGGTCGCGGGCGAAAACCCGCAGAGTTGAGAGTTCTCGTCTGAGTGCTTGGGGTTAACGCTGGGCAGCTGATAGGGGTTTTTCTCCAACCCGGACCTTGGGTCCCGAATGCTCACTGTAAAGTGTGAGCCCCTGGAAGTGTGCTCTTGGATTTGCTGCCCCTGGTCCATTTTACCTTCACTGTGCCCCTGTTGCTAGGCCCCAACTTTTCACCTTTACCAATGGAAGAAGAAAGTCCCCAAACTTAAGACTGCCCACATCGCTGTAAACAGATTCATCGGTAATCTTGATTTTAACTCAACTCTGGCAGCTGAAAGATTGAGCCCCAGTGTTAAGCACTGGGGAGCATAATAAACCCAAATTTGAAATGCCTCTTTCAGGTTGCTAGCGGTAAAGACAATGCCAGAAGACAGTTTCCTTGAATGTTTGTCGTGCTACCTACCTCTTCATATGTTTCCTGGGAGATTCAAGTTAATCCAGTAAGCCTCACTAGCAATACAGAGCAGTCCAGGAACTTGAAGCAGTTATGAGTGAGGGATGTCCTCATATGTGAGGGTCTCCCAGAGGAGGGGCCTTCATTTGGACCTTGAGTTATTTGGTCATTCCTCGAAATTTACAGGTTTTTAAAATAGGCTTTCAAAATCGCTACCTCTGTTATCATGGGAGAGTTGTGAAGAGCATCCCAGCTGGTTTTGAATGCAGCGCTAATCCAAATCCAAGACTTTTGACAAAGTGGAGCTCACTTTCAATGATAACACCGACTTACATAGCTATGTGCTGATGAAATCATAAATGTAAACATGAAGAGAACAAGACCTGAAACTAAACGAAAATTAAGGATCATTAGCTTCCCTTTGTGGACAAATATTTATGCTAACATGAAATTCCCCTTCACGGAGGGTTTTGGGTGTTTCTTCTGTTAACAGTTTTAGAGGAAGGCCACATAACCCCCGTTTTAATAGTTTGTGGGCCAAGGATGTACTTCACTGGAAGAGCACTTGTCTGGCCCACGCTAGACCCTGGTTTTACCCCCCAGAACCACCAAAATAAAAGTTAAGTTTGAGAGGCACCACTTAAAGAGATCTCTTGTCTCAACCTTCCAAAGCTACCTGGGGGTGTGGTTAAGGCAAATGATGCTCAAGTTGGAAGTAGGAAAACTGGTTCTGGCTTGCAACCCTTCTTTATATTGATAGAAATCAACAGCTTTAATACAGAATGGCCTCTTAAAAGTGGTCTCGAATCATAAAATATAATTGTGTGATTCATATGTGGATTTGGGTGTCACAAGAGTAGTTATCAAGGGGAGGGACAATAGATTCTAGAAGAATATGCTTCTTGAATTGGAGTTAAACCATCTCTCCAAAGTGTCGGACTTTGAGATATAACTCCTCCATTTAGAAAGCCTTCCAAGATCTAGAGCAGTGGTTCTCAACAATATCATATCCTGCATATCATTACATTATGATTCATAAGTGTAGTCAAATTTCAGTTGTGAAGTAGCAACGAAATAATTTTATGTGGGGGTCACTACAATATGAGGAACTCTATTAAAGGGTCAAAACATTAGCGAGATTGAGAACCACTACCCAAGGGGATCTAGAGGACTGAAGAAAGAAATAGGGGCAACCTGGCTACTAATGCAGTCTCCAAGGGGATTGAAATGGGAGCATGCCTGCTACCCCCTTGGTTAGAAATGCATCTAAACCAAAGTGGGTCAAGAGAAGCTGAAGGCACATGGAGCAAGGATTACCATGGCAACAATCAGCTTAGAAATCCACTAGGGTACCTGAAGATCTATAAGTAGGTCCCTATTGTATAAGTGATATTGAATGAGTCTGGTTTTTTATATGAATGGACAGCAAGTTTAACCCTTCATTACTCAAGCCAGCATAAAATCAATTAAGCCTAAATCAACTCAAAGTGCATTTGAAAGACATAAGAAAAAATATAACTTTCTGGAAAAAGCCTAGAGGCATGAGTAAAAAATTTAAATGCCATTGTCAGTTCTTTTATAGTTTGGCTTAAAAAATAATACATGCATTAGTTTTTTTAAAGATCCAACTCATGTTCATGTCCTATCTGTAAATTTCTAAATCCCTTCTGGTCCACTCAGACCAAAGTTATAGTACCTGTGTTCTTTTTTTGTTAATGTTGATTTACACACATACCGTGACTTTACCTCGATCAATGTTTGGATTGATGATTTATTCATACAGTAATGGGAGTTTCTTAACTTCTCATATGTTCTTACTTTGTCTCCACATCTAAATTGTAAACTTCTGAATGTCAAAACAGCTGCCTCCCAGTTGCCTCCTCACACCCTTACCAACATGCTAATAAGTGATAAGAGGTAAAATACAGTGTTAATATAGCCTGCAAGTAACGTGTATCACAGGTCTGCATTGTGTAGTGGGTACCATCCTTCTTTGTAGTTCTCTGTGTAACTGTTGGGTCTTTTCTCAAGACTGATGTTTGCTTGTTGTGGTGAGACTAAGTAGCAATGACTATTATTACATAAGAAAAGATATGGTTATTTGAAACTGAAACAATATTGACTGAATGAGATAACCTGAGAAAAAGTTATAAAGAACAACTATGGCAAAAGTTATAAAGAACAACTACATGGTTACTTTTTTTTTGAAAAATTATGAGGATATTCAATCTCAGCTAGATTTGTGTACCAGTACAATGAATCTTCATGTTGAAATAAATCTGTACTGATGATGTTTACACATACCTACACACACCCCAGAGAGAGGAGAGAGAATGCAGAAGTGCCTTATTTACGTGCTAGGTTTTGCTAGAAAATATTTAATATCTAATGGGAAATATTAAATTCAACAGGTGTTCATCAGGCATTTGTTATGCACCTACCATAAAAGTATTGCCTGATCATAGAATATTCTCATTCTTTGGCCAAATTCCCTCTTAAAAAGAGAGGGGGGGGTAAGAGATTGTAACACAAATAGACTTTTGTTGAAAGAGAAAGCTGGTACCTACCTAAGCCTTCACCTTACTGACTAGTGCTCTTGGTACCGGAAGGTACTCTGCAGGCTACCGAAGGAGGCCTGTGAACACCAACACAGCTATAAATGCTTTGATCTCCAATGGTGTCCTGCCTGCAGAATACGCTAATGCAATGATGGCACAAATCATGAGGGAGTCACCAATCAATCAATCTCTGATTTGACTCAAGGCCCACTCCACAAAATGGAACCCATACCCAACACCACCTGGGTGACCAGGAATCTGGGACTAGAGAGCCCAGGGACCTGGAGAATAACCAATACTACCATTTTCCTAGATGAATACAGTGACAAAATGACTCCTAATGACATTCTACTATACTCATAGATCATTGTCTTGCTCAGACATCATCAGAGAAGCCTCCTCCTGAAGTAGATGGGAACAAACACAGAGACCCACAGCCAGGAAATATGCAGTTGGAACACTCAGCCCTAAACAGGATGTCTCCATCAAATCCCTCCCCTCAGGGTTCAAGAAACGCTGAGAAAGCAGAGGCAAAAAGAGTAAGAGCCAGAGGGGATGGAGGACACCAAGGAAACAAGGCCTTCTTAGTGCAACAGGCTGACACACATCTAAACTCAGAGACTAGGACAATGTGCACTGTACACAGGACCAGCATGGGTCTGCACCAGAGGGGATCCCAGAGCTGAAAGGAGACGTGGACACAGTTCCCTCATCCCTAGACCATAAGGAATCTCCAATTGATAGCCGTTTGCAAATGAAAATTTAGTTTTCTCCAAGGAGGTCTCACTGGGAAAGCAAACTACTCTTAAGAGCAGGCAGCATGCCCAGCAGGAGATGGCCAACCCAGAAAGAACTCAGTGGCATCGCTGGAGGTACTTGTCTCCTGTCTATCGTACTAGGGCTTTTTTTTTTCTTTAATCTTTTAATTTTATTTCTGTCTCTCTCTTTTCTATCCTTCAGGTCCATATACTATGGCTTCCAGGTTTTAACAGGGTCCCTGGGTGTGTAAACATGTGGGGCTCTTTGTCTGCGTCTGATTTGTGTCTTTCGTTGGTCTGTTTCTCTTCTGTTTGTTTCTTTTGTCCTATTTTGATTTGTTTTGTCTTATTTTATTATTATCCCTTAAAAGCCTGTTTGTTTTCTAATGAGAGACAGAAAGGGGGTGGATTTAGATGAGAGGGGAGGTTGGGAGTAGAGGTAGGGGAACCATAATCAGGATATATTATGTGAGAGAGAAAAAAATATATTTTCAATAAAAGGGAAAAAAGTGAGACATAGAGGTAGGGTTTTTACAAATTAAAAATTATAAGGCAAATTTATTTTGGTTGAAAATAGTATGGCAAAATAATTGTATTTCTTTCTCTGATAATCTATTACATTATCCTCATTTACATATTAAAATCCACAAATGATTATTACATTAATTGGTCATTAGAGAATTCATAAATGATTGTTGAAATGTTATTTGGAAAATTGCAGTACAGTTCCAGTACATTGAACATTCCTGCCAAGACATTTAAACATTATCAGAGATCTACATGTTTGGAAAAAGCTAAACAAAAGCCAATGTCTAAACCCTGAGAGAACAATATACAAATTGTTTAAAGTTCTTTGTGAAGGAGAATAATATGCTAGTCAGATGTCAACAATAGGGCCTTATGCCTTGATTATAATAGTCTGTGTGACCATATTGGCTGAGCCAGGCTGCTGTTAAGCAGGACAAGTGTATGAAGGTAGAATACTCTTGAGGAGTCAGTCATGTTAGTATAATTGCTCTCATGAAGAACTTACTTAACTTGGTTGATGTAATTAACAATAGATACATAATCAGTGTCCTGATGACTAAATGAGCTTCAGTTGTTTGTCCTTACTGTAAATAGTCCTTAACTGTGACAAAGACATTTGCTGGAGGATCTGGTGATTGTATTAGCTGATGAGGGGCCAAAATGTAATTAATAGTAGAAAAGAACCAATTATTGTTGTCCTAAAGCCTACAATGGTAGGTTTCAGGCTACAAAGAGACTCCATGTCAGCGCTTCCCTGTCTCCGTATAGTCACGGAGCCTGATTGAATGTTCTTACTCTGCCGGGAAGGAAACTGAGACTCAGGCTCCCCCAGAGTTCTATGAACACTCACACAGCATCTTCTCTGGTTTTGTCCACCAACTCTGACTGTTCCCCACACCATGCTGCCAAACAACTGTTTGGAGTTTTCACCTCCTCAGTCTTCCGATTCCCATACATTCTATGCATATGAGCTCATGTCTAATTCTCAGTGAAAGCAGAGGCCAATTTCCTACCCTCACCTAAACCTCTAGTGACAAATATGTTTGACTTCCATATGTACTCTACTACTTCTGCAGAAGTCTCTTCTCTTTCTAGAGGCTTTCTTCCGTTTGCCCCCACTGTCTTTCACTACCCAGCCTACGTTAGAATACCTCCCCATCAACACACTCACATACACCAAAGTCACACCCCAATCATGGTCTTTTTGTTCTGTTTTTCTTTAAAACGCTTATCACTATCTGGAATCATCATGTCCATATAGGAACTGATCTATCTTTTGTCACCCTCCTGCTGATGTAAACTCCACATGACCAGGAGCCATATCTCCTTCTGTCACCACAGTGTCCTTAAGCATGTCTACCTGGCTCAATTCCTGGATACATAGTGACCTTAAATATTTTTGAATGGATAGGTAATTTCACTCAGACTCAGTATACCAAAGCTAAACTGGTTATTATTTTTTTTATTTGCTCTAACTATGTGTCTTAGCTCAGTTCCCTAGAACACAGCCTGAGACATGGTATAGTTCCTTTATTTAGGAGATATGAGTTCAGGACATCAGTAGGGAGATGAAAAGCCAAGAAAGACTGACGAACAATGCATTATGATACAGTTTTGTACCAACAATGATCCAGGACAAACCTTGAAGAAATAACAGCTTCCTCTCTACAAGTGCCATAACCCATTCAAACAGGATATCGCCAAGTATCGTGATGGACTAGTCATTGTGCCGTGGGATATCTGAAGTAGGAAGGGACATTATACCCAGTTGGCCAAAGTTCATCCCTAAGATTCCAGCTATGTTATCCATGTTTCTCCATAGCAACTCAGAAAGCCGGGTGCCATGTCCTAGAATCTAGAAGTAGCAGAAAGAAACCAGATGCATAAAACTGGTTGGTCTTAGCAATTAAACCATAAAGGACTTACTAAGTCTATTGGAGATGGGCTGGAGCAAAATAGCAGGTCTTAAAAGACCTGAGAATATATCAAACTGAGGCTAATCACAATCATGGGCATTGCAGCAAAGGTAGGCCAGCTTTGCTTTATTCAGACATTACAGCCAGCCTCTATCACAATAAGCCCTGATTGTTAAATAAGTGAATGCATGAGCAACATCACCACTTACTAGCGTCATCCATGAGCTGCCTCCTTTCTTAGCTCCTTTGTGTCACAGTGAAAGCAGAATTCCTGTTGGTTCTACTACCTTAGCGTCTCCCAAATCTCTTCAGGCTCTCTGCTGTGCTTCCCACTGTCATCACGGAGTGGAATCGTTGCTGTAGCTCCTTAACTTCCTGACACATTCTCACCCCGGCTGCCAGGCTCTTTAAAACACTAGTATATTGTCTAAATGTAAATCTGATGCTACTACCTTATTTTCCAGGATGAAACTACAAGTCCTTAGCATAGTCTGAAAGGTCTCTTATAATGTGTAAGCAGACACATTAGATTAGCCAGCCATAGACTGTGATCGGTGCTGTTTCACAGGAAGAGTTGGAAAAGTAAGCAGCTGACACTTAGGGGCTTCTGTTTTGTCATTGGGAGCTGCTTCTCTCCTGCAGTCATTGTAAACTCTACAAATGAAACACAGTGAGGTGCTAGGGAACATGCAAGTGAGGAGTGCCTGCTGTCTCAGGTTTTCATCCTGGTGACAGTGCCTCAGAAAGTCAACTAAGGGACCAAGACTTATTTTGGTTAAAGATTTCAGAGGTTTTAGTTCTTGTCACGTGACCCCATTAGGAGTTTGTGCTGAAGCAGAGCCGTTCACCTCATGGCAGCCAGAAAGCAAAGGAAAAGCGACCTGGATAGAACAGGGGCAGGGACAAGAGCTCACCTTCATGAGTACACCCTCAGGGACTTCCTCTCCAACTGGTATTGCCTTCTTCTCTGTCATCTCTGTGACCTTCTTCCTCCAGCTGGGCCCCACCTTCTTCTCTGTCATCTCAGAGACCTCCTTCCTCCAGCTGGGCCCCACCTCCTAGTCTCCATCATCTCAGTGGCCTCCTTCCTCTGGTGGGACTGTACTTCCTGAAGTTTCCATCATCTAAATATTCCATAACTTATGACCACTTCATTGCATCAATCCATTGAAGGGAGAAAAGCCATGATCAATCACTTGCCCTACAGAAGCCCTATCTCCAAATATGACTGCACTTGCATTTGAGGTTTGCCTCCCTTGCACCTTGGCCCTCTGTATCCTGATCTGCTGAGATGTAACAAGCCACACCATGAGCTCCCAGCAGCATATACACAACCCCAGCCATGCTGCTCTCTGGGCAACAGTGGACTGTGCCTCCCAAACTGTGAGCCAAAACTAACCTCCCCGCCCCACTTAAATCTTTCTGGGATTCAGTCATCCTGAAGAAAAGTAACCCAGTGGTTGTGACAGTGTCCTTGGTGAGTGCACTGGGGCCTGTTGACTTGAACATTGATGGAGTGGATGTGTGCAAACAGCTAAAAGCTGACATGGAAGCCACACAGCTCCAGGTTCCCCTCCCCCACCTTCCTTATTCCTCCAGATAGGTGACGGCCCGTCCTCCTTATCATAGAGTTCTCTTTAGCAGTTTCTTTTCCTCCCTCCTTCATCTTTCTCTCAAGAGTGAGAGCTTTGAGGTTGAGTCTGAGTCTTGAAACTGCCTTCCCAGGCTTAGGTGCAGGGCCCGAGGAACAGTGGCTGGAATGTGAACAAAGAAGAGCACAGAACTGGAGCCTCATCCTGAGCCTCAGCTCAGCCTCTGCCCTCCACATGCAGCTATGATGCTGGAGAGGAAGGCTTCCTACCTGCAGCAGCTCACCAGAGAGAAGTGGCTAAACAACCATGTTTCTGAATTGCGTTCTCCACATGTTTAAGTTTTACACCGAACTCTAGCTGTTTAATTGTGCTGTATCCCTTGAACCCTCTTTCCACTCACCTCATCTGCAGCTTCCTCCCAAGTTCATCATGCAACATTCATTTTGCTGGCATCTTTAGTGTCGTCCTGGGGCTTTCTGTTCTGTATGCATAAGGCTTCTAAGACCCAGGCTTTAGAGGTGTAGTTTATCACTAAGAAGCATGGATAACAACCATTTAAAAGTATTTTCACACATATTCAGGTTTATTGCAACATTCTCTACTCCTTTTGCTTTGCGTGAAGCGCTGAGGAAGACCTGAATGAAGGCCTGAGTAGGTGTGTATTCCCGACATGGGCACAACCATGCCAAGGACTCTATAACCTCAGTTCATGGGAAATGGTAAAGCCCATCCCTCTCCCCCGCCCCCAGTAAGGCTCAGAGGGATGGTAAAGCCTCCTCCCCTCCCCCGCACCACGCCTCTGAGTAAAGCTCAGAGGGCTGGCAACCCCTCCCGCCCCCAAGTAAGGCTCAGACGGATGGTAAAGCCTTCCCCTATCTGTGTGTAAATGTCAATAGTGTGCAGAAAATGACCGTCATAGCTATCTCCTGCCAGATGTTCACAGCCTGGAAACCACTCCCGTACAGAGACCACTCCTACTGAGAACAGCCAAACCTGCCTCCTTGAAGCCCTGCCTTCTTATTTATCAGTGCAATAAGCCTACCCTCTTGTTCAGCTGTGTGCAATAATCCGCCTCTGTTTAGTTGCATGTAATAAACACTAGGGCTTCCAGGTTACTGAGGTTTCTCCATCATAGAACCCAGCCTACCTGAGCCCAGTGCATGTGTCTGTGTGTCTGTCTTTTCTCCATCTCCTCACCACCCCAAGCCAGGTTAATCTCTGGAGCCAGGCAAAGGACATGGCCCCTTTGGTTTGGTTTACTTTAGTTTAAGCAGGGTCTTGCAGAGTAACTCAGGCTAGCCTTGAACTTGGGGCTCTCCTCCTGAGGCATCAGCCTGACATTTGCTGGGATTACAAATGTGCACCATGTGCCTAGCGTCTGTAACTTAAAACAAATAAATAAAAAAAAGCTTTATTAGGATTTATTTCTCCTATTATGAAATTTGGTCATTTAAAATGTTCAATTTTATGGCTTTTAGTATATCACAGAGCTAGCCCTACAATTTCATGTTTTCATCAAACCTGTTCTGTAAACATCCAATCCTCAACCTTGGTCCACTATCTGGTTTTGTTTGGTTTGGTTTGGTTTGGTGGGAGGGGGGATTGAGACAGGGTTTCTCTATAGCTTTGGAGCCTGTCCTAGAACTAGCTCTTGTAGACCAGGCTGGCCTCAAACTCACAGAGATGCACCTGCATCTGCCTCCCAGGTGCTGGGATTAAAGGTATGCACTACCACTGCCTGGCAATTGTTTTTTAACTTTCATGAAGTTATCTATTCTGAATGATTAAAATAAGTGGGGCTATGGGGTGGGGTGGGGCTGTGGCATCCTTCACTTGGTATAGTATTTTCAAGGTCCATTCTTCTTATATTGTCTCCTTTTCATAACCAAATAATATTTGATTACACAGACACCAAATTTTATAGAATCATAATCACTTTCAGGAATTCTCCACTTTTTGTTTCTTATGAAAAAGGTTGCTCTGAGAATTCCTATATGTTTCTCTACTTCTTTTTTTCCCTCCATACTAGGGATCAAATTCAAAGTCTGTGTTAGACTTCAGAGCTAAGTCTTCTATTTTTCACATAGTGATTTGCTAGGAAAAGCCCCTGCCCTTCTGATTCTCTATCTATGTATGATTCCCAACACTGCCAAATTTTATAAAAGACTAGGTATGGATATCACAGCTCACTACAATGATAGTGGCTTGGATATATATTACATACACGCACACGCACACACACTCATGCCTGCACTGACTCACCAAACTAATGAAACAATTGTCTGGCTAATGACATTTTAATGACTTGGGCTAAAAGATGCCAGGGAGCCATATTGCCCTCCCCAGCTTCGTTAGCAAATGATTTTGAAAAACTGCTCTATATCAGCTGTGCGCTCTACATCAGCTGTGTGCTCTGTTGGAAAGTCAAAGAGCAGGACAGGGTGCCTGTCCTCAAAGACATGTCATTCTGTTACAAGAGACAGTTCACCTGGTCTTGGTGGTCAGGGAAGCCAACTGCAGCGTAAAGAATACTGAAGTAACCCAGGCAAAGAGCCAGATAAATATACACAGAGGCCCAGACATGAGGTACGTGTCTGGTTAGGAGGAGAGGGTGTAGAGAGAAGCTGAACAAAGAGGGGCCCCACTGTTAAAGGTTTGACTGCCAAGTTAAGGAAAAGCTCCTCTGTTTGATGGAGAAAATAAAAGTTTGAGCAGAATTAAACATATACACTGAGTGTGTGAGCCTCGGACACAAACACGGGGAAAGAAATTCATGGATTGCTTACCTCCCAGTCTTCATATGAGAATCAGTGTGTTTACCTCTTAATCACAGCTTTCATTGGGTCCCAGCTTATTATGTTTTAATTTTGTTATCGAAAAAATACATGAATGAGAGTTCTCTGATCTCTGAGGCTACAGAATGTTACCTAGTGCTCAGTTCTCTTTCAGAGATTAGATAGTAAAGCAAGTGAGATATGGACAAAGGGGGGAACAACAATATTTTATATATGACAGCTTTAATGAATCGCTTCTTTCAAAGAACAAGTACCAAAAACAACTTGAAGTCTCAGCCCTACTATCTGTCATTAGCACGCTGCTCTATATATGATATATTATATATACTGGGTCTACATTACACAGGGTGGATACTGTAGCACTATATACTTTTAAAGCTATACTGCTTTTATCACATAAATAATACACATAATGTAATACTATCCAGTATCTCTGTACTATGTATTTTTTTTATCATATATGTATTCTTTGTGAGGTGCTAGGCAATCAAACCAAGGGCCTCTTGCCTGCTGTAAGCACTCTACCACTGAGCTAACATCCAGCCCTTACCACTACCTTGTTTAAGAGTCCTAACCCAACTTCAACCGAGAAGGTCCTTAGCTTCTTTTGCTTGAGAAATTTTTCTATCTTCTCAATGAGATCAGGAAAGAACCATGAGAGTATAACAAGTAAGGCTCTCTGGGATAGGAAGAAGGCTCTGTAGGTAAGAGTACTTGCTGTGGAGGCTTGAGGACCTGAGTTCAAATCCCCAGCACTCACACATAAAGCTGGCCATGGCCTCATGTGCCTGAACCCCAACATTGGGAGGCTGAAATAAGAACATCCCAGGAGCTTGCTGGCCAGTAGTTTAAATAAAATGGCAAGTGTCATGTTGGGTGAGAGATCCTGTTTCAAGGGAACTGGGTGGGGGTAGAGAGTGAGAGAGAGAAGATACCCAGTGTCAAGCTCTGCTCCACCCCCAGGGGAGACTATGTGTACGTTCTCTGGGGGGCAGTTTAAATAGCCTATGGGAGTAGTCTTGACCCTCCCTGGGGAGGGGTCACCATTTGGTGGGCTTTTGTGGAGGTGGAGTCTGGGCTGTGGCCACTCCCAGGGAAGGGGGCTTGGACTCCGAGCCAAGCAATAGGTTTTCCCTGTATAGCCTTGGCTGTCCTGGAACCCACTCTGTAGACTAGGCTGGCCTCAAGCTCATTGAGTTCCACCGGCCTCTGCCTCCAGAGTGCTGGGATTAAAGGTGTGCACCACTACTGCCTGGCGGGAGATCTCTTCTTGAAGCATTTTTTGACTCCTTGAAAGCAACAAGAAATACAAATATGAGAAGGAGGTTTGAAAGTTTAACAAGAGATGAGGAAATACGAAATTGATTTAACTAAAAATATTAACTGAAGATGCAGTGGACAGTGGTGGACATCTTAACATGAAAGTAGTCAGAAGGTTTGGGGTTCCCTCCAGCCACGTCGCTCAGCCTAGGCAGAGATTATGTTCAACAGGCCTGGGACTCCACAAAAGTGATCCTGGGAGGGGCTTGGTCCTGCCTCAGGTTGGTATACCAGATCTTGTTGACTCCCCAAGGTCTTACCCCCTCTGAGGAGTAAATGGGGATGGGAAGTTGGGAGGTGGGGAGTGGAAGAAAGAGAAGGAGGGGGAACTGGGGTTGGTATGTAAAATGAAAAATAAAGTTTTTTTTTAAATAAAAATATGAAAAGAGAAAAAGTGATCACACTGGCCATCCACACCCCACTTGCCCTTTAGACTTCCAGTACCAACGCATGTTAGTTTCCTGTGTCAGCCTGCAGTTTTCAACCCGAGTTTCCTGTTGATCTGCATTTACTTACGTAGGCTGGCAGCACTGGGAGATGAATGCCCCTGAGAGCAAGCTCAGCAGGACAGGTGGAGCACTCCACGTACAGACTGTTTTGTGTCCCTTCCTTCCCTGTCTGACCTCACACCTAACCAATGTCTCCTGGGATCACCGCACACAGGAGTGATTACTCCCAAATCTTTGTCTCGGGGTCGGCTGTGAAGTAATCAAGCTAGGACAGTGATGGAGCACAGCTTCTAAAGGAGGCAAGGAGAGGGTGAGGCTCATGGTGATGGACCACAGCTTCTAAAGGAGGCAGAGTCTATGGATCAGAGGACACGGGAAAGCCCAAGAATGTGAAGTTAGGGTTCTGGGAAGAGCGGCTGGAGTGGGGTGCTTCACACTGGGACTGTGCTACTATCGTTGAAGTACTATGAGGTGACCATAAGGTTTAGTAAAGCAGGGGGTAAGATCAATGTGGGTGACGATGGCAGAAGCCAAGGCCAGGGGCAACCCCACCATTAGAAGGATTGTTATAACCTGAAGAAGGATTCTTTTCTCTTTGGTTGCCGCTCATAGCCCTGTACAGCCATCTGTGCTGTCCCACAGAGAGAAAGCCAGTAGGGAACACAACACAGCGTTCGAAGAGGAGATGGGAGAGGAAGAGGATCCTGGTGGTATGAGACTTTCTCCAGTCAGGGGTCTCTAGAGCCAGATTTCCACTTCCTTCACAACTTTTCACTTTGGTTCTTTTTAATGTCAATAACTTGCTAGCCCCCTGCACCCCACCCCCACACACATACTGGTTTGAATTGCATTCCTATCTTCCATCTGCAGCAACAGTAAAATGACTAATAAGGAATTTCACCTCTCGCCCCGTGGTCCAAGTAATCGAATACAAGGTTCAGACATGGAGATCCATCAGATGCCAAGGAGGATGAAGTTCTGAGAGCATTAAAGAACATCTCATCAAGATGGTTGCCTGCGGTTACCTGAACTCTGCCCTTTGCCAGCTGACGGGCACTGTGCCTGGAGGCTTCCTCAGGATGATCTCTGACTGTCCCCTTGCTCACAGAAGGCATCATCTAAGTCCCCTCCTGCTGCCCCCTGCAGAGGACTTTCACTGTACTTTAGAGTTTCCTGCCAGAAAAACTAACTTCTTGGGGACAGAGAGAAGGCTTAGTGATTAAGAGCAGGTGCTGCTCTTGCAGAAGCTCTGAGTTTGATTCCTAACACTCACACTGGGTAACTCTCAACAGTCCCAAAGTCCGGTTCCAGGAGATCCAACACCTTCTTTAGGCCTCCACTGGCACACATAGTGCACATAATTCAAAGTCTTTTGACAAAAAAGTTTACTTCTCGCCGGGCAATGGTGGTGCATGCCTTTAATCTCAGCATTTGGGAGGCAGAGGCAGGCGGATCTCTGTGAGTTCGAGACCAGCCTGGTCTACAGAGCTAGTTCCAGGACAGGCTCCAAAGCTACAGAGAAACCCTGTCTCGAAAAACCAAAAAAAAAAAAAAAAAAAAAAAAAAGTTTACTTCTCTTAAAGAAGTAGGAAGGATTTTCTTTGCCAGAAGAAAACTTAATAGTCAATTGTTTAGTCACTCTGGTTGCCTAGAAGCTCATTGGCAAACATCCAGGCCATATCCTGGTTAGTTTTATCCTTCACTTCACACAACTTAGCACCTGGGAGAGGGGAACTTAAATTGAAGAACTGCTTCAGTTTGGTCTGTGGCCATGTCTGTAGGGCAGTGGTTTTTAACCTGTGGGTGATGCCCCCCTTGAGGGTCACATATCAGATATTTACATTACAATTCATGGTAGTAGTGGAGTTACAGTTATGAAATAGCAACCAAAGACATGTATGTCCCGGAGTCACCACAACATGAGGAACTGTACTAAAGGGTCGCAGCACTGGGAAGGTTGAGAACCAATGTGTAGGGCTTCATCTTGGTTGATGACTGATATAGGAAGGTCTGTCCACTTTCCGTGGCATCATCCCTAGGCAGGTGGTCCAGGGATGGATAAGAAAACTAGCTGAGCTTAAGGGAGGGCTTGTGGGTAGGAATTCTTCCATGGGTTCTGCTTCAATTCCTGCCTCCAGGCTCCTGCTTTGAGTTCCTACTCTGTCTTTAATGTTGGCGTGTGACCTGAAAGTCAAAGCTGAAATACAAGTCCTTTCCTCCCTGTGTTGCTTCTGCTCACAGTTTATTGCAGCAATAGAAATGCACATTAGGACACGCCAACCTTGTACTCTACATACATGAATTTGGAATTTTATATTTCTTAGATTTTAATATTTATATTTTACCATTTAATGGCATTAAAATATAATATTTATATTTTACTATGTGTTTTATAACTCATCTTCATTTATGGACTATAGCAAAGAATACATACTAATATTCAATCTGAGGAACATTTCCTCTCTGGGTGATCCTTTACTTTAAAAATATGGAATTAAAATTTTTGCTTTGCCTGTGGTTTAGTGAGACAGAAGGTAAGATCCGTGGAGGAGAGGGATCAAGGAACTGAGAGCAGGAAGGTCACAGGTAAAGCCTCCACCAGAATAGTTTCCCAGGGGTTGTCAGAACCTTACCATTGAAGGTCACCTCTTCTCTTTGGTTGCAGCTAGTCCTTTGTAGCCATCTGTGTTGTCCCACAGAGAGAAACCAACCAGGGAAAACAGAGTTGGGGGTGGAGAGGAGAAGGTAAGAGAATCCTGGTGGCGTGAAACTTCCCCCGGGGAGACAGTAAATCCTGAAGCACCCCCTTTATTCTCCACCAGGGCAGTTGTGGATGGCGACAAAGGAAACCAACCCAACTAACCCCAAAACCAAAAGCAAAAGCGCCATGACCCAGAAACAAAACATGAGGATCAGATAGTAAATAGGACACAAGCCATGGCTGCCTGGGTTCCTGGACTCCAGGCAGCGTCCACAATGACTTCAGCTCCTGCAGAGTAATGGGGGCCAAATGGCCCCATGTTGGGTGGTGTGTAGAAGCTAAGAAAAGCACTTCAAAGGAAAACTGTTGCTGGATTTGGTGTAAGGTTGCTGGTTTGATGAAAGCAAGAGGGAAACTAAGGAAGATAAGAGAGATATTGGCCATGGTAACATAACCAATACCCAAGAGTCACAAGTCCCCTGCTGGCCCTCAGCCTCCATCTGAAGCACCCCAAGCACACAGGCCACAGCAGGAATGCTGATTCCTTATTAGCTGCTCAGTGCAGGAAGAGAGAAACACTGAAACCTAAGTAATGAATAGAGTCAAAACCAAAGCTAAATAAATAAACAAGCACCCTTCTCAAAATGAGCTTGCAGACTAATTATTGTAAGGCATTTGAAGAAAGCAATGACAACCCAAAGAAGCATGATCAAAATCAACAACTGATTTACAAATTTGCTCTGTTAGAAAATGAATTGCAAGCCGGGCGGTGGTGGCGCACGCCTTTAATCCCAGCACTCGGGAGGCAGAGGCAGGCGGATCTCTGGGAGTTTGGGGCCAGCCTGGTCTACAAGAGCTAGTTCCGGGACAGGAACAAAAAGCTACAGAGAAACCCTGTCTCGAAAAACCAAAAAAAAAAAAAAAAAAAAAAAGAAAACGAATTGCAGAACTAGGCTGGGAAAGACTGAAGGAAGTGTGTTAGAATGTGAAGATCCTTTCTGTGGTGCTAGATGAGCACACCATTCCACTCTCCAGCTATAGGAGGAGCACTCCATTCCACTCTCCAGCTATAGGAGGAGCATTCCACTCCACTCTCCACCTATAGGAGCACTCCACTCTCCTCCTATAGGAGCACTCCATTTCACTCTCCAACTATAGGAGCACTCCATTTCACTCTCCAGCTATAGGAGCACTCCACTCTCTACCTATAGGAGCACTCCACTCTACTTTCCACCTATAGGAGCATTCCACTCCACTCTCCACCTATAGGAGCACTCCACTCCATTCTCTACCTATAGGAGCACTCCACTCCTCTCTCCACCTATGGTAGCACTCCATTTCACTCTCTACTTATAGGAGCACTCCACTCCACTCTCCACCTATGGTAGCACTCCATTTCACTCTCTACTTATAGGAGCACTCCACTCCACTCTCCACCTACAGGAGCACCGTTGTAGGAGGCCGCTTTATTAAACTAGAGTAACAATGATCCTAACCAAATGAGGTCGCACACATGAGAATAGTCAAGAACTCGTGATGAATGTCGCTTAGGGTCCTGTAGATGCTAACCATAGCTATTAGTAACAAGAATAAGGATAAAATATTACAAGCCAGGTGTGGAGACACATGCCTTTAATTCCAGCTCTCGGGAGGCAGACACAAGCAGATCGCTATGATCAGTCTGATCTACACAGTGAACTCCAGGCCAACCAAGACTTCATTGTGAGATCCTGTCTAAAATAAAATAAAAATGCATAAGATTTTATTTCTGGCTTGATGAAAAATAATTTCTTGTGTGCCCAAGTCCAGAATAACAGCAGAAACAATTATGCTCGGTTAGCAGAAAAGCATTAGTCTCCTGTTGGGTCACATATTTAATGTGATATGGGATTGCTTAATTCAGTAACTCCCTCTTTAATCCTCCTGTAGCAATGGTCGCATCACCATTCCCGACTCTAACGAGAGACAGCTGATAGAAGCGTAAAGTCCATAGCTGGGGGGATTGTTCAGAGGGAGCAAACTGTAGGAAGTGCCCGTCCTTTTCTGATGGTAGAAGTCATATTACTGAGCAAAGTCTAAGGTTAGCCTTGGCTTTCTAATATAGTCTGTCGTGCTTCCTATGCTAGAAGCTCATCCATTCGTTTTCCTCTCTGGGTTTCACAGTCCTTTGTGAGATGGATATGCTGGATACTGTGATCAGTATGTTTCGTTTTCTCAGGTTTCAGAAGAGTGGATGAAGATATAGGGTTGAAGTATGTGCTCTAAGGTAGCCATCTAATCAATAGTGGAGTCAGGACTGACCTATCCAAGTCCACTAAACTAGGTCTCTTCGTGTTGGAAATGGCACTGGTCAAAGCATCTTACAAGAACTGTACAGATGTCAAGGAATACAGGCCAACCAATCCCACACTCAGGCTAACTACTTAATGAATGGGTGTAGCCTTGTAAGGGTTTACTAAAAGTACAATGATGTTGGGTTTTCCCCTGCTCTGAGAACATAGAGAACTGGAGTTGTTACCCTAGCAGAGTTCTAGTTTAGCAAGAGGATGAGCAAAAGCAAGAAATTCTTCCTAAGTCAAAAGAAATGAACACACAACTCTAAGCAGAGAGCAGTCTCCATTCGCTTGCTCAGCACAGTTTGCTTGTTCCTTCTCTAGTAGTGGCCTCTTTTTAACCTGTAGGGATTCTGCAGAGGAGCTAATATTCTTAAACAACTTTCATTTATAGGTCTAGGGACAGGCTCCTTGCCCAACCTGTGCAAATCTAAATGTCCTTGCCTAAGACCACCCACTGATACTTTTATGCAACTTAGAAAATGGGCCATTCCTCAAGACCCAATAAGCCAATCCACGGGGGCGTTTGTTGACATCAATATAGTTTATAGTACCAGTGATGTCCTAGAGTTTGAGCGGTCACTCTAACAGAGGGGCTTTTAAATGCAGATTGGAACCAATAGAGCGAGCACTCTAGAACTGAATACAATTCAACTTAGATAGACACCCACTCTGACATGGAAAAGGCAGGTCTGAAGTGAGACAGCAGGAAGGCAGTCTGTGGAAGAAAGCTAAAGTGTGTAAGAGAGAATGATACTGTCATTTTTGGAACCAAAGCTCCAATCATTCTGAAGAACCAGTGGTGTGTCTGACTCTCCCGTTATTGGGATGCCCAACTCTGTTTTTGCCTACAAGCTGAAATATCCCTGGTTTTTGCTTACACAAAATCACATGGCATGTTTTTGTTATTTGCAGCTAATGCAGCTGTGAATTTAATTTCGCTAATTTCTGCATCCCTCAATTTTAAAAGCAAATAGGGGAGGGCACACTAGCTTTAATCTCAAGTTGATCAAGTATGATTTTTTTACACAAAGGGAAACAGTTCCGTTCCTCTCCATTCCAACCCAGGAAGTCATTTCTTATTCTCTGTCCATGCCTAAAAAGAAAATTACATGTTGGCTGCCCACTTTAATTGTTTGTAATCACTGAAATTTGCAGTCCTATCCTGTGGTGTGTTCTGAGACCTCTCCCTATGGGGCACGATTTAGTGTGCGTTGTTGGCAGTAGCTGTAGCAATTAGAAAATTGGGAGATGTATAAAATCCAGGGGGACATCCATGTTGTCATTTCTTTCCTATAGTCGGTGTTGTTAGAAGTGTGTAGGGCTTTAGGAAAAAATCCAGCAGAACCATAGGCTCTGCTGACATCCAGAGTTCAGTATGGTTCAGGAACCACTCACCAGCCTCATTGGTGAATCCAATTCAGAGCACCAAGATCCCCTGCTCGGTTTCCTGGAGGCGGTAGGCCAGTGTCTTTCCAAGGCTATCTTCCTCCCAGAGACATGTGGCTTTTTCTTTTGCTTCTTTTCATGGTTACAGTCATAATACAGAGCCAAAAAGTGGCACCTCCTTTGTGTGTGTGTATCCTGTTCCTGCCATCATACATAGCCATAAGAAGACTAACTTAAACGAACATATAGAACAGAGGTTCAACTGTCTTCAGCATGCTTCCAAGCATATTTCCTCTTTGGAAACAGGAAGGAGCCATTTGAATCACATTACCTGGGAAAAGGGGTATAATCAAGCCGCAGGATGTAATTTGGGGTCCGAGAAAGCGCTATTAACTTGAAAGACTGGTTTCCTATGTGGCCCAAAAGCTGCTTCCAAAAACAATCTCCAAAGGAAATTAGCAAAGAACTTTCCAGCAACATAAGCATCCTTAGACTCATTGCCAGTCTTCTAAAGCCATTGCTCAGAAGGGAAACCATTCTTTAGACATAAGAGGCTAGTGTCCTTGCCTCCAGGAAAGGCCAAGGGACAAAAAGCACAAAGTAACCCAACTGCTCTGCTAACAGTGATGTATTAGTTCCTAGGAAGTCACCAAGGATTCTGGGAAAGTGGCAATTTGGAACTGAGCAAGCTTGATTTTTACCATCCTTGATATTCTAAAATAAATCCCCAGTGTATGAAAGGGAAAAAACAAATTAAAAAGTTGTAGTGTTATCAAAATATGATCGAAAAGATAACCAACATATGTGAAATAGCCTTGGAGTTCATTTTCTAAGCATAAAAGAAACAAAATTGCACGAGTGGTCTATCTACCTAAAGCACACCCTAAGAATAAAAACATTTATAGGATAAAGGTATGCTAAATCTGGGTATGCTTAATCCCAGCACACAGGAGACAGAGGCAGGCAGATCTGTGAGTTCAAGACCAGCCTGGTCTACAAAGCAAGTTCCAGAACAGCCAGAGTTACACAGAGAAACCTTGTCTCAAAAAACAACAACAACAACAAAATCAAGCCAACAAACAAACAAACAAACAAAAAAAAAACCCAACCCCCAACAAAGTATATTGAATGCAAAGAGTGAATGGGGCATGGCTCATAAGCTGTTTATTCTTACTAATGCTCCCACAAAATTATACAGAAAAAGTGCTATAACAAAGGTAAAACTGAGTTTTTGTTCTGTGTTTCAACTTTGCCTTAATCTGCCTATGAAATTAGAGAGGAATTGATGGCATGGGGGAGGGGGAGACAGACAGAACAGATAGGATCGCTTTACTGTAACTAAAAGAAAGAGCCCATAATTTGCTTTTGATATCCACAATGGGGTTTTATAGCATGGGAAAAGGCCTGAGAGGCAGACTTAATCAGGAGAAGGAAGACAGATCAATTCCTGAAGCCCCGTGTCAGGGCCTGGCTCTGGATGACTCAGAACCTGCAGTCCCTAGCTCTGGGGAAGCATCTCTGCTGATGGCGCTGGAACTATTGAGCACTGACAACCTGAGAACAAGGGGGAGGTGGCGCAGCTGCAGTGGAGGGCCCAAAGTAGACCTGATCATCTCGCTCCCATGGGACGAAGAGGGAAAACGGCTGATTGGGTCAAGAAGGTCAGGTGCCAGGACCCCCACCCCCACCCCCGTTTTTCCTCTCATCGTATGCCAGGAAAGCATTTCAGCATTCAGAGTTTAGGGGAAGCCCATCACATGGATACACAGCGATCCCAGAGGAGACTGAGGCAGCTGGGCAGGAGCTGGGCGGATGCATGGGCTATTAGCTTCTGATTCTCCATGTCCTCCCTATACCTAGCAAAGGATCACTTGAAGCCCAATGTCCAGGAGGAAATACGTTGTGCTGAGGTCAGGAGCCTAATAGAAGCCAGTGGGGCTAAACTGGTGAGCCCAGAACACTCAGCAGTGAACACCAACACAGCCACTCCCAAGAGGTCAGGTGACCTCCAAATGGACCAGGTTTAGATTGCGTTTCCATGAAGCTGACACTGTATGTGTGTGTGTGTGCGCGCGCGCGCGCGCGCGCGCGCGCGCGCGCGCGTGTGTGAAGAGGGGTGGGAGGGATTGCTGCTGGGAAGTAATTAGCACTTAAATCAAAGGAGGCAGGGGTACTGTCCCCAGGGGAGTACCAGGCTCTCCCCTAACCAGTCTGAAGGGGCTCCTGAGGGTATAATGATGGACTGTCCATATTTAATCAGTTCAGCACAAAGCCTCAGCAATACTACTTTTTCTTACTACAGCAAAGTGCAACTTGAACAGTCTGAGACCTGACTGACAGCCTCCCCTCCTCCCTTCTTCCCTCCACCTTCCATCCTCCTGCCTCAGGGTCCCAGTGCTCAGATTAATCCAGCCTTTCTTTCCTTTTCTCTTTCTTCCAGAAGTTTTTCTTTATCATTGTTTGTTTATGTTTTCTTTTGTTTTGTTTACTTTTTGTTTTCAAGACAGGCTCACCCTATATAGCTTGCCTTCAAACTTGTGATCCTCCTGTCTTAGCCTTCAAAGTGCTGGGGTTACAAGTGTGTACCACTGCACCTGGTATTTCATGGATCTTACTTTTGCTATTATATTGTTCTGTGTTTTCCATAAAAGGTATATAAAATTACCTGTGTATAAAAGCATGCATTACCTTTGCAATAAAAGACACAATAAATACTTTTATTAGATAAGATCAGAAGGGTAGCATCATGGTTAAACTTACTTTCTGTAAAGTGAAGAGCACCATAAAAATTCCAGACTTGTCTATTTCATCATTTTTAAAGACAAAATCCAGGCATCTCCTGCACGGATATCAATTATGTGTGCATGAAAGTCCAACACACCCTTGCCTAATGAAGCCTGTGCTGACGGGGATTAGCGCCGCTAAGATTTACGGCCCTGCGAGGCTCTCCCCAGTCCCTGGCGCCATCTGTGGAGCGGTGAGTGGTTCTGGGAGGATCCTATGAGTCACTGGAACCCAGTGAAGAGTCTGGAGAAGCTCCCGCAACAAACAGGATATGGTAATTCTCGTGAGGCTTCGCCTACTTCTGCTGTGGTTCCCTTGACATACTCGCTGGTTCCCCAGCCAGTCTTCGGAGCATTCGTGACTCTGTGGTTTGGTGCACGAACACCCAGGATCAGGCAAGAAGGGTAACTGAATGTAAGTTTGTTGCTTCTCTGGGAGGCCCCGGGGAATGGAGGTTCTTGCCCAAGCTCATAGCTAGAAAATAACACGATGAAGACAAAAACCAGCTGCTAAACTGCTCACCTGCAGTTCTAGAACCTTCGAGGAACGTACATCCCTAGATAATAGATGAGCGCTTGTTATCCATCAACAGTTATTATGACCCCTCTTTCATCTTTATAATCCGCTTGCTAATCTCATCTCCCGTGGGACTCAACACAAACAACTTCTAAACTGGGGCAGGGCTGAGTTGTGCTTGACTGCAGGTTTTCTCCTCTGGGAGATTCCCAGAGGCTGCTCTTTTTAGGATCTCCATGTACCTGCCCTTAACTGGGGTTTTCCAACAATGTGATAGGTTTATCATCGTTATCATCTTTACCATCTTGGAGGTAATGCAACTCATTACATGACAGTCGAGTGTGTGTGTGTGGTGTGTGTGTGTGTGTGAACAATTAAAGAAAAAGAGGCCATGAATTTGAAAGAGAGCGAGGCAGGGGAAGCCCCTACAAAACAATTCTCACACACTCGGTTTCCATTCCCAGACAGAGCCGATTTTTTTTTTTGATATCCTTCCAGCGTCATTTCATGAATATAAAATACATATAATTATACGAATATATGTCATTTTGAAAAATGGATGGGTCATGCTGTTTATACTGCTGTCCGTGGCTTTAAATGCTTTCTTGACATCCGTTTGTATACACTGAGGATACAAAGGCCTAATTGTCTTTGTCCGTTCTGTGCTGCTGTCGCTAGAGGACAGACAGAGAAACTGATTAAGTGAGAGAAATGCACTTGGTTGTTGATTCTGGGAAGTCCAAGAGCATGGTACCAGCATTTGTTTGGCTTCTGGTAAGGGCCTTCTGGCTGCAGCAGAGTATGGCACAAGGTTTCCCCAGGCTGAGAGAGATTGGAAGGTGGAATCTGTAGCCTCAAGCCTTGTAATGATGGCGTTAACCCGTTCATGAGGCCTCTACCCTCATGTCCTAAATGCTTCCCATTCAGTCCCACCTCCCAGCAGAGTTGTGCTATGGATGGTCTGCGTGTAGCATATGCACTAGTTCGGGGAAGACACATTAAACCTTAGCAATAATGTTCCACAGCAGCATTCAGTTCCCTTCCAAGGCATGGTCTCCTCCTTCGTCACATCCTGGTCTTTTCATGGGGTAGGGCCGAAATCTGTGGGTGAGATTACAGAGGACCAAGGGGCAATTGCAGACTGGCAACTCAGAAGTAACAAAGATAATAAGGAGCTTTGGGTGGCACCCTGGCCTGGGACACGACTGAAGCTGGTGGATCCTGCAATCTGTGGTTTAAGCAGCGGCATTGTGCTAGTGATAACTTTCTGGGTTGGACCATGTACTGTGGTTACGCAGAGGATCAAGAGAGGCTGGGGGAGAACAGTACAGATCACCTCTGCCCGTCACCACCCTACGTGCTGCTGCTTTCAGTGGGGTTTGTTATCTACACAGCAGCCAGCTCATCCTCTGCAGCGTGTACTATTTGTGTCTTTCCCTGTTTCATAGTTTAGCATCTTTCTCTGTTGCATTTTAGATGCCCCCCGAAGCCCCGTGAGAACCCACAGGACGGGCAATCTCCCCCTATATTCTGACCTCTCACTGTCTCACTAGGATGGGTAACGGCAGCCACACTCCGTCTTGTTTCTAGGACAAGACAAGCCTTCAGCACTTTTGCTTCTGTTGCTTTCTTTAAATGGACACCTTTCTTCTGACTTTTCTCATCTTTGAAGTCTTAATTTAAGCATTGCATCCTGAGAGAGACCTCTCCCAAAGCTATCTGAAATTATCTACGACCCCATCCGCACTCTCCATTCTCTCCTAAAACCTGCATTGTGTTGCCTTTGCCTCCGTACAATTCACCAACCTAATTCAGTGGTGTCGAGTATATCCACAGTCACCATGATCCGGTTCAGAAATTTTTAATGAACTCCATTAGCAGTCAAACCCATCATGCCTACTTCAGCCTTTGAGCCTAGATAATAACTACCACGCTACGGCATATCTCTACATATTTGACCGAATGGAATCACACAATATAGAATCTTTACAGGCATGGCATGCTTCTTCCACTTAGTGGACACTCAAAGTTTATCCATGTTGTAGCTTGCATCATGACATCCCTCCTTTTAATGGTTAAATAATATTCCACCATATGGATATACTCCATTTTATTTACATGGCATGCTTCTTTCACTTAGTGGACACTCAAAGTTTATCCATGTTGTAGCTTGCATCATGACATCCCTCCTTTTAATGGTTAAATAATATTCCACCATATGGATATACTCCATTTTATTTATTTATTCATCAGTTAATAGGAATTGGGTTTTTGTACATCGGGATATATATATATTTATTTATACGATGTATATTATATATTTATCCCAATGTATATACATGTAATATATATAATATACATCATATAAAAATATCTGTCGAAGCACTATATATTATTTCACTATATGTATTTTCACTTCTTTGGAGCCCTCCTTTAAGGATTAGCTAATTTTGACAGCACAGGGAAAGATGGCAAATATTCTTTGGTTGTGTGGAACAGATAGTTTGTAGAAATGACCAAATGTAGCACGAATAATAAAAACTCAGAGAGAGATGTTGGGGTTCAACCTGAAGATCAGAAAAGCAAAGCAGCCAGCCACTGCTCTTACCTCTACCTCAGACTGGAAATGGGCGATCCTGCCTCCACAAATCCTCAGATTGAGACTAAGTTGAGACCTGTCTCCTCCCATTTTATAATCCTTTTTAGTGCTGGGATTAAAAGTGTGCACCACCACTGCCCGGCCTCTATGGCTAACCTGTGTGCCCACTGCCTGTGTGGGTGACTAGTCTGGCTGCTGTGCCCTGATCTTCAGGCAAGCTTTATTTATTAAAACACAACTAATATAACACTCTAACCACCTACCACTGCCATGAGAGCAGCAGTCAGTCAGCCTAGCTGCACGCCAGTTAGATTTGATTTATTGACTCTGAGATTTGAAATTTAACACGATTTGCACAGGCTGTGAATCTTTTTCTCCCAATAATTTAAAAGTATAAAAATCATCATTGAATTTCCAAGGCAAACTAAAAGAAGAGGCAGGTCAGGCTCACCCCTGGTCTACACACATTTCACCAACCCTTGCTCTGAATACGCCAAGCAGGCACTGAAGACCTCCTGCAGGTCCCCAGTGAGTTCCTGCGGGCCATGTGCTGAAGACCACGTGCAGGTCCCCGGTGAGTTCCTGCAGCCATGTGCTGAAGACCGCTCGCAGGTCCCCAGTGAGTTCCTGCGGGCCATGTGCTGAAGACCACGTGCAGGTCCCCGGTGAGTTCCTGCAGCCATGTGCTGAAGACCGCTCGCAGGTCCCCAGTGAGTTGCTGGCTCTCTATTTCCTCACGGGAAAACTCAAGCTTCATAGATGGCAGGCGATCCATATTTGGTTGGATTAATGGACTTGGATCTGTTTCATCGATGCCATATCGGTACATTTTTTTTTTTTTAGTTGTGTTCAGTTTTGTGAAACTACAGACAATGCTGCCAAGAAGGCTTCTGCCCGTGAGTGTAAATGTTTTTAAGTTTAATGGATCTGGCAAGTCCTCTCCTTACGAAGTTATGCTGACAGCAGATGTGAAGTGTCCATTCCCTCGCCTGGGATGACACGGGTCATTGTGCAGCGGGCAAAGGAACAGCTAGAAGTGAGGGTTATCTATCTGGAATCTGAGGGACTTGAAAAGAATTTTTGAGTTCATAGTTTATACAAAAATGGAAATTAATGCCTTATGTTTTGAGTGTGTTGCAAGAAAGATTATTCTGTAAATTAAACACTCTTAAAATTGGCTTATAAAATAGAAGGTTTCTTTATGGCATTCCCAAACATACTTGTTTTTGGTTGACCCTCCTCCACATCCTTGGTTGGACCCTTTCATCTCCTGTCTCCATCCTTCCACTTTCAAACCCTCCCCACTTATTTCCCTTAGGCTTCTTTTCTCCTCTCGAGAGTCCCTTTCCAGCTTCCTGGTTTCTATACACACTCATTCCCCATCAATACAAATACATAAAGTTTGAGGTTAGGGTCCAGATACAAGCAAGAACATGCAATGTTTATCTTTCTAAGCCAGGGTACCTCGCTTGATATAGAATTTCCCAGTTCCATCCATTTCCCCACAGATGACATTATTTCATTTTTCCTTATGGCTGAATAAAATTCCATTGGATACGTGCAACACATTTTTATTATCTGTTGATCAGTTGATTGACATCCAGGCTGATTTTGTTTCCTTACTGTTACAATAGAGCTGCAACAAACAGGTATGAGCTCTGGTATGAGCAGCTGTCTCTATAGCAGGATGTGGAGTATTCGGGTATATGCCCAGATAGTGTATCTGGGATACGGTAGTGCTGGGTTTAGCTCTCTGAGAAACTTCCACACTGATTTCCATAGTGGCTGCACCAGTTTGTGCGTCCACCTTGAGCAAGAGCTTCTCCCTCCCCTCACCCTGGTCAGCATTTGGTGTCCTTTGCTTTCTTGATAAAAGCCATCCTCACTGAGGTGAGAAGGCGGCTCAGTGTAGATTCAATTGGCACTTCACTGATAGCTACAGCTGTTGATTGGCCACGTGTATTTCTTCTTTTGAGAACTCTCTATTTAGTTCCTAGTCTCTGTTTAGCCCATTTTGCTAGACTGTTTGTTTTCTTGCTGAACTTACCTTCTGAATTGTTTGTGTATTCAGGTTAATCGCCCATGAGAAACGCAGTTAGCTAAGTTTCTGCCGGTCCACAGGCTATGTTTTCACTTGGCTAAAGGATTCCTGTGCTCCACGGGTCTTTAATTGTGTGAGATTTTGTTTGTTAGTAGCTGGCATTATTTCCTGAGTGACTGGATTTTTGTTTTGTTTTGTTTTGTATTTGTTGTTTTCTCGTTTGTTTTGTTTTGATTTTTTGATACAGGATTTCTCTGTGTAGTCCTGGCTGTCCTGGAACTCACTCTGCAGACCAGGCTGGTCTTGAACTCACAAAGATCCACCTACCTCTGCCTCCTTAGTGCTGGGATAAAGTGTGTGTACCGTCACTGCCTAACTAAATTTCTTTTAGATTATTTTTATTTTGTGTGTGAGTGTTTGCCTGAATGTGTGTCTGCACTGTGTGTGTACTGCTCGCAGAGGCCAGAAGAGGGTTTCATCCCCTGGGACTGGAGTTATTGGCCTTTGTAACCTGCCATGAGGGTGCTGGGAAGGAATTGAATTCTAGTGCTCTAAAAAATTAATTAATGCTCTCAACTCCTGAGCCATCTCTCTAGCTGCAAGTTACTGGAATCTTATTCAGAAACTCCTCACCTGCAACCTAGTCTGGAAGTATTTCCTCCATGTTCTCCCTAGGAATTTCACAGTTAGGGTCTTTGACCTAATTGAAGTTATTTATTTATTTATTTATTTATTTATTTATTTATTTATTTATTTCACACAGTGAGAGATGAAGATTCGGTTTTATTCTTTTACACTCAAATCTCCAGTTTCCCTGGCACTATTTGCTAAAAAAGCCGTCTTTTCTTCAGTGAGTCTTTTGGCATCTGCATTGCTTACTTTTCTGTTTCTGAGATGAAATACCACACCCAAAAGTCACTCGGGGAAGAGAGGATTTATTTTAGTTTGCAGTTCCAGAGGGATAGAGCCCATCACAGTAGGCAAGGTGTGGCAACGGGGAAAGCCTAGGAGGAGAAGCAGGAAGCTGGTTGGTCACATTTCATCTGCATACAGGAAGCAGAGAAAGAACAGGAGTGGGGCCAGGTTATAAAACTTCAAAGTGATGGATTCCTCCAGCACGGCATCTCATTCAAGCCACCACAGCGCATCTGCTAAAAAGCAAGTGCCTATAGCTGCATGGGTTTATGTCCAGATTTTCTAGTCTGTCCCTTCAATCTACTTGTCTGTTTCATGTCAGTGCCTGCTGTATTTATTATTCTGACTCTGTAGATAACTTGAGATTGTGGCTCAGAAGAGATGACTGGGCAGTTAAGAAGACTTACTGCTCTTACAGAAGACCTGAGTTCAGGTCCCAGTACTCACATCTGTTGGCTCACAACCATGAGTAACTCTAGTTCCAAGGGTTCTGATGCCCTCTTCTGGCCACCATGGGCATTGCATGCACACAAACTGGCAAGTAGACACACATACACATAAATAAAAACAGTAAAAACATGTAACTTAAAAGCTAGTACAGCAATATGTTTCATCTTACTCCTTTTGGGTCAGGGTTACTTTGACTATTTTTATGCTTCTAAATAAATCCTAAAATTCCTTCATTCCCCATTTTTTTTTTTTTTTTTTTTTTTTTGTGGAGAATATCACTGTTATTTTGATGGGGATGTGTTGAATATGTAGATTTTTTTTTTGTAGGCTCTCCATTTTCAGAATATTGAGTCTTCCAAACCATGAGCATGGAAGGTCTTTCCAATTTCTGTTGTCTTCTTTAACTTCTCTTTGGAGTATTTTAAAGTTTTTATTATAGAGGTCCTTTACTTCCTTGGTTATGGTTACTCCAAGGGAGTTTAGGAAGAGTGAGGAGGTAGAGCGGACCCAGTTGTGAATGAGACTGGTTCCTTGATTTCTTCCTCAGAGCTTTTGTTATTGGTATACAGGAAAGAAATTTTTGTGTTAGTTTTGTTTCCTGCCACTTGGCTGGAAGGGTTTACTTATAAGTTCTAGAGTTTTCTGGTGGATCTTGTATATAGAGAATCATGTCACCTGAAGTAAGCGTTCTTTGGCTTCTTTGTTTCCTGTTTGTAACCTTTTAGCTTCCTTGACTTCTTGCTCTAAGTCTTCCCAGTTCTGTGGTGAACCAGAGTGGAGAAAGTGGGCATTCTTGTCTTCTTCCCAATTCCAGGGGAAATTGCTTTGAGTTTAGTGTAATGTTAGCTATAGATTTGTTGTTTGTAGCCTCTGTCATGTTCAGATGTGATGCCCAGCTTCTTAGGACTTTTAAAAAAGATTTATTTATTTTTATGTGCATTAGTGTCTTGCCTGTATTTACGTCTGTGTGAAGGTTCCAGGTCCCTTGGAACTGGAGTTACAGACAGTTGTGAGCTGCCGTGGGTGTTGGGAATCGAACCCAGGTTCGCAGGAAGAGCTGCCAGTGCTCTTAACTGGTGACCCATCTCTCCAGCCCCATCTTAGGACTTTCATTGTGAAGGGACTTGGGTTTTATCAAGTTTGTTTTGCATCTATTAGAATGATCATGTGATTTTTATCTTTGCATCCATTTATGTGACAAATTAATCGATTTGTGTATATTGAGCCACCCCTTCATCTCAAGAATGAAGCCAACTTGATTGTGATGGATGATTTGTTGGTGTGTTCTTGGATTCGGTTTGCAAGTATTTTGTTGAGAATGTTTGCATCTGTGTTCATGGGCCAGTAATTTCCTCTTGTAGCTGTGTTTTATCTGGTTTTGGTGTCCTTTTTGCTAACACAGCTTGGAAAGTATCCATTTCTATCTAATGGAAGAAGCATTGCTGATGCTCTGGTAGAATTCACTAGAGTACCTGTCTGACTCTGGATTTGCTTTAGTCTGTACATTTTTAAAATTACTATTACTGCTTTAATCTTAGTGCTAATTGTAGATCTTTAAGAATTATTTAAAACATTTTTCTCATTTTGGTTTAATTTATCAGGTGATAAGCCTCTAGAAATACATTTCTTATCAATTTTCTAATTTAGTGGAGCTAGGTTTTTAAGGCATGTCTCAATAATTTTCTGAATTTCATTGTTACAAATTTCCTTCTCCCCCTTCCATCTCTAATTTTACTAGTTTAGATCTTCTCTCTCTTTTAGCTAGTTCGGCTAAGCATTTGTTGATTTGCTTATGTTTTTCTCTGAAGAACTGACTCTATTTTATTTACTCTTTGTGATGCATTTGGTTATTTCCTTTTCATTCATTTCTGCACTGGTTCTAATTATTTCTTTTTGTCTACTGGTTTTAACTTTGGCTTGCTCTTATTTTCCCAAGACCCTAAGGGAAATCATTTGCTCCTCTCTGACTTGCTAATGCTGGCACTTAGAGATATAAAGTTCCCTCGTAGGTAAGGTCATAGGTCTTCATATGCTGAGTCTTTATTTTCGCCCAAGTCTTGGCACTTTTCTCTATTTTCTTCTTGATTTCTTCAATGGTCCAGTCATCATCAACAGTATGTAGCCTCACCTTTGTAAGTTGAATTATAGATTCTCCCCCACTGTGATCAGATAGACTATAAAGCATTGTTTCCATTTTCCTGTATTTATTAAGACTTACTTTGTGTCTTTATTTTAAAGAAAGTTCCATGGACTGCTGAGAAAAATGTGTGTTATGCAGTGTTCATACAGAATATTCTGTAGATATTTATTAGATAAAGTGCCATTTGATCCAGGTATTTCTCCATTTATTTTTCCCCAGATTGACCTGTCAATTAATGAATGTAGGGTACTGATGCCACTGTTATTATTGTGCGGGTGCTAATTTGTGATTTTATGTTTTATGAAATCAGGTGCATCCATGTCCAGCGCACATATATTTAGAATTGTAACGTCTCTAGATGATTGTCCCCTTAATCACGAAGTGACCTTCTTTTATCTCCCTGTCTAGTCCTGGCTTGAAGTCTATTTTGCTAGGTATTAGAACAGCGACACCTGCCTGTTTGCTAGCTCCATGATCTTGGAATACCTTTTACCATCTTTTAATCTTGGGTAGCATCTTTTTGCTATTCTGAGAAATATATTTCTTTGAGCCAACAAAAGGGATCCTGCCTTTTGATCCATTCTGCTGGTATGGTTCTGTTTTGTTTTGAAAGTGTCTGACTGGCTTGGAACTCACTGTGTAAACCAGGCTGGTCTTGAACTCAGAGATCTGCCCGCCTCTGCCTTTTGAATGCCAGAATATTCTGGTTAATCTGTCTTTTCATTAGGGAATTAAACCATCTGTGTTCAGAGTTATTATTGAAAGGTGTGCTAATGGCTGTTATTCTGATGTTTTTGTTGTTTCCTATCCTTCTCTTGCTTAATTACAATTAAAGCCTGAAAAATATTCTTTCCTGCAGCCTCACAGATATATTTTTCTTTTTCCTTTTCTACATCCAAAAGTTTCTTCCAAGTATGTTCTGAAGAAATGGTTCACTGGTCACAAATTCTGTTAGCCTGATTAAAAAAAATAAATAAATAATCCCAGCATTCCGGAGGCAGAGGTAGGCAGATCTTTGTGAGTTCAAGACCAGCCTGGTCTACAAGAGCTAGTTCCAGGACAGGCTATAAAGCTATAGAAAAACCCTGTCTCAAAAAACAAAAAACAAACAAAAAAAAAAAGATTTACTTATTTATTATGTACACAGTGGTCTGCCTACATGTATGCCTGCAATGCAGGCCAGAAGAGAAAATGCATTATAGATGGTTGTGATCCATGTGGTTGCTGAGAGTTGAATTCATGACCTCTAGAAGATCAGCCAGTGCTCTTAACCTCTGAGCCATCTTACAGCACCCCCCTTTAGCCTGTTTTTATCATGGAAAATTTTTCTTTCTTCTTCAATTATAACAGGTAGTCTGGGTTAGCAGCAGTGGTCTCTCAGAACTTGAAATACATCAATTCAAGCCCTCTTTGCTTTTAAAGTTTCTGTTGAAAAAACTGTTGTTATTATGATGGATTTGCCTTTATATGTGACTTGGTGTTTCTCGCTTGCCACTTTCAATATACTTTCTCTCTTGGGCTCTGTGTGTGTGTGTGTGTGTGTGTGTGTGTAATATGCAGTTGAGTGTATGGGTGTGTATGACATGTGCATGTGTGTATGTGTAAATGTATGTGTGTACTGAGGTATTTGTGTATGTGTTGAGGTGTGTATCTATGTATGTATGTATTGAGGTATTTGTATGTGTTGAGGTGTGTGAGTTATATGCACTTGAGTGTGCAGGTATGTGTGTGTGGTACATGTATATATTGAGGTATTTGTATGTGTTGCAGTGTGGGGGGGGACATTCATGTGAGGTACTGGTGTACATGCACATGAGGAAGGCAGAGCAGGACATGGAGTGTTGTCCTCTTTTGCCCTCTGCTTTACTGCCTTGAGACAGGGTCTTTCATTGAACCAGAAGCTCACCACTTAGCTCCCAGGATCTGCGTATCTCTTTTCCTCAACACTGGTGTTACAGATACATGTGACCTTGCCCAGATTTTAAATGGGTGTTGGGGATTCAAACTCATGCAGAGGAAGCATTGTTACCCCTTGAGCTGGCTTTGTAGCCCCAGTATATTTTCATAACTCTGCATATTGAGTAGCTTAATTATAGCATGTCAAGAGTAACTTCTCTTCTGGTCTGCATGTTTGGTGTCTTAAGTGGCCCCTGTACTCAGACTGGTATCTTTCTCTAATTTGGGGAAACTTTTTCTTTGTGTTGAAAGCGTTTTCTATGCTTTTAGAATGAAAGTCTTGTTCTTTAATGCCTGTGGTTTTAAATTTTGATTTTATTAATATGCTGTTGTCCTTGATAGGGTGGTCCAAGTTATTCATCTTGTCTTCAAGCTCAAACATTCTGTCCTCTTCTTGATCCATTCTATTGGTGAGACTTTCCATAGAGCTTTTCTATTAAACCTATGATGGTTTTCATTTTTAGCATTTTAATTTGTTTATCTTAAATATTTCTATGTCTTTATTGAATTCCTCTTTTACGTCTTGTATCAGATTATTTCATTCAGCTGTTTATCTGTGTTCTCCTGTGATTTGCTCAAGAGTTTATTATCTTCTTTGGTTTCTTTGATCATATATATCTATGATGATCATCTTTTAAGTTCTTCGTGATTTCATTGAACTTACTCTCATTGGAGGTCATTATTGTTTAATTCTTCATTTATAGAAGATTTGTGCTGCCTTGGCCTGGAGGTACGTTAATGATTGACTGTATTGATTTGTTTATTTTAAATTATCCTTATTCTTTCAAGGGCAATGAATATACTGCTCAGGAGGGACGATGCTCTGTTAGTGTTTGGTTTTTTTCTCAGTTAGACAGTTATCTGGGCACCAGGCATAATCGTGTGTTGTTAGGATATTGTCTCAAAAGCCAAGCATTGTCAGAGGATAAGGCTACGATGAAATAACAGTACTAAATTGAAAAAATAACCCCACTTAAATGCCAGTTCATTAGGAAGCAAAAGGTCACTGATAATATGAAAACTAATGTTTAAATTACTTTGAGTACGAGTGAAAAGGCAAATAAGAAGAATAAAAATAATACAAAATAATACAAAACAAAGGCAAAAAACAGTAACCAGAGAGCTTCCTACTAATGCTATTGATTATTATGGGCCAGCACAAGGGCAGTGGAGGGGAGAACTGTACACATATGAAAATCACGGGGCAAAGGAGGAGGCAGTCTTGACTGGAGGTTGGCTGAGAAGGGAGTGGTTAAAGGAACCTGGTCAAATGATGTCTCTTGTGCCCTGCTCTTGGGAGGCAGAGATACACAGTTAGGAGTTACAGAACGAACTCAGGTAAAAATTAACCAGGGAGCTGCATCTGAGGCCTTGGGTAGGAGAGTTCCCAGGATAGAGTTCTGCTTGTGTTTCCCCAAAGAGGTTAGGGACAGTGCTGCTTCTCCCAGCAGCAATGCCTGATGCACTCGGGGCTCGGGATAGCCAGAGCAGCGTGTCCCAGCCTCAGTGGACACCCTTCGTTAGAGCCCTGACACTGAGCAGGCATGGCTGACTTCACGCTGATCCCAGTTTCCCTTTATATGTGGTGCTGATACCACAGGACACAAATCCTTAGCTCTTACTATCTGGAGTGGCGCAGGGCTCCCAGACAAACAAAAACATTCCTATCAGGCCTGGCATTCCAGGAGCTTTGGCGCTTCCTCCCTGCGAGCAGACCAAAAACCAGCCCTTTCTTAGGCAGGGATAACTTTTTCACTACAGAGCCCCATGAACAGTAAGCCACATCTCTGACCCTCCTATCAACTAGAGGAAACGATATTAGACCACGGTGCTCTTCAGCTTTTCCTTTTGGCTCAGTTAGTTTTCTTTCCAGCCGACAGCGGAGCTCTGAGGATTCAGAATAGTGGCGGATCTACCCAGCACGTGTGTTGAGTGATGTACATACACACTTGTGAATGAATAAGTTTTTATTTGATGTAAGACAGTGGTCACTTTCTTATGATGTCATAGTTAACAACTGACTTTGTCCTTGATGGGTTTCAGGGAGTAGAGATGCCATTTTGGCATAGACAGCCCTCATGGCTTACAGACAAAGAAGGCAACTCAGGAATACTGAGTCACCTGTCTACCTGGGATGGACAGACAGAAATGGCCTCAGAGAATATGTTTCCCAACTTCTGAAACATCTCTCAGCCACATGCCTTGGTTCTTTTTTCCTTGGAAAAAAAAAGACCAGCGAGTGTCCCTTATTAGGGACATGGTGCAGCCGCCTGCCTGTGGTGACATGGTAAGTCAGAAATCCATCCATCGGCCTCAAAGACAGAATAGAACAGAACGATGGGAAGATGTGAGGATCAGCGGGAGTGGGTACCCCTGGAATACCCCCCAGATGACACCTCTGACGCCACTCTTCTCTGACAATGGAGGCCTATTGCATGCTGCCTTTGGAGCACAGACCGCCCAGCTGTTGCCTCCAGGGCCTTCTGAATCCTGCAGCTTCTGAGGATAGTTTCTGTTGAGGTGAATGGAGACTTATTACACATAAAGTACTTCTTAACTAGCTGTGTTGGTGCACACTGTGATCTTGGAAGATTCTGAGTTGAAGGCCAGGCTGGGCTACGTAGTGACGTTCTGTCTGAAAATAAATAAATACACAGGACAGGTGTCATGTGACCCGATAACTAAGATGACATGGAGACAACAACAGCCGCCTATTCAGGGGTCCAGAAGGAACCGTTAACACAGCATATAACAAACCAGCTGCTCAGCCAAAGCTCTCGGTGCCTGAGCTCCCATCACATTCGTGAGTCAAGAGAAACCTTGAGATTCACTCTTATTCAACACTTGTTGTGCACTGGGTCATTTTCTAGGTGTGTGACAGACGACAAAACATGAGTGTCCACTGTGCTTCATGAGGTACTGTCATTAGCATGGGTAAGCCGACACACAGAGAGGCTAGGTGACTTGTCTATGTTTGCACAATTAGTTAGTGGTCCTATGGTCCAAACACCAGCATCTTAGCATGAGTCCATAGATACATTGACTCCTTCCTCCTGGCTACACCAGCTATGATTACAATACTTAAACTAAAGTGGACTTTGGAGAGGAGACATTTAGCTGTTTCTTTTTTGTGTGAGTGGGAAAGGTATGTTGATACAGGATCTCATTTTGTAGCTCAGGCTATCCTAGAATTTACTGTGGAGCTCAAACTCTCAGCAATCCTCCTGCTTCGGTCTCCCAAATTCTGAGATTATAGATACACAGCACCATATCAGAGTTGTTTTTTTTTTCCTTCTTTCCTTCTCTTTCCTGTTGTGTGAAAGATTTTTCTTAGGTAGATACTGCCCATGTGTCTAACTCACCCTAGATAGGGAGCCCACAACAAACCAGCATATGGATAATACCAAAGTCTGACTTAGTGAACCATTACGTTCTATTGGGGTTACTCACAGGAATATGGGTGAGGGGTTACATACAGGAGCAGAAATGACCAAAAGACAGCTGTGTTACCGAGCCCACCCCAGCATGGGTGACAGCTCACAAAGCTGGGAACCTGGAACCTGCTGAACGGCCTGTAGGCAGTTCAACACATTGGAGCGTGTCCTTTCCAGGTGGCTCTGTAGGGCTGAGCCTCTTCCAAGCAGCTTAACTGTTCTTTGTTTCTTCTAGAGAGTTTGACTGTTCTGTGCTTCTTCCAGGCTGCTCGCCTGCTCTCAGAATCCTCTTTGCAGCTTGGCTTTTCTGAGAACGAGGTTGAGCAGCCTTAACAGTTTTCTCTTGGGGAGGGAGGAGTTAGTGAATCTTGTCAGTTTCAGGGACTTCCTGCAGCTACTCGGAATTGTTCAACTTCTATCTTAAGCAGCTTCCTGATTGTGTTTCATCTTCACTTTGAAGGACCTGTTGTTTCACCTTCCTGAAAAATCCTGTCTTAAGAAGTTTCCCTCAAAAGGGGAGATTTTAATGGGGGGCGGGTGGATGACATCACAACTAGAACAACAACTACACAACCCTTCCTTCCTCTCCACCCCACCCTCTCGCCTTCTCTCACTTTTTCATTTTTTTATTCTCTCTCCTCTTCTTTCTTTCTTCCTTCCTTTCTTTCTTTCTTTCTTTCTTTCTTTCTTTCTTTCTTTCTTTCTTTCTTTCTTTCTTTCTTTCTTTCTTTCTTTCTTCTCTTTTCCTGTGGTGCTAGGGACAGAATCCAAGCCCTTATACATGCTAAATGCTGTATTTGTTTTCTCTCTTTGGCAACAAATTAGCACAGTGCAGTGCCTTTGCACACCCACCCACCCACACACACACACCAGTTATGAATGAGAGGGTGGGACGGCTGGTTGTCCCAGAAGTCTGTAGACTCAGTCTGCAGTGGAGAGGGTTAGCTCAGGTCCTCCCCTCCAGGCATCACCAGGTGGAAACTACTCAGCTGCCCAGTCTTCCATCTCATCCCAGGCTTCTTAGCCATGGCTGTTGGGAGAATTAGTTCCTTGGGGTTGTAGATCTGAGAGCCGAGATGCCCCAAGGGTACCCACTGTCCTCTACCGTGTGGTCCTGTGATGGCAGCAGGCTCTCTCAGGACCCACAGTGGGTGATCTTGCTGAAGGGACTCCCACTGATGGCAAGGCTGTCCCACAGACTTGGCTTAGCGTCCTAGAATATTTTCATCTCTGCCTTGTAACGGAGCCACACACTCACAGGGCACAGACCTGGCAAGGACCTTGAGAGCCATCCTTGGGTGACATTACCTTGGAAAATGAAAATGGGGGTGGGGGTTGGAGTCCTCATCCTCTTTCCCATGCAGCAGCAGGTAGGAGCTGCCCCTCCTCACCCTACCACCAGGCATGCTGGATTGTCTGATTTTAGAAGCCCTTCACATCTCTCCAGCCCCCAGACCAAGTCCTCAGGCTCTGACTTACCATGACTACATAGCAAGTCCTATGTCCTTCTAAGGCACCTAGGGATGGTGCCCGTGAGGCAGGGGTGCCACTGAGAACTTCCTAAGGGCAGTAAAGTGAGAAGACTGGTGGCCATTGTTAAGTATTTTTTGACTGACAAGCCTCTCCGCCAATGCAATAATCCAAATTAAACCAAATCAGATGGAATTAGAAAAAGCCCAGGTTTAATGGATGTCAGCACTCCCCAGTGACCCCCGGGAAAACATGGAGAGGGGGGGGAAAGAGAACCAGAATGACCATGTGCTTGTTCTCTGGGGGGGGCAGTTTAAATAGCCTGTGGGAGTGGTCTTGACCCTCCCTGGGGAGGGGTCACCCTTTGGCAGGCTTTCTTAGAGGTGGAGTCTGGACTGTGACCACTCCTAGAGGAGGGGGCTTTGACCCCCAGCCAAACATTCTAGACTCCTTGTATATACGGATGCCAGGGGGCTGGGTGAAGCCCCCAACCAAACATTTTAGACCCTTTGGCTATATATGGATGCCAGGGGGCTGGGGTGACACTTCCAACCAAACTGCCACGTCAAGAGGAAGTGATCTGGTTTGTGTCGCCTCTGCCCTCTCTGTCATTCTCTGTGTTTCTGGCAGCAATTGTAACCCCTTCGGATGACACCCCCCATGCTTAGATCCGTAGCCTCAGAATTCTGGGTCAAACTGCTTCTTTCATGCTGTCCCTTGTCCTTACCTCTCCTGTCACATCCCGGAGCTGACTAGAGTCCCTTTGAGTCTGGCAGCAGGTGAAAGTGGGCTGTGCGGGAGCAGCAAAGCTTGTGCTAGGAAACAAAGCCACAGGCCAGTTCTCTGTGGGGGCAGGGTGATGGCTGTGCGTGTTTGCTTAAGAGATAAGGGTCCCTAGTGTGGTTTGATAAGACTCCCAGCAAGAAGAAAGGCAGAGAGCCACAGGGTCCAGCAATCACAAGTGCCGGAAACTCCCCATAGTAGGAGTGGGGCCTGGTAGAGCTGGCCAAAGATTAGGGTCAGGAATGCACCCATGACCTTTGAAGCCGCTCACGTGCTGGCATCTCTCAGCGTCCAGCTGAACCCTGTGCCTCTGCGACAGGGCACACAGCTCCTCCCATCCTCTAACACAAGAGAGTTTGGCTTTTTCTCTAGGGGTGGAGGGGCGCTTTTGAGCTCTTGTTTCACCCATCTAACCAATATTTAAAGCTGGAAAAAGGATTGTTTGTCTTGGGGACACTGACAAGATCCAGAGTTTACACAGTTAATGTAGTGGGTGAGACAGAAAGCAAACACGCAGGCAACTGCTCCCCACTGCCAGACTTAGTAAGGCTTAAATGGCGTGGAAGAGCTTGTACCCCTCAAAGTCCTTATGCATCTGCTGCAAAGAGAGTAAAGCAATGTTGCTCCCACTGTGCTACCAGATGCACTTTATTTTGCTTTTACGCCAAAGATAAAAAGCCAGGGCTTCTGCATGGAGGCCAGCTCTTTAACCATGGAGACACACTGTCCCCCACCCCCAGCCTAAAGGATATTATTTTATAATCCACATGATAAAAAAGGAAAGAACTTCCAAATGGCCATTTCCAGGAGGCCTATAAAGAAAGACACCTGGCCACAGGCCTGTACTAAAGGTCATTGAACCCGTGGCGTGCAAGGATGGTGTGTCACTGTGGCCACTGTAGCTGAATAGGGCAATTTTTCATGTTGTACCCAGGCTTTAACTCATGCCCTCTTTAGTTCAAAAGTTAACTCTCAGCTCTCCCTGAAAATCCAGTGGGGGCTAACCGCCGAGGAATAGATGCTGTTTTTAGTGTCATTTCAACAGTCAAGGCTTTGTCCAGCCCTCCCAGGTCGGACACTCATGCTCCGCTCACTCCTGGCATGAGCATACTGCAGCAGTCTCTTCTGGACCGTCTGAAGTTGTGTGTGTATGGGGGGCGCCTTTCCAGGCAAGCGCTCGACCACTCAGTCGCATCCCGGCTCCTCCCCCTTTCCTTTACTGAAGGCCCTGTGTTCCAGGAGAATGCTGACGACGCGTTTCTCTGCTTTCAGCTCTCTCTATGGGGATCTCTAGGTAGAAGAATAAATAGAAAGAAAGAGAACGGGAGAAGTTGAACAGCAGGGCGGTTTGTGTAAAGATGAAAACATTTGATTCCGTTCCTTAAGTGAAGCCCCATTCGAGTGCCAGTAAGGGATTCTTCAAGGCCCAAATCCACATCAGGAGGGAAAACTGGAGAGTAGAAAACAGCAGTAAAACTGGAAACCCGCGATGCAACTAGATAAGGGGTAATCTGCTTAGCAGACCCAGAAAAATGGAGACAAAATTGAATCCTAAGCCAACAGTACAAAATGTGGGAAACCAACTCAATTTGTAAGCCAGAATCCCCAGAAGGCTCCAGAACTGGCAGCACCAGGCACTTCGAGAAGTGGAGGTGAGGGTGAGAAGAGGAGAGGAGAGATAAAATTAGAAGGGCTGGCTGCGGGCCCATGTGTGAAGCAGTCTCCGTACTCCTCCTGTGTGCCTATGGGGGGGGGGGGGACGGCCTCTCTGCTAACCTGGAAGAAGTTGACAGAGGGGCAACACCAAAGATGGAAGCCTGGGAGAGGCAGGGGCTCCAGAAGATGGGGGGGTTGCTGAGGTCCCCACCCCTAGCAGTCCATTAGTCAGACTGTTACTCTTTAGGTAGGAACTTGAAATAGTCCCCTCTGATAACATGATGGCCCCAAAGGAAAGACTTAAAGACACCAATATGGAGTTCCCCAAGGAAAAGGGCCAGACACATTAAGCTGGGAAGTTCCCTGCAGTCCTGAGTGTGCAGTAAGTTTCTTTGTCTCCTGGACTTAAATAACATGTTTACACTTTCTTAAAGTGGGGCTGACACATTGCTGCTGCCCAGTATTAGGTTAGGATTAAAACACCACGTTTATAGAGTAAATAACACTGTGGGCAACAGCACTGCACACGCGTTAGGGTAGATGTTTTTATTGTTTGTTTTTTGCTATAGATAGATGACTAGGGTTGGGAAGCTAGCTCAGCCAGTAAAATAATTTTGTTACAAGTGTGAGGACCCAAGTTCAATGCTCAGCACCCATGTGAAAATGTACTGGGAAGGCAGAGGCAGGAGGATCCGTGGGGCTTACTAGCCAGACAGTACAGCCTTATTGGTGAGAGAGATTGGTTCAGAAAAAGCTGACCACATTCCTGAGGAAAACATCAGAAATTCTGAATTTCACACACGTGTGCCTGCACTCCTGTCACGAGCACAAACACACATGTGCACATACATGCACATAGATGTTTCTAAGAGATACACACGACTCGTCAGAAGGAAATCACCACATATGAATGACAGAGCAAAGCAAGCAAAAGAATGGACTTTTAAGGAACTTTGCAACTTAGAACAAGAAACACCGCCACACTAAGCCCACAGTCTATGTTAGCTTGGCTATAGACATGTATCTTCATGGAAATACATAGTATCATATAAGAGATACATTTATGTGCTCATACATGCCTGCATAAAGAATTCTTGGCATTTAAAATTAAGAGAGTAAATCTGAAAACTTGGAAGTCAAAATTGAAAAACTCTCCCAGAAAACAAAGTAAAAAAGTTAAAATTTGAACAAAATAAAGATAAGTAGCCCAAGCCAGTCCAGGATTTCTGAGAACCAACTATAGAAACTCCAGGAAGTAAGATAAAGGAGAACTTAAAGGCGGAGAACAATTAAGGACTCTGTCAAGGCTGGAGACTCAGCTCAGTGGTCAAGGGCACTTGTTCCTCTCTGGAGAGACTGGAGTCTGGTTTCCAGCCACCAATACTGGGAGCACACAAACCTCTAGATCCAGGGAATCCCAAGCCCTCTTCTGGCTTCTGAGACAACATCCACATACATGCACACAGATACTCATATAGACACATAAATAATAATAAAATAAAACCTTTTTAAAAAACATTCTGTAAAATTCTCACACCCAACACCCATTTTGTAATGGGAAGCCCATGAGTATCCTAACGGACCCACACAGAGGCTGAGAATCAGAAATTTCAGAACATGAGATTCAAGCAGGTCTCGCCATCACCAGGAAGAAGACAAAACTCAGATATGCTATGATCTAGAATCAGGAAGGCGGAAGACTGCCTGACAACAGCAGCGAAAGGAAAAAGACAAGATATTCAGAATCCTAGAGAAAGTTTCCAGACATTGCCCAGCTATGCATCTAACCATGATGTCCTTTTGTAATCAAAGCCTGAGAAGTTTATCTCTCCTGCACCATTTTCTGAAGGTCACTCAAGGACATGCTTCACCAAAATGAGGGGGCAAATCCCAGAGAAGACAAACTGGCAATGCAGGAAACCAAACCACCAACTGAAACGGTGCAGGGAGGCCTGGGGGCCAGATAATATTGAATAGAGCAGCCTAGAGTAATAGTGGACCTGTGAAGAAAGGAACCCTTTCGATCTGGGGCAGGTCAGGGGGTCTCTGGAAGGTCTGCCCACAAAGATTAAATTGCTAGAGAAACCTGTGCACATGATCTTCTTGAAGAAGACAGACAATTGGGGGCTGGATTATTGAAACAGAGACAATCATATGAAAAGAGAAAGATATAGCGGTTCTAGCGGGAACAGAAAGTGGAGGTATGTGAATGCAACCCTTAGTGGGCCAGCCACCAAGAAGGTTCACCTCACTGTAAGGCTGTGGAACTTCAGCAGGGATCTGCAGCAGTGGGAGTGGACTAGGAAGGAGGGACGGAGTCTCGCAGAAGAGGGGGTGCTGAGGATCATCCACCACAATCAGTTACCTGTGAAGGGAAGTAGCAAAACACACAGGATGGGGATGTTTCCTACAGGCAAATATGTAAACACGGAAGTGTTCAGTAGCTAGAAGGGGCCACTTCTGGAAAGAGAAATTTGAGTAGTAAACAGTGGGCTTCTGTTAGCTAGTCAGAAACTGGAAATAGGTTCTGCAAGAGAAAGTAAGTGTAATTTATGTTAATAATGTGACTGTGTATGTAAATTACATGTATGTGTATGACTTTAAATAAAAACAGAATATTTAAAGAATTTTGTCAACACGATTAGATAGGACATTGGTTAAACATGTCCTTAGGTGTGTCTGATGGGTTTCCAGACAGAAGCACCTGAAGTAGGGAGATGTCTCCTAAATGTGGGCATTATTCTATGGACTGGGTGCCAGGAAGAAGAAAGTGCAGAGGCTGGAGAGGTGGCTCAGTGGTTAAATACTGTTCTTACAGAGGACCTAAGCTCTGGGAGGCTCACAGCAGCTGTAACTCCAGCTCCAAGAGATGTGACAAGCTCTCCTGCTCTCCGTAGGCACTAGCTACACTCGTATGCCCCCTCCCCCAAAATTAACAGAATAAAAATAAAAATAAATAAAATAATAAAAATAGAATCTAAAAAAGATTTGGGGTGTGGCTCAATGGGTCAAGGGCTTACTGCATAAAGACAAGGACCCTAGTTTATATCCCAGTGTTCACGTAAGGGCCCAGGTGCAAGGGAGTTTGTCTGCAATGCTAGTGCTGGGGACACAAGGATAGGTGGATCCCAGGGACTTGATGGCAAGTCAGGCTCAAAAACAGGAGCTCAAGGTTCAGCGGAAGGTTCTGTCTGGAGAACTAAGGTGGAAAGTGATAGTGGTAGATCCTGGGCATTGACCTCTGACCTCCACATGTGCACGCATGAACAAGCACACCCAAACACATACGCACACATGGGAAAAGGAGAACCCAACTGAATGCCAATTTCCCCTTTCTCTGCTTTATGAGCCACCTAGATGTGAACGGTCTCCCTCTGCCACAGATAGAAAGTCCTCCCATCATGCCTTCCACACCGTGATGGACTCTATCCCCTCAACTATGAGCCAAAATGAACGCTTATTTCTCAGGCTGCTTTCTGCCAGGCATTTCATCACAGACACAGAGAAAAGTGACTAACACAAGCATGAAACAGGCCCCTTTGTTTCCTCTCCTTTCTTGCCAGGCGAAAGGGAAGGCTCCAATCCGTCCCTTCAACTGGGTTGGCTCTATTGTTGCTGTCATTGATTTGTTTTATATGCAGGTGCTGAAGCCAACATTCTAAGTGTGACCTTTTAGACCCAACCATAAGCAATAACCAAGATTTCCCCATGCAAGCTTGGTGGGGGAAAGCTACCGCCACTACCCTGGATGCCACGCATGACCTAGGGGATGACATACAGTCAGGCACTCAACCCAAAGGTCAGGAGCCCCCAGACAGTGGCTCTTCTGAGTGACCTCTTCTTCCCTGAGCCTTACCTTGTCCCTGCACAAACAGGGTGTACATCCTGTTCTCTCCTTGTGAGTCTTGGGCACCAGTACCTGAAGCTGGAAACCAGGGGACTGAACTGAAGCTCACCCAAGGTCCCTGGATGCATCTTGAAAGTCACCAACCACACAGCTCCTCCCCTGAGCTCCTGGAACCCCTTCCACCACCACCCTCACTATTTTGCACACGTTTACACTCTCCCATGGTTCCTATGTGTACCTGTGCTGTGATTCTGGCTTGTTGCCTTTGAGTCGATGGAAGGGCACCAAGGGCCTGGGCCCACCCTACCCCTCTGCCCCACAGCTCTTACTGAAGAACTGGATATGTGGGTTCGGATCAGTGATAACTCTGTAAGAGGATCCCAAGGTACTTTCTGAGGTAGAGAAACTTGCTCCTAACCTTGCTTTGCTTGTTTTCCCTTCCTGTATATCACTAGCATCCAGATCTGAGAATATATCAAACTGAGACAGGCGCACAATCATTGCTACTGCAGCAAAGGTAGGCCAGCTTTGCTTCATTCTGGGCATTATAGCCGGCCCCTATCACAATAAGAACTAATAAATTTGCTAATTCATTAATTGATGCACGAGTGACATCACCACTTATTCACTATACTTAGAATTCTTAAACTGTAATTCTCAACCTGTGGGTCGCGATCCCTTCGGGAAGGAGAAACTATCTTTCCACAGGGGTCACCTATCAGATCTCCTGCATATCAGATACTTACACTATGGTTCATAACAGCAGCAGAATTAAGTTATGCAGTAGCAGCGAAGGTAATTTCATGATGGGGGTCACCACACCATGAGGAGTATTAAAGGTTGAGAACCACTGACCCAGATGGTCTGCTCAATGGTAGAGCCTCAATTTTTGTTAGATGAATGAATGCACTTGAAAAAAAGGCTGGGGTGAGGTTTGATGGCTAGAAACGCTGACATATTTGAAAGCCTAAAGAAGAAACCGCCGTTGCCTTCCATTCCCAGTGAGGGGCTGCAAAAGACCCCTCTTCATCCTGCTAGAACTCCCCATGGTTAGTGTAAACTGCCCAGCGTCTTGGGATAGTGGCTTATCTAAATATTTAAAGCCTTATAAGCCTGCATTCCCAATAGTCTCTGTTCTCAAGAGCCTTCTCCTAAACGTGCACAGCATGTAAGTCAGGCAATGAGCTCTGACTTTTGTCTCCCTGTGTAGCCCAGACTGACCCTGAGCTCATGATGCCCCTGCCTCCTAACTCCTGGGTTACACACAGGGTCATCTACCATTGTAACAGAAAAGCTGGAAACAAGCACCAGGGAAGTGTGTTTGGCCAGGAAAAAGGTTTGTTCAGTGTTGCTTCATAAGGAAAGGAAGACAAAATCACTTGTCGTATGAGGCTAGTTATATGCACCTGGACAGATTCACATGCACAAATGTGTGTAATCCACACATAGCAAGATGGTGGGAATATATATACAGAATGATAGTAGGAAGAATTAGAAATTTAGTGTTTTGGGTTGGAACACAGAAGAGCCCTGGTTTAAAACACTTGCTGCTAATGAGAAGGACCTGCGTTTGGTTCCCAGTACTCACAACTGCCTGCAATTCCAGCTCTAGGGGATCTAACACTCTCTTTCAACCCCTGGCGGCACCTGCACACATAGACACACATGCATACACATAATTAAAAGTAAAAACAAATTCTTCAATTTAAAAAAGCTATGCTTTCACTTTTCCCCGTGTGCTTTTCTGCAGTTTTAATGCTTGCGTTGGCTTCGTGTTTTGAGGAAGAGCTCTCTCGTTCCTTTGAAGGGCATTATGACCACACCTGCCTACTCAAGTTAGAGCAACAATGATGTTTGAAGAGCAGTAACACTCCGAGACAGTGGGAGCTCACACTGGCCATGCTCCATTTCGAGGTAGGTGGAGATTTATTCTGGCTGTACTTCAAAGGCAAAGTGTGATGCTGAACGCCACGCCAATTCACTTTGGTGTGTAACTCGTCCATGGGGGATATCAGTGTTAAGAGTGATGGGTGGAAAATCGAGTTAGAGTTTAGGAAAAGTGGTTGTTTTAATGGTTGGGGGATGGGACCAGAGTTGCGGGGTGGGGGGCTGCGAGAAGAAGGAGCAAAATGGAGACCCAAGCCTTGTGGAGTCAGACATAGCATTAAACTTTTACCAAGGCCCACTCTGGAGCAGGTGCTCTGAGAGGTCTTAGAGACGCAAAAGACAGTTTATAGTCTAATTGGAAAGGCTAGCCTAGCACTTACAAAGCCATTAAAGACAAGGCCAGACTGGGTTGTTTATAATTAGCACTAAAGAGTGCGATTCAGATGAGTGCCAGGATGATAGTCTCGGATTTTAAATATTTGAAGATGCGCTCAAGGTAAATATTTGCATATCCACGTATATATTTATGTAGATATTTTTAAAAGCAAAATTTTATTAAGATTTTTTTAACAGGTTAGAATTTATCAAGAATTTGACATTGGTATAAGATGATGAATTTTGGTGTCTATATGATTTTGCAATTGGCTCTCCATAAACCAGAGCTTCTGTATCTACTGATCAACCAATCCTGGGTCAAAAATGTTGGGAAAAATGTGGCCGATGGAAAAGAACAATACAGCAATAAAAACTAGTGCAAACAAAACCGCAGTTTTTATTTATTTATATAGCATTAACACTGTATTAGGCATTATCCCTAAATCTAAAGATGGATTAAAGTGTCTGGGATAATCTGTGCAGGTTACTAGTAAATAATCATAAAAAGAGATGGATTTTGGTACATGTGAGGTCCCAGAACTCTTCCCCCTCTAAACTGAGGGCTGGGCTGGATACAGAATCTCTTAGTGAGAATGTTCCAGCACTCCTTGGCTGGGACAGGAGAGACGTGGAAGTGCTCAGCCTGAAAGATCAGCAAACAAAGGAACTGAGGCCCCCTTTCTCCCAGGACAGGTCTGATGGACAGGCAAGATCTATAAGACCTGGGGCCTCAATGTTCTAAGGCCGTTAATGGATTTACCCTGGAGGGAGGGAGAGGTAGGAAGGAGGAGGGAAGGAACCTGGAGCTTTATGGAGATTGGATGTGACAGGAATTGATGCACACTGTGAGGGCATGAATTGAGCTGCTGCAGTCTGGGGTCTTGGACCTGGGAATGGAGCTGCAGTGACTTTGTGCCATTCTAGGGTCCCTCCCTGTCTCTAGATGAGCCATGACCCCAACCTGACAGTAAGCTGCTTACTCAGGAATCATTGCATGTGGATTAGGATTTTCCTCCATGATACTCAAACAATACTTGTTTGCGATAACGTAAACCCACAGTCTGAGAAGGAAACAAAAAACACCCCCATGTTTCTGACAGCCAGGATTGACAAAATTTAACAAAGAAAACCAGAAGGCAACTCTAGGGGGTCCGTGAACTCAAGCGCAGCTCCTGACTGTCTGTTGCTGGCTCCCAGGCAGATTCTGTATCTTATCTAGTAGCCCTACCTTCAAGGCAATCACTATGGGCCTCTTCAGTACAGTCTAACACGACTGTGCTCTCCTTTCGTATTGGGTTCTGTGCCTCAAATCAAACACACCTGAACCCTAAACAGTTCTAGGCTTTTTGATACTATCCTTTTTTCCCAGGTTCCTGGGGAGGGGAGTGGGGGGAGAAGGTGGGGGGCCCATTACAGCATCTCCCACCTCCTTGAGGGGCAGGGTTTGGCCCAGCACTTCCCTTGTTCCTACAGCTGACAGTGTGGATCCAGGGTGTTTGTGAGAGCTCCAGCAGTCTCCACTTCCAGGCCCACTTGCTCCCTGATGCTGTGTGGTTTCACTAAGCCAGAACCAACCCTCCGAAGCCATGTCTGATCCAGTTCTCTCCTGCTGGCCTCTAATAGGCAGTCAGACTGACTCCCAGTTCTGTGACTGTCAATACGGCCAGTCCTCATACTACCCAAACCACGAGAATACACAGAGGAAGCAGGCAGAAGTTGCTTAGGCCCTGCGCACTGTGTCTCCCCAATGCAGTTCCTATGCTTCCATCCTTTTGGGTCACCCTCCTGGTCTCCCTCCAGTCTCCACAATCCTCCTTCATTCCAATTTCTGTAGACCAGGATCCTCCATGGCACCTCTCAGCTGTGCATGGCCTCTGAGCTCTAAGAAAGGAGGGGTTAATGTCCCATTCCAGTAGGGAGGTGAAACTGGGGGTGGGAGACATCACCAAAGCTAGCTTCTCCTTTTCTTTCTTCTAAGGTGAGGCAAGTTATATCTATTTCGCTTTTCACAAGAAGATTTGGGTCATTCTAAAGTGATTGCTGGCAATTCTATATTCACTCCATTGAAATGTACAGACGTCATAAGTAAACCAGCACTGTCTGCCACTGTATTGCTTGGGAACTCACTCAAGTAATTACCCGATTTCATAGAAACATCCTATTAACTTCAATCCCTGTGTCAATTCTGGACATACTGGGCACTGGAGGACATGTTCTCTAACATAATCAGTTAATCCTCCTTAATCTCTACCACCACCCCATTTGACAACCGAGATGGAAAAATCAATCCTTGCTGCTGCTCAGCTGTCAGTGGTTAACCCAGAAGCACTCCTGCCCCACCCCCATGCCCAGAGCCCCCAGGAGACAGTGAGAGTGGGGCTCAGATCCCCACTCATTTCATTCATTCATTTCTTCCATTTAAAATCCAACACTATCACACACAGAAATAAAATCAGAAAAAAAAGTTGGCCCAAGTAAGGCTTTTTAGAAATTCTTTTAGTTTTTTCTTTACCATTTAAAAAAATACTCAAATGACACTCTTCATTTAAAACAGCAAAACCTTCACTCATATAGGGATACAAAGAGAAAAAAAGAACAAAACCCAGTCCTTCCATTGAAAATTGAAAGTAAAGGAACTACTTTTCTTAACGTATTGGTGTCTTAGTTAGGGTTTCTATTGCTGTGAAGAGACACCATGACCATGCCAACTGTTCCAAAGGAAAACATCTAATTGGGGTGACTCACTCACAGTTCAGAGGTTCAGTTTGTTATCATCATGGTAGGACATGGAGGTGTGCAAGCAGACATGGTGCTGGAGAAGGAGCTGAAAGTCCTATATCGTGCAGGCAACAGGAAGTGGTCTGTCTCACTCTGAGCAAAGCTTGAGCATATATGAGACCTCAAAGCCCACCTCCACAGTGACACACTTCCTCCAACAGAGTCCCACCTACTCCAACAAAGTCACTCCTCCTAATAGGGCTACTCCCAGTGAGCTTATGGGAGCCAGTTACACTCAAACTATCACAGCTGGGGTCCTTAAACTCAAGGCTTTACAGCTGAAGGAGGCTGATACGCAGATGTCCAGACATAGCAACAAGAAGGCAGAGCTGAAGCTTGGAGGTTCCAAGAGGAAAGTTATCCATGTCTTTACTGGGTTGTTGATGTTCTCAAGGAGAAGTTAAGTGTCTCCTCTCCCTTCTGGCCTCCCACAATGGGAACTTAAAGCCTGTCATTTTGAGTCATCACAGGCCAACTGGGGAATCCTTGGAGTCTTGAAGCCTGGTTGCTGGTTTCATTTTTGGGGCTTGACAACATCCCGTAATTGACCCAGGAGCAGTCAACTCCAAAGAATGCCCAGGAGGGGTTCTCACACTTGAGTGAGCATCAGATCTGCTTAAAACAGATTCCTGGGACTGGACAAATGGCTCAGTGGTTAAGAGCACTAGGTGGACCCAGGTTGGATACCTAGCTCCTACATGGTAGCTCATGATTGCTGTAATTCCAGTCCTTGGACATCTGATGCCCTCTTCTGGCCTCCTTGGGTACCAGGCATGCACACAGTACACAGACTAGACATACATGTGAGTGAAACATCCTTATACATTAAACAAACAATACAGATTGTTGTGCCCATTGGGGAGTCAGAGCATGTGGGTCCATGGTAAGACCGAGCCTGCGTTTCTTATGAGTTCCAAAATGTTACCATTTGTGTTCCAGGAAACATACTTTGAGAATCACCACTCTCAGCCTCAGGTTCCAAATAAACTGGAGGCTATTAGATGTCCTTACCAATCTTCTGGAGTTGAGAGCTTCTCTACAGGAAGATGGACTCCTTAGCAGCTGCTGGTGTCCCTAGGGAGAAGAACATTTTGCCCTAACACCCCCCATCCCCGCCCTGTTTCTTCTTCTCTCTTTTCCTCTCCTGCTTAACCCAGTTTTCTCCTCTCCCCTGCATGCCTATGATTCTATGTCTGAGTCTTTGGGACTCCCCGAACACGAGCTGGCATTAGGTCTGTGGAGCATGCTCACAGCCATCTGGAGAAGTTGGGCCACCCTGACTGACATATGCTAAAATCCAGGCAGCAGAAAGAGTCTGGGCAGGGAAAGCAGTTTGTTAATTTAATTGAGTCACAAACAAGCAGCAAGCCAACAGAGTCTGGAGGGAGTCAATCAGGTGCTATTCAAATCAGGCTGGCTTGAGCAGAGGCCTTCTTTTTTTTTTTTTTTTTTAAATATTTATTTATTATGTATACTATATTCTGTCTGTGTGTATGTCTGCAGGCCAGAAGAGGGCACCAGACCTTATTACACATGGTTGTGAGCCACCATGTGGTTGCCGGGAATTGAACTCAGGACCTTTGGAAGAGCAGGCAGTACTCTTAACCACTGAGCCATCTCTCCAGCCCCGAGCAGAGGCCTTCTTTAGGGGGCTCTAGAAGGGGTGGGTATACAGTCACCAGGGCCTCCAGGCTGTGTGGGCTGCAACAGAGAGATGCTTCGCTGGCTTTTGCCTGTCCCGTGGATGATGTCCCTTTCCTTCCAAATTCCTTTTTTGGGCTGGTGTGCATCCAACTTCCCTAGAGCCCAGCCCTGGATGGACCAGCACCAACTGGCCTTGGCTCCTTCCTGGTAAGGGACAACTCAAAGACATAATTTACTGCAATTGAAAGGCTGAATCCCCATCAATGATGTTTGTTCCACACTGAGGTGTCTCAGTTTCAAGGAAGGTGGTTGGTTGCCTTGCCACTCATGGTGACAAGAAGTTTGCAGTTTGAAGCTCCCCAAGGGTCAAGCTGAGATTGCCCTTGGGCTAAGCCACAGAGCTCTTTCCAAGGTTGCCCCATACCTTCTGTTCCTGTGTGCAGTCTCCCATCAATTAAGCATGCTGAATCCTTGCCTCCCGTTCTGCTTCTAGGCTTGGTCTAAAACCCACTCCAATCCTATCTGCAAATGTGGGCAAACACGTGGGAAGGGAATTCTCCAGCACATCTAAAGATTCTGGAGCTAAAGACTATCCACCGCAGAGGGCTAGCAGCCATCAGCCTAGGAACTTGCTGGTTTCCAAGGGGTCCCTGAAGTTCACTGTGAGGTTCCTTTGCTCTAGCTAGTTGCCAAAGGCTATTTGAACCTTTCTTGCACACAAAGTCTTGGAGCTGAGGTGAAAAAGATCTTGCCATTCTCTATTGAATGTTGAGTATGTACCACACACTCGACTTGAAGCTGTCCTGAGCTCTGAGGGAAGAGAATGGGGTAGATATAGGTCCTGGCCTTCTATGTAGCTCTCCCGATAAACATTTCATACAAACCTTACAAGGCCATCCAGGCATAATAAGTTCTGGAGTTTGTTGAGGTGTGAGAGCCCAGGGATGGGCTTCCTAAGTAGATTTCCCAGGGTGGGGCGGGCTACAGTGAGCTGTGATGAACCCAGGGGTATGCAGAGTAAAAAAAAGATAGCAAGATGGTCAGGATGCTAGTCCAGGCAGAGAGGCTCATTGGTCTTACTAATCACAGGGGGAAGTGTCCTGGAGGGAATGCTTGCACAGGGAAGGGGAGAGTTCAGCCTGGGGACCTTGGCTCAGGGCTGGGATGTTGGTGTTGCATTCTGGGTGCAGAAGGAGAGTAGCTTCCTGCAAATTGGTCCTTTGTGTTGACTTCACCTCTGAAGGCTGAAACATCCCATCTTTCCTGGGGGCCACAGGTTACTAGTGAGGGGGCCGGGTCTGTCTCATAGAATGTGAGGCTTTGTCTCTTCCAACCAGGCCCTTCTCCTTCTTCTTCCTTGGCCATCACTACAGAAAAGATGGTGGCAATGAGGATTTCAAGATCCACAGTCTTGTTAGATATTCTTTATGAAGTAGGTGCTGAATTAGAATCACTAGGGAGGGCATTGATAGACAGGGATGGGTTTTGCAAGGAAGTGGCTCAGGTCATCATGGAGGCTGGCAAGCCCAAACGCGGTGGGAAGTTCGCTGATGCTTAACCAACTCTAGAATTAGGAAGAACTGATGTTACAGGTGACTTTCAAAGGCTGTTTGAGGGAGAGCCCTCTGTTGCTGGGTTCTTTTGTTCTGTCCAGCTTTGACTGACTGGGTGAGGTCCGCTTACATGAAATAGGGCAAAACTCAGATGGACCTGACTGAAATCCCAAAGCCCCTTAACAGAGGCACTCAATGTTTGACAAATACCTAGGCTCCATGGTCCAGCCAAACAGACATGAAATTAATGATTGCACTGGCTACACCGATTTCATGTGCTTCTGGATTTACCTCACATGGCTTCACGAGGGTGTGTTCTCTACCCTCATTTTAGGCAAAGCTTTAAGAGCCCTTGCCTAGGGTTCCACTGGTGGTCACCAGGAGTGGAGGCAAGAGCGAATCAAAGTCCATGGGGCCCCAGAAACTAGTTAGCACATTCTTTTTTTTTCTTTTTTGCATGAGAGTCCATTCCAGGATGATTAAAAATGATTCTGGGCCGCCAGTTTTCATCCCCAATGAGAATGACTTGCTTCAGTCTCATGGGGAAACGTGTTCTCAAGTAGAAATCACTCAGCTCATTGATGGAAACAACTTCATCTTTCAGTCACAGAAATCAGCTTACTCGGGAGGAAATGGTTTTTGTATATTTTATCCTGTGAGAGAAGTGGAAGCAGGATGTGTTTCATGGTCCCCAACTCCGGCACTTCCCAGAAGGTGTCAGGTGACAAGCAAGATGACCCCCGCCCCCTGCAGAGGCTGCAACAGATACTTACGCTAAAGGCAGCATTTGCACGACTCAAGGCCCCCATGCTGACAGCTCTGGCTCTTAACCTAACTTCTTTTCAAGACTCCACACGCATCTTTCCCTAGAGCAGGGGTTCTCAAACTTCCTAACACCAAGACCTTTTACTAACATACAGTTCCTCATGTTGTGGTGCCCCCCGGCTATAAAATTATTTCATGGCTACTTCATAACTATAATTTTGCTACTGTGATGAATCTAATATAAATATCTGATATTCAAGATATCAGATATGTGACCTCAAGGGGTCGCGGCCCACAGGTTGAGAACGGATGCCCTAGAGGAAGAGCATGACTTGGAACCCAGGAGACAAAGACAGGGAAAAGCAGGGAAGACGAGGAGAGGAAGAGGCAGAGTGATGGGGAAAGGAGCGAGAGGAGAGAGAACAAAGCACAAGAGATGCTTTCTGAAAAGAGGCAAGGGACAAGGGGGCGGTTGAGGATGTGTGAAAATGGGCAACCGTAACAGGGCCACCTGTGGTGAACGAAAGGAGGAGGGCGGGCAGGCTGAGGGAGGACTGTGACGTCTAGGGATGCTTGTGAGGTTGGAGACCTGTGGTTGATGGAAGGGAGGATGGTCCTGCGACATCTCCAAGGCAACGGAGAACTATCCTGGTATTAATCTCTCTCTCTCTCTTGCAGGAGGCGAGAGCTCAGGTTTTTAGACAGCATCCAAAAAAAAAAAAAAAAATTGAAATTCAATTAAAAATAATGATGTTACAATGGCTCATTGAGGTTTTTACTTTGTTTGGAGACAAGGTCTTGATGTGTAGCCCAGGTTGACCTTGGACTTGAGACAAACCTCTTGCCCCAGTCTCCTGAGCGCTGGAATGGCAGGAACGCATCATCACACCCCTATCTGGTGTTCCGAGATGTGTTCTGTGTTGTCCGGGCTGCTCTTGAACTCCTGGTCTTTGAATGAACACATTATCCTTGCAGCTTCCCAAGTAGCTTGGAATACGGGTATGCCCCACCCCCAGCTTTATAGCAATACCAGTGCCATTTGTGTGTGTGTGTGTGTGTGTGTGTATGTGTGTGATGTACATAATGATGTTCCAGGCAATGAAAAACTGCATGTTCAGCAGTGGTCTTGTAAGAGTGGAAGGAAGGTTGGTGACATCGTCTCTACTGTGATGTCACAGCACAAGGCATAGTGCTAACACAGTAATGTTCATGCCAGCAAATGTACTGAATGACCAGTCACAGAGAAGAACACACACAATTGCGTATATAGTATATACAATACTAGATAGTGTGGCCACCAGCGGCGCTAGCAGGCTATGCCTTTACCACATTATACATGTCTGCTTATTTCAGAGTGTTTCCTTCTCACAGAACAAAAGCAAACAACCCTAAAACAATAAGAACAGTTCCCAGGAAACAGCACGCAGGGGGACACAGGCAGCACCCTCCTACACCTTCTGCTTGTTACAGTTCGTGTTTGTGTCAAGAGGCCACAGGAGTGACTGGCGATTCCCATCCAGAGGTGTCTAGGTTAGCCCTATGACGGTGAATCAACGAGTAAAGATGGAAATAGCTTAACTCATTTCTAACAATCTATCACACCATGAAATGGAACATGGCTGTATTTATTTATGAGCTCTTTCATTGGGTGGTATCGATAGAGAGAGATACTATTTATCATTTCTCACCAGATGTAGTAGAAAGAAATGTGCCGATAAACGCTGGGTTCCAGACGCAGAGCTAGCTCTTTCCTTCAACTCATCCTGAGTGTAGCTTTGCTACTGTCCACGTTAGTCACCGTTTTACACTGTTATTTCCTCTCTCTGGTGAGACCAGAAACTTTAAAGGCAGGGACTAGGTCATTGGAGGGAAGGAGGGAAGGAGGAAGGGAGGGAGGGAGGAAGGAGAAAGAGAAGGTTCTAGGAGTTGGATTGTGGGTACAGCCGTGGCACTGCCATGACTGAGATCTCAGACAGATTATTTCTCTGATAGAGCTCAGCTTTTTTTCTCACCTGTACAATGGGATTTTAACAGCTGCCATATAGGGGTGCTATGAGCAGTACGAAGAAGTGAGGCCTCATGTCTGTCTCCCATGTCTGTCTCCCCAAACTCTAAACAAATGGCTGTCCACAGAGCATGCATCCCCGAACCAGGCCCGAAACAGATACTAAGCAGTTCTTCCCGGAGCTGAATTCCCTCAAGTCCAACCACAAACTGAGCAAGTTTTTCTCGCCTAGCTATTGGCTGTTCAGCTCTTTATTAGACCAATCAGATGCCTTAGGCAGGCAAGGTGAAGCAGCAACACATCTTTACATAATTAAACAAATGCAGCATAAATAAATGTAACACACCTTTACACAGTTAAAGTAACTTTCACAGCATAAACAAATGTAACACATCTTTGCCTAGTTAAAATATATTTCCACAACACTCTGTGGTTCCTGAGAGGGCTTCACCCCTGCATTGACCAGGCCCTGGCTTCTTGCTCCATTTGCAAGGGCAGACCTTTGGTTTCATCTTCTCATCCTTCTGTGACTTTGGAATGCTGAGATCTGGGGAGACCTGAAACCCATTTGTCAGATTCCCTGTGTCTGAGAGGAACTCAACAAGCACCTGTCTCTTTAGGCCCTGATACCAGCAGCTTCCCACTTCAGTCCCCTGTTCCTGCATAGAAGTCACATACTTCCTAGAGGTGGTCTGCTTGGATCAATCCACCTTTCAAGAAGAGAGTTCACAGTTCATACACACTTGGAGAGCTCCAGGTGGTCTTCTCCATCCTGCTTGTGTTCTCTCTCTCTCTCTCTCTCTCTCTCTCTCTCTCTCTCTCTCTCTCTGTGTGTGTGTGTGTGTGTGTGTGTGTGAGAGAGAGAGAGAGAGAGAGAGAGAGAGAGAGAGAGAGAGAGAGAGTGTTGTCATAAGAGCGGCGGGGCTGCGTCCCCGGCACCCGGCCACCCGCATGGCTTATGCCCCAAAATAATTACACGGAAACTGTATTCTTTTAATCACTGCCTGGCCCATTAGTTCCAGCCTCTTATTGGGTAGCTCTTACATATTGATCTAACCCATTTCTAATATTCTGTATAGCACCACGAGCTGGCTTACCAGGAAAGATCTTAACCTGTGTCTGTCTGGAGTGAGAGAATCATGGCGACTCACTGACTCAGCTTCTTTCTCCCAGCATTTTGTTCTGTTTACTCCACCCACCTAAGGGTTGGCCTATCAAATGGGCCTAGGCAGTTTCTTTATTAATTAACCAATGAAAGCAACAGATTAATACAAGACCCACCTCCATCAAGAGAGAGAGAGAGAAAGCCGGGCGGTGGTGGCGCACGCCTTTAATCCCAGCACTTGGGAGGCGGAGGCAGGCGGATCTCTGTGAGTTCGAGACCAGCCTGGTCTACAAGAGCTAGTTCCAGGACAGGCTCCAAAACCACAGAGAAACCCTGTCTCGAAAAACACCAAAAAAAAAAAAAAAAAAAAAAAAAAAAGAGAGAGAGAGAGAGAGAGAGAGATCTGGGTCAGCCTCATTATGTAGTCAGCAGGACTCTTTTCTCCCCAGCATGAGGTGTCTTGGGGGAATCTCTTAGTTCTCTTCAACCTCACAGCGCTCAGGTCCTGCTTCTATCCAGACCCTAACCCCAAGGCTCTGATTTGAGTATGGACAAATCTTAGGCTGAACTAAGTGTTTTCTGTCCCTTAAAGGTGTGTAAGTCTCCTCCTCCATACAGCCATCCTGAACTCCAACTTTGGTTCACCAGTCACTTCTGACCTTCAGTTGCCCTTGAAGGTGCTCTGGGCTATGGTTATATCTACTGTGCTGTTTCATTGTCTTCTACATGAAGGGCTTTGATTTTGATGCTTGGAATCAAATCCAGGGCTTTGCACTCTACCGCTGAGACACATTTCTAGAACCTTATGAGTGGCTCTCATCTCCTGATTTAGTGATTGACTCCATAGTTCTTTTCTTCCTTCTCATCTCTGTCTAACACGACCACTAGTCTAGTCCCAGCCATCTTTGGGACCCTAAGCCACTGTAAGAGCCTTTTAAGTGACTCTGTGTAGCCCTGCCTCTCTTATTAGTTAGTTTTCATCACCGTGACGATGCCTAACTGAAAAGATGTCAGGGATGCAGGCTTTATTTATTACTGGGGGATGCAGGCTCTATTTATTACTCAGGGAGGCAGGATTTATTTATTACTCAGGGAGGCAGGATTTATTTATTACTCAGGGAGGCAGGATTTATTTATTACTCAGGGAGGCAGGATTTATTTATTACTCATGGACTTCAGTGTATGGTCATTTGAACCCATTGCTTTTAGGTCTCATGGCAAAGCAGAGTTATCACGGTAGAAATACATGTCAGAGGAAAGCCGTTCACCTCATGCTGGCCAGAAAGAGGAGTGAGACAGGAAAGAGCTATCGTTCAAAGGCATGCCTCCCGGGACATACCTCTAACGATCTGCTTCCTCTAGTCAGGCCACACCTCTTAGTTTTCATCACCTCCCAACATTGCCATTGGATTGGGAACCTGTCAAGGGATCCATTGAGGAAGAAAGTGCCCTCTCTGCTCAAACACCTCTCCATGTTTAGCTCTGGATCCACCAGCTGAGGACTAAGCCTTCAGCCCATACACCTTTTGGGAAGCATTCATATCCAGACTGTGGCAGCTGGCACAACTGTCTTCCAAGCTGGAGGGCTCCCCTTGAAAAGCAAAACTATGGCACAGACAGGAAGGCTCGGAAGGTAAAGGTGCCGACTGTGCAATCCTGACAAGCTGGGTTGGAGCCATGTAAAGATGAAGGAGAGAGGCAGCTCCTGGAAGTTGTTCTCTTAGCTCCTTGCAAATGCAATGGTGCTCTCTCTCTCTCTCTCTCTCTCTCTCTCTCTCTCTCTCTCTCTCTCTCTCTCTCTCTCTCCCTCTCTCTCTCTCTCTCTCTCTCTCTCTCACACACACACACACACACACACACTCTCTGTCTCTGCCTATCTCTATCTTTCTGTCTGTCTTTATCTCTCTCTCATACACTAATAAAGAAAAAGAAAAGAGCAACTCTCCAATCTCAAGTCTCATCCCTGGTCCTCTGCAAAGCCTGCCATGGCTTTGCCGTGAGTGTGGCTTACCAGCACACTATGATTTGGTAACCCAGCACGCAGAACAGCAGCAATGTGTATGTGCCAGTCTTCCTAGCTGGAGTAAAAGTCCCCTGAGAGCAGGGAGTGTATCTGGCTGGTTCCCAGTGCATGTGTGGAACCTAGCATGCTGCTTGAAAACTCGACCCATCTCTGAAAGACTGAATGAATAGGCACCCCTGGGCAGCCTTTAGGCTGCTGTTAGCATGGTTTCATTTAGTCTCTGACCTTGGTGGGTTTGTCTGATAGCAGAGGACTGGCAGGAAGGCTCATGTGCCCATAACTTATTAAGGAGAGGCCTCCAGGGGAACCAGTAAGTAAGTTGGCTTGGAATCAAAGATACATTTGATCTTTGCCCAGTTTCCTGGCACAGAGATTTCTAAAACCCTTGGAATTTCCTGAGTGATACAAGTATACTTTGTTATTCATAGTGAGCCTCTTCCAATATTACCTGAGTTTATGCTGATGGAGGGAACTCTTGGCAGAGCCCCTAGAGACCTTTAGGATAGAGCTAGTCGTGGGGTGTGGGGGGGCATCAGCTCCTGCCTCCAGGTTCCTGCCCTATGTGAGTTCCTGTCCTGACTTCCTTCAGTGATGAACAGTGCTGGGGAAATGTAAACCAAATAAACCCTTTCCTCCCCAAGCTGCTTTGGTCACAGTATTCTATCATAGCGATAGCAGCCCTAACTAATGCCCTGTCTGGGGTAAGAGGGTTGGGTGGTTTTATGGGGAAGCCTCTAGGTTATCAATAGCTCCCGAGTCAGCCATTCATAGTCACAAGGCTCAGTTCCAGTTGCTGACTGATCTCAGTTTTCTGCTGTGACATAGCATTGAAACCAGGCTCTGTCCCTACTCCCTGCCACCTCGTTTTAATATTAATTGCAGCCAAAGCAAATTAGAGGAACAAATCTGCCGCTTCTGGAACATGCTGTGCACGGCAGAGCCAAGTAGGGTTTTGATTTTATACGCACGTTATTTATGTGATTGCTCTCTTCTGTTGGTGCCGAGTAAAAGACAGCTGCTTTTCAAATGGGAGGTGAGGGTCCCTCCCTAACAGCCAGGAGATAACCGCTGGAAGAGGCCGATCCCCTATTGCAGCAGCATTTACGCCTCCAGGAAGGCTGAGGAAAGGAAGCCAGGGAATACCTGGATGGACAAAGGGCTAGGCTTACTTTGAAGTTCTAACTTTCTTTTTAACACTGGGAAAATGCGTGTTCCAAAGTCCCCTGTATTCTGTGGCATGTCACAGAATAACTAAGACTACAGTTATCTACTGGATGGCTGCCCCAGGCGAGTGCCTGACATCAGAAGAGATCCTCTGTACCCACCCCCTTGGATTGAGCACAAAGAACGTGCCTGGGAACCTGAGCTGTCAAGATTTGCTTGGGCAGCCTTGAATGAAAAAGTGTGCCCTTGCTTGGGGCCAGGCTAGGCTTGACTGGTTATTCAATGCCAAAAGAGCATTAAAGCATGTTGATGCTTCCGTGTCATTTAAAGTATAGCAGATGTGTATGCAGAGTGGGCTGCACAGCACACAGTCTTTTGGGATAGAAGGCTTTAGTAGTTGTAGGTGTCTTTCCCACAGAAGGGTGGAGAAAAGATGGGAGAAAACACTAATGATTTGTGGGAGTCCCTTTTCTGTCTGGAAGGTAGGAGTAAGTCTTTTTGTCCCCCTTAAACCAGGCCTTATCTAAAGAGAAGAGTCGACATCCCGTGCGCTTATATTACATGGGGCCAGAGATGTCTTTCGCTGTGCACACTTGAGAGAATGCCAGCATCTCCTGCAACATCCTTGCTGGATCTGGGGAGCTGAGCCACCCAGAGTTCCCAATGTTTCACATCTCTGCTGGTGCTGGCTGTACTGGGACACAGGTAGAGGGACTGAGGGTCATTTCCAGAGGTGAGCAGAGTGTGCAGGCACTAGGCCTACAGCTGCTTGGAGGCTCTGAAGGCTACAAGGTGACAGGGAGCCAAGGAGGTGTCTTTTTAAAGCTCAAACAACCATGACCTACTAAACGTCTAATCACTGGCTCTTAGGCAGGTAGAGTTGACTGAGGCCTGCCTTGTCCAATTTATTGTTTTTAGTGTATTATAGGCAGGTGTGTATGTATGTTCTTTTTTAAGTCCGTCCAGGGGCAGGACTATTTATTACATGTGCCCTGGTTCTTTTTTCTTACGTGCATATTTTATGTGTATTTTTCCCCTGGTTAAGAAAGCTAAATTTTAATAGGTGCAAAAAAGAAAAGAAACATATATTATCCCACCATGCAGAACTAAACACTGTTCATATTTTTGCTTTATATCTGAGGTTTCTTAAAAACATTAATAAGCCATACTCTAACATTTGTGTAGGTTTCATGGTGTGGCCCACACAGAAATTCTGGAACCCAGTTCTTGCAGATAATATAGTTTCATGGTGTGGCCCACACAGAAATTCTGGAACCCAGTTCTTGCAGATAATATAGTATTGTGAGCCATCTCTCTTGCCATTAAAATTCATACCATTGTTAAATGCATTGTTTCTCTATCGCGTCCCCTGTTCTTGGGCATCTGTTTGTAGCCTATGCTTTTCAATCACAAAGTCTTCTGCACTTCATTCTAGCTCCGTGCTTCTGCCTGTGACTGTTTCTTCTCCATATTCAGTTTTCTAGCAAAAAAACCAAACAAACAAACAAGAAACAAAAACAAACAAACTGAAAACCACGGGCTCAAATGGAAGCGTGCTTGTTTTGGAACTTTTTTGTCCTTTAGCTCACACTTCCAGGTAGCCACTACTGAGGGAAGTCAGGATCGCAATTTAAGTGGGAACTCCCAGCAGCCCCCACAGAGGAACGCTGCTTGCTGCCCTCTTCTCTGCCATAGTCCTTGTTTTGAACTAACTCCGCTATCAAGTTGCTTTCCGAAGAGATGAAACTGCTGGGCCTCTCACTGGCAGCGTTTACCAGCTCCTACTTCAGCACTCCTGAGGCCAACAAATCTTAAAAACTTGCACACATTAGTTATAGTTAGTTAATTTGATTTTTTTAAATTTTATAATTTATTTAACTTTATTTTATATGCATTGGTATGAAGATATCAAATCTCCTGGAACTGGAGTTACAGACAGTTGTGAGCTGCCATGTGGGTGCTGGGATTTGAACCTGGGTCTTCTAGAAGAACAGCCAGTGCTCTTAACTGCTGAGTCATCTCTCCAGCCCCTGATTTTTGTTTTTATGTTACAATAAAAGTCAAGTAAGAAATGGGCTGGTGACAGTCACTGGAGTGGCAGCCTATGACCTAAAACTTCCAAGTTCCACTCAGTATGGCAATACCTGGCTTCAGAGGAGACAATAAAACTTGTATTCCATCCACTCAATGATGCCTCCTAGAACGTACTTGTCTTGATGGAAGCAGCTTGTGGGCGAAAGATTCAGGTACCAGCCTGGCATGAGGAGGCCAGAGACCCAAGGGAGGCTGGGCCGAAGAGTGACATTTGGTGATCTTAATTCCCCAGAGGAACAAAGAGCGGACAGTAGTGGGAAGCGGGGAAGTGGAGCAGAATGAGAGAGGCTATTAACAATTAAGACCAGACGAGAGCTATGAATCAGAAATGACCCGATAACCAGCCCTGGATTAAGTGCATCTGGTCCTCCTGGGGATTTCACAGCCGCTTCCTTTATACCCCGAAGCTTTTCTGAGGGCTGCCCTTTGAGCTGTCTGGAAGAGCTGGCTAAATGGATGGCCCAGCCAAACCACTGCTGTCTAATGTTTTATGTATGGGTGCGTAGTTAGATTGCCATCCTTATCGAGTCAGGACTTGAAGGGGTGGCAGCCTCCTGGACTTATATAGATTCTTAAAGTCAAAGCGAACTGGACGGCACTTTCACCGCCTGTCATTGTTCAGATATAGAAGTCGAGTCCCACAAAGATATCATGATCTCACCTAAATTTATACATTCTGCTGTTGGTCACACTTGGACCAGGAATCAGGCCACTGACCTTTAGCCCAGTACCATTCCTGGTGCTGTTACCATTTATTGACTCCAGCAGCGTATTAGTCACTGTGCATTGCTGTGAAGAGCCACCATAACCAAGGCAAGTCTTAGAAAAGCAAACATTTAACTGGAGGCTTGCTTGCGGTTTCAGAGGTTTAGTCCATTATCATCATAATTGCGGGGAGCACCGCATGCAGGCAGACATGGTGTTGACGAAGCTGAGAGTTCTGCATCCTGCAGGCAGCAGGAAGAAAAGACACTGGGCCTGGTGTGGGTTTTTGAAACCTCAAAGCCCACCCCCAGTGACACACTTCCTCCAACAAGGCCATGTCTCCTAATCCTTCTAATCCTTCCGCTCTCTGGTGACTAAGTATTACCACAAGTGTTTTCTGAGCTTCCCCAACAGTGACAGGAATAATTAAGATGGATAACACGGAGTGAAAAAGTAGGGCAAACAATGTCATTAGCTGTCACTCCTAGGCGGGGAGTCACATGGACAGGCACAAGTTACTCAGCGCATGTAATCACAGGCTCATTATAGCCAGCTGGGTGGTGGCGGCACACGCCTTCATTGCCAGCACTTGGGAGTCAGAGACTGGGGGAGCTGAGTTTGAGGTCAGATTTGTCTACAGAGTGAGTTCCAGGACAGCAAGGGATACAAACAGAAATCCTAAAATAAATACACACACACAAACAAACAAAAATTACATAGTGCCCACCTCTCAGGTTGGAGTAGTCCCACAGACAGCTTGATACTCAATAGGTATGAGTTTTTTATTCCTCCTTTCTCTTCCACTTTCTTTTCCTTCTTTCCCCTTTCAATCTTGTTCCTCTCCCTCCTTTCTTTCTCCTCCCCTGTAGTCCCCTCCTGCTTCTCTCCCCTCTTCCTCCTTCTCCTTCATCTTTCTCCTCTTCCCTCTCCCTCCCCGGTCTCTTCCTCTTCCTTTTCTTCTCCCCTTTCATCTAGAATGCAATTGCTTCTTGTTTTAAGTTGTGGTAGAGACCTTGAGGGTGCTTTTCATCCATGCAAACATCTAAAGCAGTAGAGGGACCAGTCACCCTTGGAGGAAGCATGCAGCAAGGCAAGATGTTTTGAGGCTTGATTCTTGGGGCTAGGTGCTTGCTGGGGAGGATAAGGACAGTTTGTCTAGGTGGGAGGCAAAGTGTCCAGGCATTAAGAAAGGAAACCTGTCCAAGGTCCTTCCATTATCAAGTGACTGGTGCACGGTTTAAAGTCAGTGTTAGATAAATGTCCCCAGATACATGTGCCACAGGGACACTGGCTGTGTGGGATAGGTATATGGGGAGGGAGAGACTATGTCAGAGCTCTAGGCTGAGGCAAGGCAGTGGACACTGAGAAGCACAGATGGTGTCCCTTGGGTGCCCACTTGGGAGGCCAGATACAGATCCGACTGACATACAAGCCCAACATCGTCTCGTAGCCCAGGCCCGAGCACTCTTGCTTCCCAGTTTCCAGTCTCTTAGATGACACCACAGTTTATCATCTGACTTGTCCTCTGCATTCGGACCACCCTTCTCCCTCTGGTCCCTGCTCTGTGACCTGGTCTGGGCCTAGCAGCCTGTGGTCTGGCCAAGAGCATGGGAACGGGAGCGGTATTCATTCCAGTGGGCATGAGATCACCATCCACTGCCCAAGAGGTCAGCCTGCATCATCCGATGGCCTTGTTGGCAGTTCATAAAAGCTGGAAATGCCTGATGAGGTCATTGTGTCCAGGCCCTGGGGCTGGACCCTGCTGGCTCCCTGGGTAGCTGACACACTCTGCTGCTTCTCTTTGGGGCAACAGAACAAACAGGTCCAGGCAGAGGAGGCTGTTCCTGGCGGAACCTTTCTCTGTCTTCCCCGTGGGCTCTAACTTGGTCCTGGGAGGAGATGACAGAGCCTCTGCCTTCGTCTTGAGAAGCCCCAGGTCTTGAGGCTCTGCAGATAACCCTGAACCTTTGCCCAGCTGGGGTTCTTCCAGGAGGGTCTAATCAGTTGTTCCATTGATACAGACCATGTAGAAGGGCAGGTAGGGGGAACAGAAAATGCAGTAATACTGGCTGATGTGGGAAGCCTCCTGTGCTGGTAGCTCGGGATGATCCCTTCTCAGAATGGTGCTGACGGGCCAGCAAACTTACCATTTCCTCCCTGGCCTAATGTCCTCCTCTGTACGGTTTGTCTGTCAGTTCAGAACCGAGGGTCATAACTCATAGGATTGCAGGACCCCTGGTGCAAAGGCAAAGAGCAAAGTTATGAGAACACCAGTTCCAGGACAGCTGCCTGGTGCCTTCCAGATGCTACTAGCAGCTCCTCAGCAAGGTTGGCCCTTGGAAAGCCTGTGCCACCTAGCAACCTCTGCTTCTTGAAGGTCACCAGGAAATGACACAGAAGTGTTGGCGGAGCTTGTTCATTCATTTCCCAGCGGCTCAGACTCCAGAAATAACCACACAGAAATCTGTATTAATTGCAATACTGTTTGGCCAATAGCCTAAGCGTATTTCTGGCTAACTCTTATATCTTAAATTAACCCATTTCTATTAATTTGTGTATTGCCACATGGATGTAGCTTACTGGCAAGGTTCCAGTGCATCTGCCTCCTGCGGGTGACTACACGGCTTCTCTCTGTCTCTGCCTACTCTCTCTCTCTATTTTTTTAGCCTGGTTTTACTCTGTTAAGCCATTGGCTGAAAGCAGCTTCTTTATTAACCAATGGCAATAAAACATATTCACAGCATATATCACCTCCCATATCACCTCCCCTTTCTGTCCAAATAAAAAGGTTTTAACTTTAACATAAAAAGATTACATATAACGAAACAGATATCACCAAGAATTACAGATTTATATCTACTTTATCTTTTATGATAACTAAGGGAAACTGTAATTATAACTACCTATTCTTCAACTCCATCAAAGACCCCAGAAGGAAATAATATTACCTAAGTTAACAGGAAGTACATTGTAAACAACTTCCGAAACTAGAATTGACAGCGACATCTCACTGCCTGGACAGCCACCCAAAGTTCTTCTGTAACACTGGGGCATCCATCTTCAGCCTTCAGGCCCATAGTATCAAGCAGACTTTTCCATGAAACAGGAAATCTGAAGATCTATGTTCTGTCTTGTAATGTCAAAGTCCATCAGTTACCTTCTTCTTTGTCCTGCAAAATGTCTGGCAGAGTCATGAAGCAGGAACTCTGAAGGATGGTCTCACCTTTAGGCAAGTTCAGCAGTCATTTTTCTGTGGGTCCTGTAAGTTCAGGCAAGCAGTCCAGGCAAGAGCAGTTTCTTGTCAAATGGCTAACAAACTCACACATATAACAAAATTGACCTTAAATTTGTATCACTAAACCAACATCCATACCAATGCAAAGTACTTATCTCTATAGCATATCCCCCTTTAAATGTAAACATTTATAAACAGGGTTACCCAGCTATGAGACACGGGTCTGGCCTGAACATCTAGAACTTCTGAAGTCTGATTGAAATTTTTACACCTACCTCATCCAGTCAATTGAGTCATGATGCCAAAGTACAAATAATAGGTCTAAGCCCAAGGTAATCAACAGAAAGCCGCCTTCAAATATGGCTGACTGCTTGCTTTTATAAATAAAGTTTTATTGACATACACTTGTTCATTCACATATCCTCTGTGACAGTTTTTATTAAGGGGCGGAGCTAGTCTTGCGACACAGTCTTTAGTCTTGCAGAGTCTATAGTATTTCCTAGACTAGTATTGTTCTAGTCTAGAATATGTAGATGGGTTTCCCTAAGAAAGCAGGTCACTAGGGAGGGATTTCCAAACCCTGATGTCTAAGTATGTACAGCAGTATCACAAGCGACCACAAGCACCTGTATTTAGTCAGCTGATAAAGACTCTGGCAGGTGGCTCATCCCACGTCACTGAGGAGTGACAGCCTCCACAGGTCCATACCCAACATGGCTGACAACTTTGAGACGTAGGCACCAGAGGAAGAGGCTTTGTTTGAGGTCGGAGTAGGGAAGGCTTGAGGGGACCTGCTGTGGGCTTACTATGAGCACATAGACTCTTGGAAACGCCTCCCAGCTGGATGGAAAGGTGTGACAAATGCTCTCCCAGGCTCTTCCACTGTTAGCATCCTGGCTGAAAATGTTGACCATGGCAGGTGGGGCAGGGCTGGTGAAGGGGAAATCTGTGACCGAGGACTAACAACTGAGTAGAAGGCATTTACACCCTTCCAAAAAGATGGCTAGCACCTGACTACACATTGTGTGTGTGTGTGTATGTGTGTGTGTGTGTCTGTGTGTCTGGGCAGGGGGTGGTGTCTACAAGGTCACTCTTGAGTGTCTGTTTCTGAGGAAAAGGGAGCCTCCGAACCAGTCCTTCCTGGAGCTCAACTTGGAAGGTGGAAGAAGGCTTGATTGGACCTTAGAACAGAGATGAGCTACAGCGGCCAGCTGGGGAAGGAGAGTCTAGATTCAGAGGATTTGTTACTGTTTCCTCCAGCATTCTCCGCCCCTGGTGGGGCCCTGATGGACTGTCCGGCTTGGTCTTAGCCAGGCCCAGGGTGCAGAAGAAAGATCCTGGACCAGTTCTGGATCAGAGCAAGGGACAGCAGTGGCAGCACATTAGCCTGTCCTCACCAGGGTCTTCTGTCCTTGGCAAGGTTGGCGGCTCTCGTAGGCGTTGGTTGCATATTCTCCTTTGGCCCTAGGGTGGTGCTGCCGAGCAAGGGCGGCCTTTACCCGTGGAACCAGGAAACACAGAAGCACCAAACTTGGTGAGGCTGTTGATAGGGGCCGAAGGCTCTGAACGGTAAAGTGAAGCTCAGTGGCTGACTGTCTGCCGCAGCTCCAGCCCCATGACAGTGCCCTTTGATTTCGCTCTCCTACTCGACGCGAGTCGCATCTTCGCTGTTGTTCAGCACCGGGATTGGATGGTGCTCTGGCTGGTCGCCTTTCCCAAAGGATCGGGCGTCTCGTACCTTCCCTTCTGCCACTTGTAGTAATTTCCAGTAGCGAGTCCAGAGCTCAGCCCCTTTCTTTGCAGGCGTGGGACCTTTGAGGGTCCCGGCCTTGCCCCGCCCCGCCCCGCCGGGCCGACTGGCTTTGTTTCTCGAAGACGCAATGCGCAAGGTGGCCACGCGGGGGCGCTGGGCCCCGGGTTGTCCTCCTCCCTACCTCCACCAGCTTATTTTCCTTCCCGAGTTTCCCTAGAGTTCACACTGGAACTTCCCTGGCACAGTTTCCTTCTAGTCATAGTGACCCACGCGCGGATCTTGCTCTCCTTGGTGAGATTTTCTGCCACCTCCCGGTCAGGAAAGAACTGTCTTTGTTCTATAAGCAGTACCTACTTTACTCTTATTGGCTATCTGGAAATGGATACAGAGTAGGCACTCGAAGAATATCTTTTAAAGAGCTTACTATGCACACATTATCTTACCTTTTAAACCTTTTTCCCCCTAGCCTTTTCAGGTTCACACAAGAAGGAGTGGAAAGCACTGAGTGACCGTATCCTCCCAGTCCCCATGCACCAGTAACCAGGCAACCACAATATCCACACTGACGCATTGCCACCCGGTTCTTAAGGCTTACATGTGGGTGTTGTGGATTTCATGGAACTCGACAAGCGTGTGGTGCCAGTACTAACCGCTGCGGTATCACAGGGCATTTATGCTGCCTCACACACGCTCTCCTCTCACAGCCCTAACTCCTGGGATGTTCATACCCTTTCTAGGTTTGCAGAGTCACGCCTAATTTCCATACCCAACAAGGTGGATGCTCTTCCTATTTTACATTAGAAGAACCTGAGATTCAGAAATAGTGACCAAGACCCAGGCAGGGCGCTAATCCTGTGGCCACCCAGGCTCTCTGCTTGCACACCGGTCTGGGATACCTCCTGGGTAGCAAAGCCAGTGATGATTTGACAGCACACTAAGGATACCCAGACTCCCCAGCACCAAACTGTCCTGTCCATCAAACACGGAGACTTCCCAGAGAACTCCTCTGAGAGGTCCCACGGTCCCTTCTGGCTGCTTCTGCATCTGGGAGGTAGAGAAAGTATGGCAAGTGGTGTCACTGTGTGCCACTGGCAGGGCTGCCTGGCCCCCACTCTGTCCATTTTCTCCCCACCATGTGGGTATCCTCGCCCTGAGCTCCATTCCCACTTCAGAGCCCCTGCTGGGACCTGACAACTACTGATAGGCCTTGCAAAGGCTTGGCAAGTGAGTTCCCATGCTTCAGGCTGAGTCCCGGGTACCCAGCACATGATATAAAAGGATGACCAGAGTTCCAGGTGGGCGTGCCCATTGACTTGATCCAACCAGTTAAAACACAGGATGCTCAATTTTGAATTCTGATAAACATGAAAACGTCCAAGCCCAGTCATATGCCGAAAGCATGATACCCCTTCCGTTGATTTGTTTACCCGAAGTTCAGCTTTGACTGGGCATCCTATATGTTATCTGGCAACCCTGCCCAGTAGTTTCTTGACCCATGAGGAGAGACATAGCGAGAAGAGAAGATACATAACCCAGGATGGAGACTTGGCCCCTGAGCTAAGGCATCCCCTGTGGCAGCTTTAATATTCTGAAGCTGCAGTAGGGTTCTGAGTTCTAGAGCTGCTAGGGACAGGGTCCTACCTCAGAGGGTGCCCAGTATAGCCTGACAGTGACTCCACTATCAAAGCCTCTGAAATGCTTTCGTGTTGGGTGTAGGGTGGGGAAGAAGCAGCCGGGGGAAGTGGAAGGGGCAGGTATGTGAGCTTGCAGCAGTGTCCTTCCAAGAAAGCTGGGGAAGGCTGCGGAGAAAGGAGATCCCAGGGTGAGAGAATGTGCTGTAACAAATGGAAGCAAGTCTTTGATGTGGCAGGCGTGTGGTCGTGAGGCCTGCCTTTGTGGCTGAAATGTTCCTGTTGGCATCCTAAGTGAGACGGCAAAGGAGCCAGGCAGGCTTTGATAGTGTTAGTGATCAGGCCTCCGTACTAACCAGACCTTGGGGTGTACGGCCTCAGCTGTAGCCACTGAGAGCGCCACCTGTACACATTCACCCTTCCCTCTTTCTGTCTCTGCCTGTCTCTCACTTCTCTCCTGCCACTGCTGTCCCCGGAGGCTGGTCTCCCCTTTCCTCTCCCCCCTCTTCCCAATTACTTTCCTCTGATAAGAAACCCCTCCATCTGAGATGTCTCATGGCATCTTTCTCTCACGTGCTTTTTTTTTTTTTTTTTTTGCTTTTTTTTCAAATTACAACAGATAGGGCCAGGGCAGGTGGCCCGAGCAACAGAAGGTGGTCTCCATGCTGGCTATCATGGCTTGAATCGCCCTGACCTTGGGTCCACATGGCTATGTGGTTTCTCAGGGCAGCGGAGGAACTGTCACATGGTGGTGGTGGGGGGTGCGGGATGGGGAGCGCTGGCTTAGGGTAGAGACGCTGGATACCGTGGAGGGAAACAAGTGAATGTTGGAACATAGCTTCTGAATGCTCTTTGAGACAGACTGATGTAAACTGCTACTTGGGAGGCAAGATGATCACAAGTTCAAAGCCTGCCTGAGCTACTCAACTCATACTTTGTCTATTGCTGTCTTTGGTTTAATACGTGTGTGTGTGTGTGTGTTTCTTCAGGTACGTGTGCTTGTGTATTCATTCTGACTTCTCCGCAACTCACTTTTGGGTTATGCATTACTTAAAAAAAACAAAAAACTTTTTTGGGAGGGGACTAGGGGGATGGCTCAGAGATTAAGAGCACTGGCTGCTCTTCCAGAAGTTCTGAGTTCCCAGCTCACAACCATCTATAATGATGAGATCTGCTGCCCTCTTCTGTCATGGGGGCATGCATGCAGGCAGAACACTGTATATATAATAAATCTTTAAAACAATTCCACATTGGTTTTCTTAGAGACAGACACACGTGTGCACCGTCTAACTGATGCCTTTAATATCGCCAGGCCATGTTCTGCTTGTACGATACCTTCATTTATTCTCCTCGGATTTGTTTCTCTATTGTTCTATATCTTAATTCACGTTTCAATCCCACTGACAGCTCTGAGACTTGACTGCTTTGCACAGGCGATGTGAATTTGCATTGACCTCGCTAGACGACCTCGCTGTCTGTGATTTTCCTGCTGTCCCAGCCTTTCTTTCTCAGATCATTTTATTCTCGATGAATAATTCCCTGGTATCTTCTCAGCATGCTCTAGGGATTACTGTTTTCTCTTTTGATGTCTGATATGAATCTACCTCAACTTCACTTGAGGAATATATTTTATTGGGAAGGTATTTGGGAAGATAAAATTCTAAGTGGGAGCAGGCAATGTGGCCTGTCATTCCAGTACTCGGGAGGCTGAAGTAGGAGGATTGAAAATTCTAGACCATTGTATTGGCAAGTTTTATGTCAACTTGACACAAGCTAGAGAGTCATCAGATAGGAAGGAGTCTCACTTGAGAGCTGAGGGCAAGCCAGTAGGGCATTTTCTCAATTAATGATTGAGGAGGGAGGGCCCAGCCCATTGTGGATTCCATAAGAAGGCAGGCTGAGCAAGCCATGGGAAGTAAGTCAGTAAGCAGCACCCCTTTCCCATGGCCTCTGCATCAGCTCCTGCCTCCAGGATCCAGCCCTGTTTGAGTTCCTGTTCTGACTTCCTTTGGTGATGAACGGCAATATAGTAGTCCAAGCAGAATAAACCTTTTCTTCCCAACTTACTTTTTGGTCATAGTGTTTCATTGCAGCAATAAAAACCCTAACTAAGACACCAGGTCTATGCTATATAGTGAGGTCCTTTCTTAAAAACAAAAATGCAAACAAAAATATCCCCAAACCTGAGCTGGCTGCTATTTTTTTTTTACAGAGTTATGAAGGCATTAGGTGGCTGGCTACTGAATTCTTGCTACCTAAAACTACTTAATCCCTACTTGACAGCAGAGTCTGTTGTCCGTATTACTGTTGCTTTCTTTTCCCTCTGGGTGTTTCAGAGACTTGCCCTGTGGTTGTCTGCAGTACATGTGCACCTAGTGACGGATGTGTGTTCTCATCGCTCCTGGGCTGCTCAGGGTTTCTCAGGTCCTTATCTAGTTCTGAGTGCCTCTCCGTGGTCACTTCTCACTTCTTCCTTTCCTCCTCTTGTGTGAAGGTATAAGGTACGTACATGCTAAATTTTTTTTTTTTTTTTTTGGTTTTTCGAGACAGGGTTTCTGTGTAGCTTTTGGTTCCTGTCCTGGAACTAGCTCTTGTAGACCAGGCTGTCCTCGAACTCACAGAGATCCGCCTGCCTCTGCCTCCCGAGTGCTGGGATTAAAGGCGTGTGCCACCACTGCCCGGCTCGTACATGGTAAAATTTTTCAGCATATTCTTTAAACATCATGTATTTATCTGTTTATTTGTGTGTGTTTGCGTAAGTTTATATATACCACGTGCATGCAGGAACCTTCGGAGGCCAGAAAAGGGCGCCCACAAAATTGAAGTTTCAGGCAGTTGCCAGGTAGGTGCTAGACCAGACCTGGGTCCTCTGCCAGTCGGTTGAGTGCTCTTAACCTTTGAGCCCTCTCCCCAGCTCCTTAGCACATACCTTCTGTCTCTTCTGATCTTGTGTATGCCTTCTGTTCCTCAGAATCCGCCTTTTAGCCACACATTTTCTTCTCTGTGTTTTCCTGTTCATTAATCTCCTTTTAGCTGACTGTGACCTGCTGCTAAGGCCATTCACTGAAACCTTAATTTCTTATATTGTAGTTGCAGGTTGAACCTTTCTTTAATTCTTCTAAGTTTCTGCCCAAATTCTCTATCTCATTTAATTCCAAGAATATATTAATCATGATTTTTCTAAAGTCTAGTTTCTAGTCATTTCCAAACTTGTATCCTATGTGTTTCTTTTCTATTTTCCTTTTTATTATTTTAAAAACAGATTAACTGTGTACTTTTAAGGTTTACAACGTGAGACAAATTGACTTCCTCTAACACAGCCACTGATTCGACTTCTGCTGTCTAAACTCCAGTCATGTGCTCCCTGCCTCTGAGCTGGTGGGAGGCTCTGAGCTGTTTCCTAGTGTGTTCACAAATTGCTTACAGTTCTTTGCCTGCCTTCGTTTTGAATTATGCTCCACAAATTCTTTCTACTTCAATTACTTTCTGATGGTTTAAACAAATTTTTAAAACATATTTTTTTCTAGCTTTTTTAAGTCCTTTCGGTTTGAGGTGTCTGGTTCAGTTAAGAGATATGAATGGGTCAGAAGCTGGGAGCAGGCGGAGATAGATTCCCTGTGCTCTCTGAAGGCTCCTAGGCAACGCAGATGCTAAAAAACAGGACTCTTACCTTTCCTGGGTGTTCCCAGGTACTTGGCAGACAGAAGTAAAAAATGACTTTTGTTTCCTTCACTTTCCAAGTGACTGGATTCTCTCACTGTTCCTTACCTCCTTATATCATGCCTGCTGCCTGGAACACACGTTTCACCTGACTATTTGCAAGGCGACCTGATGTCTGGAGGACAAAGGCTGCACCTGGACTTATAGTATCCCCCGTCTTTCAGGTGCTTACCTGCTCACAACAGCCCAGGCACTGGGAAATAAGACTACACTTTTCCATTTTAGGGCATGACTTCTAGGGGACCGGTGTGGAAATGGAAAATAAATAGCATTTAAATTAAAACACTCAGGTCTGCAGGGCCAACTGATATAGGAAATGTGGCTTTGAAGAGAGTTGAAGTAGTTGAATGTGAAGGCTTCTCAGACTTCGTCACCTTAGAGGGAAGGGCCTGGTATGACAGGATGGCCTCCTCAGCCACATCTGAGGAACAGTGAGGCCTTGCTACCCAGAGTTAACAGCTGAGACAGTGTTGAATGAGGCGGCTAGGGCTGTGGCGAACATTTGTCGAGACCTGCAGAGGGCTGAGGAGCCAGGAGACAAACAGGAGTGAGCTTCGTCTAATTAGAAGATCATTTCCGGTAGCCTTGCTTATTCTGGCCTCTGACTTCCACAGAGAGGGCTCAGTGATCAGGGAGTGGGTAAGCCAGGACTGCTCTTGTCTGTGTCAAAGTTCACCATGAAGCCTTGTCGCCGACCATGGGTCAACTGAGCCTTAGGTCTCTTGTGAGCATGGGACCGTGACATGTTTTGAAACCACTCAGCACTGACAAGACTGATGTTTGGGGAACTCAGTTGTTGGCTGGTCTTCAGTACCCCTGAACCCTAGAAGGACCAGAAGAAACTCCCTTAGTTTTCTTGGCGTATGGCAGGAGCAGTGCCGGCAGTGGACGGCAGGGGGAGCTCGAGAGCCACGGCGGCGCCTCCTGAAATAAACTGCTTTATTAAGCTTGTAGCTGCCACCGCTTATGAGCAGCCTCAGTTGCTCAGTCTTAGGGGCCTGGAATAAAGGGGAGGAGAGCACGGGGGCTGAGAGAGGGGGTATCACTGATCACCAAACTTCACTGCAGAACCGTCTCAGGATATTCCTGTTTCCCCTGCTCAACAGGCAACTGCTGCTTACCCTCGCTAGAGTCCCAGCCAAGCTCCTGGCCAAGGCCTCAGGCTCAGCTCCTGTGTTCTCCACAAAGTCCCAACTCTCTACTAGACCCCCAGAGCAAATGTCACCCCGGAAGCACTTGGTCCCTAGTGTGCCCCTCTCTGCTCTGCAGAGATCTGGGAGGGCCACCGGGAGGGAAGTGTTCAAGAGGGAAGGGAGAGGATGGAGAAAGTCCTGGGGACAGGTGACCAACCAAGGTGATAGCGTGTGGGCCCAATGACCTTGTAACTCACTTTCACCAGCCCCAACTTGTAGGGTACCATCAGAGTAGAGTGATGCCCCAGCAAACCTGGACCAAGGCAGGTTTCTTTTGCAGGGTACCACTCTGTGGCAGCTGTCCTTCTGTGTGCTACCATGGCTCACCACCTAGATGGAAGGGGCCGAAGGGAAGTTGGAGCTTCCTCCCCCTGCTGATTCTCCACCCCAGCATCCCTGTCAGGCATGGTGCCAGGTTCAGAGCCCACTCCTCACAAGTAGCCTCATTCCTCTCGGGATAACTCCAGATTCAGGAAGCTAACTTCTGTTTGGACACCTAGACTCTTTCGTATTGGCTCAGGCTGGCCAAGCTCTCGAGAAACCGTTCCTCCATCCAGTGCAGCCCCAGGGCCTGTTCTGGTACTTTCTCTACATTTTCTCCTCCAGCTGACGGTGCATGCTCCTTGGCTTGTCCTCAGAGGACTCACCCTGCTTCCTTCTGTCCCTGAAGGCCCTTGGCGGCCAGCACACTAGCTCTCTTGGTGCTATCGGGCCTGAAGGGGCAGCTGAGCCTGGAGAGGCACCGTGGAATTCCCACATGGTCAGGCTAGAAGATTTTACTTCCAGGAGGAAGGCATCCACTGGGCCCTAATTCCTGCTCCGGCTCCATCATGATGTACACCCCTTAGTAAACAATGACTCCATGAAGAGGGCAGAGCAATCCCAGAATGGCGAATCCCTGGAAACACATAGTCTATGCTCTGGCCCTCAGCTGTGAACTGACCTCTCAATGGTGCAGGGTAGCCAAGAACCTTTTGATGTCACTAGCCGATTCTGTGAAGTAAGCCATTTGCCTGGCAAATAGTGTGGACATTATTTGTGGCTAAGATAAATGCCTACATGTAACAGAGTGTAGAGGTGTAAATTGTGACCGCCAGGGGACTTCAGAAGCTCTCTACCCCTGCAGGAAGGACGTCAGGTTAGTTCTTTAGCTTCAGCCACACGGCAGCTCACAACCATCTTTAACTCTAGTTACAGGGGATCTAGTGCCCTCTTCTGGCTTCCGTGGGTACCAGGCATGCACATGGTACACAGACCTACGTGTAGGCAAAACTCATACACATAAAAAAAAAAAGAACATTTTTTTTTTCAAAAAAAGAGTCTAAGGTTTGTGTTTTGTAAAGGTGTCTTTGACATTCAAGTTGTCCTGCCCTGTGGTCTAAACTGTAAGCAAGGAACTTCTGTAGACAGTCCTGTGACCTTCGGGTAGTCACATCTCACAGAAGTACCGCTCTCAATAGCATTCAGTCAAGATCAGTTAATATTATTTAATAAATAGGCCAGAAAATTAGCTGAGCATTTCTGGGCAGGATGCGGCGTGCGACCAAAGTCATGGAAGATTGTCCCTTGAATCACTAAGGCAAACTGTTGTGTGTCGTTACACATAGAGGCGTTACATAAAAAGAGTCATAAATAGAAAAAATTCCAAAGTTCTCCCACAGACAGACGGGGACGTCAGAAACATAAAAATAAAAATAATAAAAAAAAATTAAAACAGAACACAGCCGCCCCTCCCCCACAGCCCATTTGTTTCAAGTGCTCCATGATACAGTACTCCACATCTTTGGATATTTTACAATGTACAACTCCAAGCTGCAGCCCAGAAGACAAACGGACAAACGACAAAAGGAACTGAAGCGGGCATCTGAAAAAGGGAATTTATAAGAAGTCGTTACCTTTACAAAATAAAAACCAGAGCTTGACAGCACTGCCTTCCCCTGGGTTCCTCTGCTGCTTGAGTCCGGTTCAGCTGCTGTCCCTCGGCTGTTGGGACTGAGAGTGCATATTGACAGATGGGTCCAGAAACAAGTCTGAGCTGCGACAGGGATCTGAGAGGCAGCAGCCCCAGCAGGTGACTGACGAGGATGAGGTATCTGAGGGAAATCCACCCGATGGACTGTGGTCTGGTGGCGCCGGCAGTCCACGGTCTCTCTTGGGAGCTTCCAGAGGGACAGAGTCTTCTGTCTTCTCTGGCCTTTTTGTTTGTGTTTGTACAGGATAAAGCCAAGGCAATCAATACAGGAAGAACTGAGTCTCATGTACCCACAGCACAGGGCTCTGGAACTCCAGGCCCAAGCCTTCCAAACAGGCGGATTCTCCTCTCTGGGATCTCAAGAAACCAATGCCATACCTTCTTGGTATGGGCCAGCAAAATTGTCTAGCTACGACTGTGACTTGCTACCCAGAGGGCACCACAACCCAAAGGATTCCCTTTGGTCAAATATAGAAGGGGATCAGCAACTCAAGCACAGTAGAAGGGTGTCACCAGCAAACTCCAGGCCTGGAGACATCCCCCCATCCCCCGAATGAACCAAACAGATGAGCCCTGGATGGCTAGGTGCCACGACACTTGCAGGAATGGGGGAGGCAGGCAGGTGATGGCTGTTAGGAGCTGGCCCCATCCCTCGAGTGTTAACTCAAGGAGACTGAACTCCAGAGGGCATGTGGGGGTGGGCAAATGCTCTGCCCAGGGGTATCCAGATATGACTGTGGCCTGCCACTAAGTGGGACAGAATTTGGGGTTCCTGGAGTTGCCTCTGGGTATTGAAAGCCATGAACCTCTCTTTCTGTGTCATCCCTGTCTAGTTTTGCCAGGTCTCACCTGAAATGCTGATTTCCACGTGGAGCGGTGGAACCAAGTCCTGTAAGACAGACTGTCTCCCGGTGACTCCCGGGGTGCTAAATGTCTACCTGCCTGGGGACATTGTTTCTAGGAACAGGTGTGAATACATATGGAGGAGAGGGAGGGGAATGTGACCACCCCCTTTCACAGCAGGGTGACTCTGAGGCACAGAGGGTTGACTTGCCCATGGTCACAGGACAAGCCAATTTGAAATGGGCTTACTCCATGTCAGCTTCTAGCTGCAGGAGGCTTTTTTGCCCAGTGCGATGGTCTTTCCCCGTGGCTGGAAAGCATTGCTCAATTGGATCCGGGACCTCTAAGCTGAAACCTGACTGGGATGAAAGCAGGGGTGGGAGGGACTCCCCCATAGGGCAGTATGGCTCAACCAAGGTGCCTGGCCAGGGCACAGTCCTCATGTTGGATCCCCCTGGCTTGCCTTCTGGCAGAGAGCTCCCTCCTCACAGCCCCAAACCGCAGCAAAATGCTCCCAGCACCAGCGAGGAGACTTCTGAGACAAGACACCCTGTGAGTTTCTATGTGAATCAGAGTCGGCCAGGGAGAGGTAGGGGCTCCCAACCCTTAGGAAAGAGATGTCCAGCTCTGACTCCAGCAAAAGGGAGGCGCTGCTCTCACAGATCAGGCAAAGAGCAACATAGCTAAAATGTATTTTCTTATTTTCCCTTTGTGTTTGCAAACTAGAAAGTTCAGATCCCCTGGATGGGGAAGGGCAGGCCTTAGAGGAACTTGAGACAGGGTCTGGGACTGGGGTGGACCAGGACCAGCCTAGTTATTGGCTTCAGACATGGAGGCCACGTGGTTGAGACCAGTGAGCCCAGGCAGGCTGGCCAGGCCTGTGGCCCAGGGGTCGGGCAGTGGGAAGTAGGGCCGTGTAGCGGCCACGTTCTCCGCCAGTGCCAGGGCCAGGAGACCACCTGCGTTCCTCTCGGCCTCGAGCTGCGCACGTCCGAACAGCTTCATCTGCGTCTCCTCAAACTGCTGCTCCAGCTCCTGCAGGCTCAGGGTGCCCTTGGGTGACGTTAGGAAGTGCTTGGCAGGGCTGGGGCCCGGGAGGCACACCGCTGCGCCACCCAGGTGGCCCCCTACGTCGCCCAGCGTGGGTGGCATCACGAAGGCGGCCTTGTCGGGCGTGGGACCACCTGGCCCGAAGAGCAGGCTGGCGGCCCTCCAGGCGGCGGGCTTACGGCCGCGCCGGGGCCGTGCCATGCGGCAACTCTGTCGCTTGATGTGGCGGTGCAGGTGGTCGGAACGCGTGAAGCTCTTGTAGCAGAATTCGCACTGGTAGGGCCTCACACCCGTGTGGATGCGCATGTGATTCTTGAGGTCGTAGTTGTGCACGAACTTGGCGTTGCAGTGAATGCACAGGTAGGGCCGTTCCCCCGTGTGTTTGCGCATGTGGATCTTCAGCTTGTCCTGCCTGCAACACAGAAGCCAGGATTTAGTCCATGAGTGGGATGCAGGTGCCCACTCTTCACGTTGTTTCCTACTTTGGAACGGGCTTCCTGTATCCATGCTGCCAATCCAGGAGCGGGGCTCGTCCTAAGATCGACCTCCAACTTCTGCCCGAGTATCTGCCTCACCTCTGGATTAAAGGACAGAGTCGTCTCCTGAAAGACATCCCGCCACTCCCTTTGCACGGGTTCTAAGTGAGAATCTCCCATTGATTTTTAGGGGCCCGCCTCACATCCTGGAAGAGTCTTGCTGGAGAGAGAGGTCAGCATTCTGGTCTCAGTCCTTTCATGGTGAAGGGCCTCTTGAAGCAGGATGCTCTTGAACCTCTGCCCCCAGGTCCACACCAGCCCTTGTCCTCCGCAGTCTTCTGGAGACGCCAGAAGCCTAGCACACCTGGCTGAGAGCACCTCGGTGTGGTTTCTCACCTAAGCCCCAGGCTCTGCTCTTTGCAGAGGGTTCAGGGTTTCTCAAAGAACCAGGTGCAGTAACAATGTAGCCTGATCTGGGGTAGAGCTCTGGGGTTAGAAGCGTTATTCAGAGGCAAGGCATGGGACCGGGTGGGGCTCCAGCTGCAGGCTCGCCATTCACTTGCTGGGTGACCTGAGGTGAGTTAGGTAAACTCCCTAGGCAAGGCTGAAGCTAGGGTCAAATTCAGGGTGTGCTTGAGGGGGCGGGAGTTCAAGGCCCTCTTGGGGGTCCTGAAATGAAAGCCGAGCTTCCAATTTTGTTGTCTAAGGTCTGAGCACCCAGGACACCAGTAGAGGGAGCATTTTGGCCTGACTGGTGGGGGCGCAGAGTGGGGCGGGCTGTAGCATGTCCTCCCTGGCTCACGCTCCAGTTCTCCCCAAGTGGCTGGAGGCCAGGAGCACTGTGCGCCATCTCCACCACCTCTTGCAGGTGGGGCTTGGGTGGTGCCTCTGCGCTAATTCCAGGTTGGGCTTTGAGGTCAGAGCAGATGTGGGAGTCCAAGGAGCCCTCCCTAAAAATGTCCAGCTTTAACCCTGGACGGCAGGGTTTCTTCTGGCCACTAGAGGTCGCATGGGATCGCATTTAGAAAACTGCTTGCCCCGGGTGGGTGCAAGAAGGAAAAAGATAGTTGCTGTGGGCGCTGTCGTGTGTGTGTGTGTGTGTGTGTGTGTGTGTGTGTGTGTGTGTGTGTGTGTGTGTGTGTGTGTGTGTGTGTGTGTGTGTGTGTACGCCACACGTGCAGAGCCAGCCCTCCCTCTGTGCTCCCTGGGGCTGAGATCCTCAGAGGTGGGAAGTGGGACTAGCATGGGAGGCAGGGAAGAAAGGGGTGTGGTGCTCCGAGTGTCTTCAAGCCAGACTTTCCTCCTTTCTACAACCTCCAACAACCCTGGCCTGCACAGTTACCTGCTGTGACTTCCCAGCCACCAGCAGCATATGCCCAGTGGTATCTGCCACCTAAGTGGCTGAGTGTTCAGTATGAAGGGGACCCAGGGAGCCCTTGGCTAGTGGATCTCTCCTGAGCAAGCATGAGAGTCATTACCAAGACCCGGGACACTTGTGACCTGAACACCCCCTTTCAAGGTATGTCCCCTGAGGGACAAAGAGAGAGACAAGGCCTCGTATGTCCAAGGTCCTGGGTTCAATTCTCAGCACCGGAGGAAAAAAAGAACAAATCTAAACCCAAGCCCCGAACCAGACAAGAGTTAGCTGCTCTTCTGGTTGGTGGTCTCACACCTGGCTGCATGTGTCCCGCTGTGGGAGATTGAGACTCACACCTGCATGTCTGTGGCCCTGCAAGGCCCTGCATTTGCTGGCAAGGGAGGACACCTGTTCAGTGGTGGCATGGACGTACTGTTTCCCATCAAGGGACTCCCTCCAAGTGTGCACACAGAAGCGTCTCCCCATGCTAGGAGGGTTTCACTATAAAGAAAGGGGAGAAAAGCCTGGGCCAGGCCTTGCTGATGCCTGGGAGAAGTGGATCAGCATTTGGCTGACCCTGCAGTTGTTCAAAGTTGGGACTACTGGTGAGGGAGTCTGCAGAAACCGGTGGCATCATAGTTCTTGGGGAGCCAGTGCTGCCTAATCTTTGCCTGGATTGGCTTGTCCCTTGTCCCTCCATGGGATCTGTCTCCATCTCTTGCTGGCTGCCATGTTGAGGTATCTGAATGAGGAGCTTTGGGCAGCCTGAAGGACTGAAGAGGAGCACAGGATAGCCCTGTTCTCTAGGAGTTCCAGGCCAAGAGCTGGGTGAGGCACAGGCAGGGTCTCATGGCCTGCAACCAAGTATGCAATGGGAAGGGAAAGGAGGGGACTTGAGGCCGTCTCGAAGCCCAGGACCTGGTAGCAATGATTACCATTGGGGAAACATATTGCTCAAAGGTTAGCTGTAGGGTAAGGTCAGGTGACACCCACCTAGTCAGCAGACCTCTCCTTATCTCCCCTCTATTTCAGGGCTTATCTGAGGGGTCCCCTCTCCAGAGCCCTGAAGTCTTCCCCTTTTGCCTCCAGACTCTGGTATCTAAGGGAGGGACAATGAGTGGGACCAGCTGGAATGGGGTGCTCACAAGGAGGACTAGGTAATAGCAGGGCATGGGAAGTCCTTCCTCTTGGAGATCCATAAAATGAAGGCAGCAGATAGGACTTGGGGGGTGGCAAGGATTTTGCTTGGAAAACTCCACCTTGGGCAATGCTACAGGAATCAAAGGGAGCGATGTTCCCATGACGTGTGGGCATTCTAGAAAGTGGCATCTAAATAACAGAGCCTAGTATCATGGAGAAGGGCAGGCCCTTCTTACGTCATGGGAAGACTGAGGTAAGCCAGAAGGCCCAAGTTCTGCCAGGTACTGAGAAGAGGGACAAGGCCTTGTCAACCCAGGAATTTAGCTATGAGGAGGAAGCTAAGGGGTGGCTTAGCTTGCAGGAACTCTGGGAATTCCAGGTCTGGGGGCAGCCACCCTGTTGAAGGACCTCTGCATGGGGAGGAGGGGAAGGTGTAATGATTGAGGGTCAGGGACCTCAGCCCCGAAGCAAATCTTCACAGAAAGGCTGTAGGGGAACTGGCTACAGAGAGGATCGCAGGTCAAGGCCAGGGCATTGGATGGATGGCTTTTGGGTGGGCAGGAAAGGATTCTTTCAGGGTAGCTCTGAGGAGGGCAGCAAGCAAAGGGCTGGTGGTTCTGAAGAATGTGACTGGGAGTCTCAGTCCATGTGAGAAAGTCCCCGATGGGAGTCTGGATTCCAGCAACATCTCCTCTGCAGTTCCTGCCCCTGACCTTGGAGAGCAGCTCCCAAAGCCTGTCTGATCTTGTTCAGAAGGGTCAGGGGAGTGGGAACAAAGAGAGGGGAGGTGAGATGGGGGCTGGAATGTACTTGCTACAGACAGACAGGCCTCCAGCCCAGATGGCTGTCATCTTGCATAGGAGGAGGAGTAACTCCAGGGCAGGCAGAGTTGGAGCCTGATAACCAGAAACTCTAGGGCTGAGCTGACCTGGAGGGATAGGAGGACTGAACACACAGAGGCCACACAAAGTGGCCTCCAGGAATTTGTTGGGAGGGAACATTCTGGAATTTCACTCTTCTATAAAAAAAAAAAAAAAAAAACCAGCATTGTTGCCTGAACCCAGGACTCTCCCCTGGAGATTGCGCTTGTGTCTGGAGGGCTGTAAGTCTGTTTGCAGGGACTGAACAAGTCTAACGTTTTTGCTAGGAAAGGCAGGGCCTGTAGTCTGGCCTAGAACCTGCAGAGACTCTACCCCCCCCTCCCCCCCCAGAAGGCTGTCTTGTAAGAGATCAGAGGGAGAGGCAGCAAGGAAGGAAGAAGAGGACTTGGGATCCTAGTAGTTCAAAGTGGGGAACCCTGCGCTCCCTGAAGGGAGGGTTGTTCCCTTGGTCATTCTGCCCAGGGACAGGCACAGGAAGCTAGGGCAGAAGAACATAGTAGGACTGGGAACCAACAGCTCACAGGCTTTGACATCTTCCCCTGGGGGCCGGACTCTCAGGCAGGAACAAAGACCCTGCTCAAGGTGGAGGGATCCACTTGAGCTTAGCTTTGTGTGAACTCTGGCTTATCTCTCTGTTGCTCCACGCTTTAGCTAAGCCTTACCCAGGTGTTAGGCCAGCTGGCCCTGTGGAGCCCAATGAATTCAGGGGAAGAGAGGAGTGGCGTTGGGACAGCGTAACTCAACAGGATTTCAGTGTGCTGGGACATATCAGGGACAGCCAGGGGGAGTTGGAGCTGGGAGTTTGGATTCCAGCTGCCCAGGGAGATAACATCCGGATCTCAGGGCTGCTGTGGCCATCGGCCAAGAGGAAGCACACACAACCAGGGGGAGAGTGTCCCTCCAAACTCCTTGGAAGAATCCAAGACAGATTCTGCTGTGGTTTCCTTCCCTGAAGTAGCTTGGAAACCCTCAGTGTTGTCCCTCAGAGCAGTCACCAGATTCCCTGCCACACTATTTCAGCAAAGCCACAATCGCCTGAACACATTTCTCAAGCCCTTCCTCGCTATTTCAAATATAGAGTTTCCTGCCGCCCATGACAGCGGCCCCTGTTACTTTCTACGGTTCGCCTTGTTTTCTCCTGAAAGAGGCACATTTAATAGGGTGACACGGTGCAGGACTCAAAAGTTCACTCCATCTATGGAAGCCAAGGCTTTATGCTCCCTGTGAAAACCCAAAGGAATAAAATTCCAAGAAACACTGTTAGAATAAATGGGTCTGTTAAGACAAGTCCTTTGAAACCCACATTGACAGTGGAAAAGGACCTCGTTCGGTAAACTATGGCTGTACGACGGGCAGCAACAGGCTTTATCACACCAGTCACACTGAAATGACGCGAGGGCCACTCATCAGAACTATTCCACTGTGGCCTCTAGCTGAGAAGATCTGCCTTACACAGGGACACTGATGGTGGCAACAGGCCATACAAAAAAGTAGCCTTTGAAACCTAGCCGGGCATAGTTGTGATTCCATATCCCCCCCCCCCCCCACTGTCTATTGGTTTTGACTACAAAGTCATGGCACAAAACAGTACATAGCACACATTTGCTGAATGGGATGATGTTCCTGAAAGACGACAGGCTTATAGTGTGATGATTTCATATCTCAATCTATCCTCTGGCAATGTGGAGAAATAGGAAGGAACCTGATAAGAGGCCCGTCAAGTCAGGCGGATGGAAAGGGTCTATTGCGGGCCTCTGCAGCCTCCTATGTGTAGACTTCACTGTCGCAGAAGCCCTGGCATTCCAGTCCCACCTCTGGGACTGTCCAGCTGCACCTAGGAGCAGCCAGCTAGCCAGGGGTGGTGTCTGGGAAACCCTGGCACCAAGCACACAGAAACCACTTCACTACGCTTTGCTGCTGCTCCTATGGAGCGCCGGGCCTACCTGTCATGGGCCCTGCCTAGCTCCTGGGTTCTTCTTCCCAGCATAGCCCTGCTCTGACCTGTTTTTATGTCTGGGGTTTTATCCTAACACCGTATTTGACAAAAAAAAAAAAAAAAAAAAAAACAAAAAAAAAAAAACCAAACCAAACCAAAACAAAACAACAACAACAACAAAAAAACAAGTTTAGTTCCTAAAACGGCGTTGAAATCATTGCACCCGGTAGTGCCTAGCATCATGCCAAGCAATGAGCCAGGGGTGTGCTCTTTCTCCCTCCCTTGGCCTCTGCACTCCTCTCTACCCTTCCCCCATGGCCTCCTTGGGCCCCACGCCCCCTGCTGCCTGCCATCTCCCGCGGTTGCGCACCTGGTGAAGCGGACCTCGCAGATGCTGCACATGTACGGCTTCTCCCCGGTGTGGGTCCTCATGTGCCGGGGCAGCTTCCCAGCCCCCATGATGACCTTGTGGCAGATGGGGCACTGCTGAGAGGCCTTGGGCTTCAGCTTGCGCTCCTCCACCAGCGGCCAGGGTGGGAAGAGGCTCCCCAGGTGGGTGGCACTCAGGAAGTTGAGATAGGCACCGTAGTCATTCTCTGCCTTGATGGGGCCCAGGGGCCCACCGGGCAGGTCAGGAAACACGTCCTTGAAGAAGTCGCTAGGGAAGGGAGGGGGCGGGGGCGGGCCTAGCTCCTCCTTCTCCTCCTCCTTGATTTTGCGGTTCTTGATTACTAGATCCAGTGGCCCACTGTCCATGGGTTGCTCGGGCAGCTGAGCAAAGGCACCAAAGTCCCCTGGCCAGAGGTGTGGGAAGAATTCTGGGGCAAACGGAGATAAGGAAGGTCTTCTGTCAGGGATACTGGCTTTGGGGTACAAGTTCTCCCTCAGTAGAGATTCAATGGAGAAGTCCCGTATCACTCCCAGATGGCCAGGGCTGCCAGGCTGGAAGGCGTCGGGGAAGTCCCTGGGTGTGTCTGAATAGTCTTTCTCTGTGAGATGGTCCACCTTGGAGGGGCTTTGGGGGCAGTTGATGTCCTGGGGGTCAGGCAAGTTTTCCTGGTCAGCAAAGTCCTCTGTGTCCTCCTCCTCCTCCTCCTCTTCCTCTTCCTCCTCTTCTTCGTCCTCCTCCTCGTCGTCATCTTCGTCGTCGTCCTCCTCCTCCTTGTCCTCCTCACCACCGTTGCCCCCGGGCTCCATGATCTCCAGGCACACATTCACGATGCACTGGATCTCCAGCATCCTGGCAGCATTGAGGATGTGCTTGACGTTGGAGGCGGTGATGGTGAGTGTGGAGGTGTAGGCAAACTCCAGGATGGCGGCCAGAGCCTCCGGCTGGACAAAGTCAATCTCATAGACATAGGGCTGGCTGGCCAGGTTGCCGGCCGTGAAGAGCTTCTTGAAATACTTGCTGCATGCAGCCAACACGGAGCGGTGTGTTCGGTACTCCTGCTCCTGAACCACCAGCAGCACATCGCACAGCAGCCCCGCATGCCTCTGCTCGTTGAGACTGCACAGCACCTCACTGCTGTGGTTGGGGAAAGGGATGCCGATAAGTTCATCAATGTCATTGGCCATGTTCTCAGCCAGAGCCCTGCAGGGACACACAGAAAGGGAGATCAGTTAATGGGCGCGGCCGGTTGAGGACCCATGTCCTGGACCAAGCCTTACCTGTAAGTCACAACCCAGCTCAGGCTGGGGTTCCTGCACCTTAAGATCCTTGGAGTTAGCATCTTACCAGGCAGTGCACATCACCTGCTTAGGAAAAGCCACCGAAACCTCTGTGGGTGTGATTCGCAGAATTCTGCTTTGTTAATAATGGACTCGGAGAATGCCGGGATGATGGGCATCACGAACGTAGGGGTGGAAACCTCAACGCGGTGGCATTCTGCTCTCACATGGGACTGCTTGGTGCTTCTGCTGAGAGACGCGCCCAAGGCCCCAGCTGGTGAAGCATTCTGTATTTTACAGAAGCTACCAGAAGCCTCAACTCAACTTGTTGGCCCATTTTCGGTGAGTGAACGGGGCACAGTGGCAATATATGGTTTGCCCCCTGAGTTTGCTGCTGGCTTTACTATGCCTGATGGTGTTTCTTTCATTTGCACTCAGCAATACTTTCCCTAGCATCCCATATGTACATGTGAGCCGTTTCTCTTGTAAGCAGGTATTTAAGGTCAATACAGATGCAAACACTTTCTCATGTCGGTCAGTTAACCTCACAGCCCTTTAAAGCCTGCAGGAGACAGTTGGCCGAGGCTTCTTGACAGTATGGATGGCCCCTGACTGACGATGATCTGATATAGGGACTTTTGATTTTACAGTAATGCAAAGGGCACTCATATAGTCATTCTGTTTATCTCTTCCAGTACAACAACTCAACAAGCTAAGAGATATTTGGTATTTTTATTATAAACTTGGTTTGCATTCAGTGATTTGGCTTAGCACAGGCAAATGTAGGTGCTCTGAGAATGCCCAAGGCAGACGTTGGCAGAAGGTCAAGCATATTAAATTCACTTTAAATTTAAAATTATGATTATTATTGTGTTTGTGTGTGTCGGTGTGCATGGCACGGAGTTTACATGGAGGTCAGAGGACAATTACGTTGTCTCCCTTTGTACTTTTATGTGATTCCAGGGATCAAACTCAAGTCTCCAGGCTAAAATGAAAAATAGCGACCACTGCAAAAGCAGATAAGGCTAGGGAGAAAATAGGTTACTCACACACTGCTAGGGAAGGCAGAATGGTCCACCCCGTCTGCAAAGCACTGCGAGCATTTTTAAAGAGTTAGCTACGCAACGACCACTTGATCTGGCAGAGGCACATTTGCCCCAGAGTAAAACCAAGGGAAAACCGAGTGAGTCTGGTGATCGCCCTGAACCGGAACCCACACGGATACTCCTCATTAGGTGGGTGGCTGGGCTTACTCTAGAGCGTCAGATCCTCCACGCCCCACTCAGCAGTGAAACGGAGCTCTCTGATACTCGGCTACCCTTGGCAGCTTGGATGCGTCTCCAGGGAGTCGTAAGTGCTGAGAGCCAATCCCCGAACACAGGCTTCCTGTATAGCACCCTTGAAACTGCCACTTCACAGCAGCGGAGAATGGGTGAGGGGTGCCAGCAGCAAGTAAGGGGTACTGGTGCGAGGGGAGGGAGTGTGGCTATAAAGGAACACTGGCAGGGTGGACCCTGTGTGCCGGAACTGTTCTGTGTCCATAGAGGTCAGTATATTGGATGCCTTCAAAATGGTTTTGAAAGTGTACCAGGAAGGGAAGCCACAGAAAGGGTATAGTGGAGTCCTTTATATGATCTCTTACAAGCATGTGCGAAACGATCCCCAAAGAAAAATTTAATTTAAAAAAGCGAGTGATAGGAAACAACCTAGGACGGTCTATGTGGCTAAATAGCAGGTGTGTCCCGCAAGGCCGCCCTGCTTTAGGAGGGTGGATTGTGGGCAGTTTGAATGGCGTCTGCAGGGCAGGGTCTCTGAGATGTGGGTTAGAATGGGGACCTCGAGGCTGTGCTGTATGTTAAGTCTGACCATGCAGAGGTAGGTTTAGTGTGATCTTCTGTGCACGAGCAAGGGGAACTGAGGACACCTGTCCCAGAGTCCCAGCTCCCTTCTTCAGACATTGAGGACCGCGAGAACATTGGAAGGACAAGAGAGGAGCATCTGGCCCGAGCTTAACCACGGGTTTCTCCGATGAGGACTCAGGCCCCTCATCTTTCCTCAGGCCTTGGCTTTCCTCTGAGTGTTATTGTGACTTCGGTGTCACCGATGAGGAGTACCAAGCATGCAAAGACAATCACACAGATCAGGGAGGTGCCAAAATCTGCACCGGCAGCTTGGCTTCCCCGGGTCTGTGTTAGCCACACGCGCCTGCCTCAGGCAGCAAAGGTAACCGCGCATGCGCAGGATCTCTTGCTGCCACATTCAGAGATCGTAGGGCTATTTGAAATGGAGGGAAACCTCTTGCTGCCACATTCAGAGATCGTAGGGCTATTTGAAATGGAGGGAAACCCCGGGGGTGGCAGGGGTGAGTGGTGCCGCCTTCTAGGGAGGCTGGGCAGGCTGGAACAGCTTCAGGAGCATGGGCCCCTTCAGAATCTGCCTTTCTCACAGTCTAGGGGAGGGGCTTCTTCATGATCCCTGGGAAGACACCTGCTGGCTCTCCAGGCAGCCTCCCAGCTCTTTCCCGTGGTTCTTTCCAGGCAGTTTTGGCAAAGCTCTGCCAGGGAAAGAGTAAAAGAGATAGGAGATGAGGCTTGAGGCTTCATCAGGCTTTCCAAGCCCCCCCCCCCCCCCTTTTATAGAGTCCTCTGTAACCCACACTGGCTTTGACTTTGAATTCTCCAGCTTCCACCTCTCAAGTACTGGGACCACAGGCACGTTCTGCTATGCCCAGTTTCACGGGGTGCGAGGGGTTGACTCCAGGGCTGCGAGAGCGCTGAGCAAGTGCTCTGTCAATTGAACCACCATTGATTTCCCTTTGGACACAGCTGTGTTGTGGTATTTCAAGAGGATTCAGGCCGGTGTGGCTGACACTTGATCTCTGAAGGAGGTCATGAAAGATACGGCTGTTTCAGCTTTGTTTTCTTGGCGGCTCTAGGAAGGAAGCCATGGTGGGAAGATGCTCAAACAGCACCACGAAGTGGGCCATGTGGCAAGGGACTGAGGCTTCGGGTCACTGCCAGTGCTACCTAACAGCTGCACAAGCGAACCAACTTGAGAGCGGCCTTTCCAGTCCTCCCTCAGACCTTCTACCATGGCAGCCCGGGTGACATTTTGACTATGCACAGCCTCACGGGAGATAGAACCAGAGCCACTCCTGAAGCCATGACCCACAGAAGATGAAAAACAGTAAGCGTTCACACACCATTAGCCTCTCCGTTTCAGAGTTGTTTGCTACATAGACAACTGATCGAGGAGCCCTGTTTGCGTTACAGATGTTCTATGTCTGGGACTTTTATTCTGATGTTTTCTGGTAGAAGATGATTGTACGTGTCAGCGTCAAGAAGTCCACGGGAGAGTGAATTTACTGAGGAACTGATACCTTGCTCTCATCCCCACAAAGCCACCCTAGGAGTAATTGGGCCCTGAGCCTCAGAAGGATGCACAGTCTTTCCTCTAAGTGAAAGCCAAGGTCGGTGGGATGCCGGAGAATGAGCAGCTAGAGAGAGCCACAGTTCCCTGTCTACTAAAGACCTACACTATTAACTTTAGTAGTGCTTGGAAATGCTTCTCAGGTTCTCTGCCATTTCAGGACACAGCCAGTCTTGCAAATGTTTCATGCATACTTGAAAAAACTTATGCTGTCTAGGTTTAGGCACTGATTATTGTTCAAATTTTCCCCCTTTTTTGTTTTGTTTTGTGGCTCTGTTAAGAACTGAACCAGGGCCTAGGACATGCTGGGAAAGGGCTCTATCACTGAGTTACATTTCTGGCCCTACAAAATGTTCTGCATTCATATTAATGTTGTATATAATAGGTAAATATGTGATAAAATGCACAGGAATATCCCACAAAATAATTGGAGATTTATCACTTTCTCATACAGTGTTATTAAATTCTGCCTTATCTGTTAGCAGACTATTTTTTGGTCATATAAATTCATAAGTTCTCAGGGAGAATAACCTCCTCCGCCCTCTTAGAGGAGCCGGAGCCTGTGACCAGGTAATACTGCTGTGTCTCACAGTGTGGTGAGCTGGTCCAAGCCCCCAGCCTGACAAGTTTTCTCATGATGCCTCCTTTGGAATTTGGAATGACCAAGAGGAAGCTATGGTCATGTGGCTGTAGGAGGTCTCTCCACCTCTCCTTGTGTCATTGGATGGCTACGAAGAGATCTGCTAACAGACATGACCATGAAAAGCTTGGGCGGGGTCAACAGGCTGGTGACCTCAGCGCTAAGGCTGCCATTCTGTGTTTTGGTTCCTGACCTCTGCTCCACTCCAGGAAGGGATGGAATCGTGGTAGCTCGGGGATGTTATTCTAGACAGAAGACTAACCTCAGGGTGAGGACAGGGAGGTGAACACCGTCTTCAGGAAGCAGATAGAGCCCCTTCCCCCCCATCTTATGTCTGTTCACTGTCTCTTTGGGAAGAAGCATCTGGGAGCTTCACCTGGAGACCCTGAAATCCCCAGGCCTTGGGACAGCAGTGTCCCAGAGTGGATGCTTCCTTCCCCTTCTTTCCTGCCTTAGCTTCGCATCCCTTCCCTCTGTTCCCTTGACCCGAGCCAGGGTGAAGACCAAAGCCAAGAATAACACCCGGGGAAAGCAAACACACGTGCATGCAAACTCCCAGCCATAAGCAGAGGCTTGATAAGGACTGTAAGCTTCCAGTGGGAAGGAAATGGCAAAGACGATTAGGAATAAAGGACACAGGAGAGAGTGTGAGGGGAGCTTGGGCATGGAGGAAAGAGGAAATCAGGTATGATCACCATTCCAGAGAGCACCAGGCCTAACTTAGCAGGCCCTTGCTCTCTGCCCTAATGGAGGTTCCTGGAATTCAGGTGGGTCCAAATAACCGGTATTCAACTACTAAGTGAATGTTTACTCGTTCAGAGGGAGAACCGTGCTTCCTAGGCTCCTTTCCAAAAGGCCGAAAGCATCCCTGGTAGCCAGCACTGACCGTCACAGGCACCACTGTTACCATTATCCAGTGTCTGCCATATCTGAGTCATCGTACCTCTAGCCCTTCCTCAACTGCACAGCGGCTACAGGTGTGTGCTCTTAGCATCATTCACAATGCCCAGGTAAAGGAGCGACTGCACAGATAAAGGGAGAGATGAGCCCAAGGCCACACAGGTGGCAGCATGATCTGAACCCGGACATGTTGCAAGTGCATGCCTTTGTCCTTTGCCATGCTTCTGCCTACCACATCTAGTTGGGAGACAGAGAAATCTGCGCTCTTCTCTCTGAAGGGCGCTGTCTCTTGCCCAACGATTTGAGTGGAGGCAGACCTGAGGGATGTGTATTAGATGGCTGACTTGTAGACTCACACTTGTAGGGAACTAATGGTGGGGTAGGAGGCTCAGAGCCCCGTGAAAGTGAGAGGCATGGACAGAAAGGCATGGGACCCTGTGGCTGCTTGATCAGAATCTTTCCAGGATCCAGGCCTTATCTAAGCACTGGGGGATGGAGGAGATTTTATGGGACCCCAAAATAATCTACTTCATTTGAATCTGGAAGGTTTTAGATTTCTAGAATTCCTTCCAAAGATGTTTTTAACCTCGATCCTGAGGTTCTCAACCAGCTTGTGCTTAGAGGAGTCCAATACCAGGAGCTCACTGTGCTCTGAGTTGGCCTGGTCTAACTTACATCATGGCTCTATGGCAGATAGGTTCTAGGACTTCAACTCTCCTGGAGTGGTTTCCTCACACAAGACAGATGTCTGTGTCTCATCCAGCACAGCTGTGAGGACCCCAAGGATGCGCACCTGCCTTCTGGAACTTGCCAGTCTTCTGCCAGTGCCAGCAGAGTGGAATCCAGGAAGGACAAATGCCCCAAACAGGGGTCTTGGCCAGATGGGACCAGGAGCCAACATACCTGCATAGCTTTGTGGAGGCCAATTCCCTTAAGGCACCTCCTGACAAGATTGGGAACAGCTTCCGTGAGCGCCCACACCCTTCCCAGCATGCAGCAGGCCTCATAACCTATCTCTTGTTCCAGGGATTCCTAATCCGACAAGGCAGGCAGGGCTTAGAGAAACATGTCCATTTTATAGATGATGAAAATAAGGCACACATGGAAGCTTAGGCCAAGGAGCACACAGAAAATTTTAGCTTCTGAGAGAAGCAGAAGCGGGGTACTTTAATGCATAAGCATGAATGGCCCCCATTAAACCGTGATAGCTAACAGAGGACCCTTGTTGGTATTCTCGGAAAGGCTCATACTGCACCCACTGCTACGTTTGGTTCGCTCATCTTGGAAATGGGGAAGTGTGTGCGCATTCCATGGCATGGTGTAAGGGAACAAGCTGGCCTAGGGCAGCAGCAATGCTGAGTTTAGAGACCCCAAGATGACGTGTAGGGCAGATTCTGTTGCTTCTATGTCCGAATCATTCCGAGGACACCACCAAGCAATGACTGGGGAGATTCTGCATGAAGAGATCAGTTTAGCCTCTGTGTGTGTGTGTGGGGGGGGAGGCTCAAGAGCTCCCACCCCTAAATGAAGAGCTTTGACAGATGCTGGCTGTGGGAGGCAGATAGCTCTTCTTCAGGGTGCAGCCCCTGGGAGGTAGACCATGCTCTAATGAATAGCCCCATACCCATGCATTTATGGGCAACACACATTGGACTTGGTGAATGATTTTTAAAAAGGGGGGAACACAAAGTTGGGAGGGAATGGGCTCTAGAAAGAGTTAGAAGAGGAATGGAGGGGATAAAAATGTATTATCACTCATATATGACAGTCTCAAAGAATAAAACCACTATATTAAAGTTAAAAAATTGAAAGATTGGCTCAAGGAAACAGAGGAGATAGTGAAGATGTCATTAATGGAGGTGGGACAGCCTCAACATTCTGCCTTGAAACATGTGACGCTTGAGTACAGCCATGTCTGCCACTTATAAGATATCTTTTTTTTTTTTATTGATTCTAGCCACATTTTCTATTGGTATTGTGATCCCCATTTGATAGGACTTGAGAGCCACTCAGCTAGAAAACAGTGAAGTACCACTGCTTCCTTGTCCTCCGTGGCTGCCTCCATGGTGTGACTTTGAGAACAATTCTGTTACTAGGATCTGCAAGGCAAGTGCTTCCCCCAAGGGCTGCTCAGCTCAGCAAATCCAGGGTGCAGGATCATGTTTCCCTCTGTCAAAACCCCTAGGCAGGTGGCCCAGCAGCAGATTTCCTTTACACACATATCCCCCCCTTATGCTCCCCTTTCCCCGGTCTCCAGCCCCTAGCTCCTCCATGCCTGGAGCATGAAGGCCACCTGGTGGGATTAGCGGCTGCAGTGGAGGGGATGGGTGCCCTGGAGGCAGGTGGACTGCAGGCTTCCTCTGTAGACCCACGGATGACTTTGGACAGTGATGAACATGTCCTTTGAGCAGGTCTTTACTCTCCATGGTCTTCAGGAACTTAAGTAGGTAGCGGGCTAGGTGGGAAAGAGGATGGGGAATCCTGGCTCGAGCCATCTGTCCTGGGTATGCCTCGCTCTGTCTCTGGGAGATTCCCCAAGCAGGGTGGCTACACCCCTTAGCCCCAGGATGCCCCTGAGCCTCTGATGCTCCAGAGGCTGGGGCCAGACATGTGGGTTGGGAGACTGGGCAGGGTTACTTCAACTTCTATTCTGTGCCCCACCTGTTGCAAGCACCCTGGGCAGAGTGCCCACACTGGGTGAAGCCAGCCACACCTGTTCTGCCACCTTGCCAGGACATGCCTAGAGTCAGCAGCCCCCAACTCAGCTAGGCTCGTACATTCCCTTAGGGGTTCTCTGCAGTGGGCTCAGAGGTTTCTTCCACTGCAAAGACAAAGTCATGCACATTTTCTTAGGAGCCTTCCCTGTCGATTACTATGCACGCCTTTCCCCTTGCATGCCCAAGGCTATAGTAGAGGCAAGTTCTGGGAATCAGGTGCTACTGGGCTTCCATCCCAACCATAAGCAGGTCTCATATGAAGTCCTTGGGTTTACCTCCCGGAAGAGGCACTCAAACCCTGTTTCATGTTCTCTGTCAACCCCAAAGTTACAGATTGTTGAGAATCACACAAGAGAGCCTTGGCATAGTCACAATTCCTATGGATTTTCCTGGGACCTCTTTGGTTAGAGGATTATTTTCTGATAAGACCTGTAAATTCCTGTAATCCTTGCACTTGGGAAGTGGAGGGGAGAGGATCTCAGGTTCCAGGCCAGTTTGCATCGCACTGGGCATTTAAGCCAGTGTGCAGTCCTGTCTCAAGAAGAGAAAAGGAGGTAGCAATGGAGATAGAGATGAGGGTGACTAAGGAGAAATACATTCATGTAAGGTCACAGAAGTAACTGAACGCTAACAGAGATCACAGACCTCTAGGCTCTGTCTGCTGTGTCACGCTGTACCTCCCGTCAATCCATACTCTACCATCACCACCTCCTGCTCCGCCTCCCCACCGCCTTGCCTTGTGTATCAAGTGGTGCCCCTTCAAACTGAGTTATTATTATTATTATTACTATTATTATTAATTCAGCCTTTACTGATTACCGGGTAGGGTAGGGTAGATGGGGGCACTTGTTTTCGTTTTCTTTGAGAGAAAGTGTACGCTGATTTCTTTACGTCTGGAATAAAGAACTCACTACTTGTTCTTATTATAGGTAACTTCCTGAGCCAGAAAACTCCCTGGGAGGCTTTTTAAGCCTTATTAAGTTACAGGAAATGCAGATAATGAAATAAATCACCCACATCTATGAATACTCCCAGCTCGTCCTGGCTGTGTGGCACTCACCCATCCCGGGATACTTTCCTGTCTGTTCTAGCAGGCCGAGCAGCTGTCCAGCTGGCTGGACCTATGAGCACCGCTCCCCTCTGCCACCTCCATCCTTGCATCCAGGCTCCCAGTGTGGAGGACAGGGGACTGTCTACTGGCCAGAAGAGAGAGCAGTGACTAGAGTATCACAGCCAGAGCAGAGGAAGTGAGAGAGACTGAGGAGGCGGGGTTACAAGTCCAGCTGTGCACTTAGTGGAAAAGCGCCCAATCCCTTTTGAGAAGGGACCATAGTTAATAATCCCAGATCAGCTCTGCAGAAGATTAATGCTGTGCCTTTGGACCAGATGAGTCCCCCTTGAAGCTCCAGCTTTTGTGTTGATCTGGGAGGTTGTGAGGTGCAGGTTTCCCATTCACTCAGTAGCCCAGGGGCGCTCTCCAGATAACCCACCTTTTTGTTTACAAGATGGAGCCTTTCATTCAGAAGTCATGAGCAGCTCAGCTCTAGATGTGGGATTGATGGTGGTGATGGAGTGTTTCTGCACCTGAGTGGGCGTTTCCTGAGTTTGCCCTTTCTCTCACCCTGGGACTTATAGGAACGCAGGCAGGCCACACACACTATAAGTGTGAACACACACGGGACATTCAGACGAGGTCACTTACACAGTCAAGGTGGGTATCATTACACCACACCACATCTGGGGCTCCAGGAGCGCTGTAAAGACTAGCTACATCCTTTCCTCTGCCTGGAGGTAGGGTGGGGAAGCACACTCTGGGTGTGTCTTCTCTTCACGGTGGCCAAGGGTGGCTGCAGAACTGGGGAAGCTGCTTTCAAGGGGCAAACGTTTGGTGAGAACAAGTCCAACTATGTGGGACGGGGCACGGTGGGGACAACATTCAGACCCCAGGCTGACTGACGTGTGTATGGTAGGGGAAACAGGGTTTTATTTAGAGGCTCCTCCCACTTACATTGACTCCAACGGATGACCAGGACATATCCTGTGCCTGCTTGGTGCTGGTCATATACTTGGGGTCTCGGCTCATCCTTACCAAAACCTCTTTAAGGTAATTACTGTCACCGTGAATGTCTTTATTCAAGCGAGGCACTGCAGACAAGCTGGGACTTTAAGACAGGTGGCGAGGCTCTGCATTTCCTATGCAGGTGGCCAGGCTGCCTCTCCATGCTGGGGTTTTAGGCAGAGGGTAGGGGCTCTACCAGGGAGCCATATCAGAGGCACGAAGCTCTCAGGTAGCCATGGCTTGGAACAGGGGAGTGGAGCATTCTAGAAGGGGGGAAATCACAACTAAGGTGAGGCACAGAGGCAGAGTAAGGACATGCAGACCGGAATAGCAGGCACTCTGCAGAGTTCTGTCTACAAAGCAGAAAGCAGGGAGCTCAGGAACACACAGGTCTAGGCAGAAGGATTTGAACAGCAATGGGCTAGTACAGCAGGAGTCAGGATAGGAAAGTGAAGGAGGGGGATGAGGGGATCCTCCAAACATCTGGACTCTGTTAAAGAGGCCACAGAAGGTTCTGGAGAGGAGGGATGTGGCTGGCACTGCTTGAGGAAGGGATGGGCGACAGGCCGGCTGGGGGAGGAAGGGCAGCCAAACGCAGAGCCATCTTCCCGCCCAGACAGCTGCTCCCATTACTCACAACCTTAGGAACCTGCCCTTCCCTTGCCCCAGACCTCATGCAGGATCTGGTCAGGGAGTGCCCCTTCGGTGGCAACAGCTGTGGGAGGAAGGAGGGCAGAATCACGGCCCCAGCCTGCCACAGGTGTGAGATGTCTTGGTTACACCTCGTCTCTTGGAAAACACTCCTGCCCCTGCTATTGCCATCTCAATTTGGAGACAAGACCCAAATGAGAGGTGAAACTGGACGGTCGTAAGATCCAACCCTGCCTGTGTTTTCCAAAGGAAGTGAAACCTCAGATTTGCCTCCAAACTTGCATTTTTCTTCTAAGTAAATGCCCTCTACCACGAGAACCGCCTAGTATTTGGCCGGGAAAGAACACACTGGAAGCTTGCAATTTCCAGGCTTAATTGCACAGTTATGTGTAATATTATTATATAGAACTTTTATTGCCCCAAGAAGTCCAAGTATTTCCTCTTCCTATTTATATTCAGGCCCAGCCTCTCCTGGGCTGTGATTTTCACCCTAGTCCACTGAGGGCTATTTGGTGCTTAGGAACCCTTTCTAAAGAAAGGGCAATACGACTGTGAGTTGGACACTCGACTGTCTCGAGTGACTCCGGTCAATGACCAATTCCATTATGTGAGATGCTCTACAAAACATCCAATGGCTGCTGCAGGGAAAGTTAACCCATCGCAAAATATGACAGACCAATAGGGGGCAATAAGGAAGCCAGGTAGGCAGCGCCTGCAATCAGGGATACAAGAGCTGACTAGTCAGTCACACGTGGCTGTCTAGGCAGGTTCCCTTGGTCATGGTCGTGGAGATGCATGACAGTATACAGCCAGGGTGGTGCCCAGCTGAATGCCTGATGCCAGCCTTCTTTCTGACTGATATTCCAGCAACTGGGTCTGGAATCTAGAGAGCTGCCATCGTACAGAAGCTGCCCCCAGTGCCTACACTCCCACCCCTCTCTCCACAACTGCCACCCCGTTTTCTCTGAGAATTTGGATCCTCAGACAGTCGTAAATCACAGTGAAAATATTCTCCAGGCATGGAACTTTCCCCAGCCCACCCAACCCAAAGGAACCTGCCTGATCCAATCCACCCATGAGTTAGAATAGGTGCAGCGCTTCCTCTAACCTAGGGCAGCTGCTTCCCCGCGATGTCTCAAAATCAGAAACGTTGAAGAAGGAATGCAAGGCGACGGAGTTAGAAACAAGCTGGCAAACATTATCTGCAGATGTGACAGGGTACTTCCCTACACAAATAGCAGGTGGGCGCAAATGCACAGACAACTCCCTGACTCTGTACCCAAACCAGAAACAGCACCCAGGAAAACGGTCAAAAGTAATGTGCAGGGTCCACAGCAAACAAGCTCCAAACACGACTGGAGCACTTGGAAAGGTTTGTTTCGTTAGCGGAAAGATAGATCATGTTCTTGCATAGGAGTTGCCAATTCACCCTAAATCATCCCTTAAGTGCGATGTGATCCTAATAAAGGTGCTGCCCAGGATTTCTACTGAAATTAGATAAGCCCTTTCTAAAGTTCATTAGAAAAATAAGCATTTAAGGGAAGCCAAGATTTTGAAACAGAAGCTCAATAGGAATAGTAGGCTGTCACAGAAAAGCTGACAGGTCGGACCATATAGGAGTAGGTAGAGGCCGGTGGGAAATCATGAATCCACATGAATTCATATATGTAAACATCAAGCATGCTGGAAAGATAGAACATCAAATTTGGCTTTAATGTGGATTTAACACAGAATCCTAGGTTAAGCAAACACAAACACTCTTCAAATGTGTGAGGGATGCTAGCATTACACAGCATCAAAAATCAAAAAATAAGTGTTCAGGGCTGTAGAGAAAGCCCAGTGGCTAAGAGCATACACTGTTCTTGCAGAGGACCTGGTGCCCTGTTCTCAACACTGTTTCTGGCCATTCACAACTGCCTGTAAGCCCAGCCCGAGGATCTGATGTAGTGCCTGCACACATGTGGTACACACCTTGGCTTTTTCTCTAACTACAAAGCATGGTGCTCAGACTAGGGTTCATTCATACATCCAGCAAGAGAAAGATGCTCACATACAGGTACTGGCTTGTGAATGCATGGCTTCATTTGATTGTTAGTGGTGTTTAGGGGGGCTGGAGAGCTGCCAGTGAGGGGACAAAAGGCAAAACCATTGTTCTATATATGCTCTTTCGTAGTATTTGGATTTTAAGGGCATTACGATTGAAATTTTTGAATCATCTAGATTCTCCTTGCACAAGCTGGTAAGTCATCTGTAGAGGTTTTGTTGCATTTTTGCATCATTTGATCACTGTTGGTTGGTTCTGTCTTGTATTTTCTGTTTGTTACCTCCAGCGAATGACAGGATAACTTAGGTACCCCAGGAGATATCTGCAGTGAAACCAGGCTCTAGCCTTGAGTACATCCTGTAGAATACAACCTAACAGGATATTCGGGTGGTCGTGCTCTTCCCAGCACCTGTCCACTACCCAAGCAACAGTCTCGTGACTGGAGGATAGGTGGGCCATGCGGATCTGGCTGCCCCCAGCACAGGATTCAGCATTTATTATGTAGCTATACAGGGCACAGGACAGAGGAGCCAGGAGACTGTTCTAACACCATCTGATGATGTCAAGGTCCTGGAGGGTTTGACGGCTGGTGACGCTGCAATGATGAAAGTCTCACTGCCTTCCAGTGACCTACCTGTGGGACAGGACTGCTCACTGTCCTGCCTTTGCAGATGTGGTTACTGAGCTCTATAAAGTTGAAGTGACTCTCCTGGATGCTGTCCCTTCTCTACTCTTTTCTGTGAGTCTCTTGAAAGCCATTCCATTATCTCAGCTGTTCCAAATCTAGTTTCAATGTCATTTCTGTCTTTCTTTAAAGTAGGTCTCTGAACTGCCCTTAAACATACTGTATCTATTTTGCTGTGGGTACCTGTTTCTTAGATTCAGTTACACCTTTCAGTCCCTCTTCTATCTTAAAAAGATTTCTTTTTAAAATGTGTATAAGTGTTTGCCTGCATGTATGTATTAGCACCACATGTGTGCAGTGCCCACAGAGGCCAGAAGAGGGCACCAGATCCCTGGAGCTAGAGTTATTGATGGTTGTGAGCTGCCATGTGGGTGCTAGGAACTAAATTTCTAAGTCCTCTTGCAAGAGTATCAAGTGTTCTTAACCACTGAGTGTCTCCCCTTCACTTCTTCCTTCCTCTCAATTTCAGCAAGATTCAGGCTGAGTCAGGCTCTCTTTCCCTGACACTGTCCTCTCTAGTCCAGGTGACCCTGTGTCGAGGCAGCCAGCCTCAGTGGTGCCCAGCGATTTTACCTCCTGATGTTCCTGCCTTGTGTGGGTTCCTCCTATAGTATATCTGGAATGAGCTGTGTGTCCCTCGAGAAGTGATGGAGGGGAACTTCCACAGCCAGCTTACAAGAGAACTGCCACTTCTACTAAGCTTTGTCTTTGAACTCGTTGCAGAGACCCTGTTACCCGCCCAGTGGTCCTTGAGTAACACAATGGAGAAGAGCTGAGGTCTTCTCGATCAACAGACACCAGCTGGCCTGAATAATGAATGATTGGACCTCATGACAATTAGTCCTTCTGTCCTGACAGGGCCTATAGACCCAGTATGACTATAGCCTCAATCTCTAAAAGAACTCTATAGTTGATTTTTTTTTTTTGAGACAGGGTTTTCCTGTAGCTTTGGAGTCTGTCCAAGAACTAGCTCTTGTAGACCAGGCTGGCCTCGAACTCCCAGAGATCTGCCTATCTCCCGAGTGCTAGGATTAAAGGCATGTACCACCACTGCCTGACCCGAATCCTTGATTATAAATACTTCCTGTTGTAGGCAGCTAAGGGTTAGGGGCATTTTGTTACACAGCAACAGGTGACAATATAAGCTGGTCAATTCAATTCCAATAGGCAGGATTTTGTGGCTGTTGTTTGTTTTTTAACTTGCCCAGCTACTCTCTTGTCTATATTTTTGTGTGTATAATCTATCCTCTCTGATAAGACAGTAAAGACAGCTGTGCTTTGTGTATATTCTATGTCCTATCACACTGTGTGTGCAAAGAAGGTGAGTGCTAGAGAAACCCTACACATGCAAATACACTCGCTTGCTTGTCCAGTGCCCGCTAGGCATTGGTACAGTTCGAATGAGGCTGTTAAATATCCACGTGTTGGGACTTTGATCTCCAGTGAGGTGACATTGGAGTGGTGGGACCTGTGAGGTAGAGCCTAGAGTAGGCAATTCAGTGAGATCACCTGAGGTGCCATTCTCTGAAGGAATTAACACAGCTCTTGATCGACTCTGGCTCAGTCTTATGAAAGTGGGTTGTTCCAAAACAAAGAAAGGGAGCCTGATCCCTAAGCCTCTCTGGCTTTCTGGCTCATCATGACTGCACCCTGACTATGATGCCATATTGTGAGATAGTCAGAGGGACTGAGCAGAGCTAACCAAATGCCAGCACTATGCTCTTGAGGTTCCAGACCTGAGAACTAAATAAGTCTTTCTATAAAGCACCCAGACTTGGGTATTTGGTTACAGAAACAGCAAATGGACCAGGGCAGTATGTAAACAGTGTATTGCATTTGTTTACACACTGGACACCTACAGGTTCACACCTAAGACATGAAACTCACTATCACATTCACGCATGTCTGTGTGGGACGTTCCAAATATTCTCACACGTAGAACGGAAGGGAGAGGAGGCCTGGGGAGGGCTGTTATTATAGCCAGTGCTTTTCACGAGTTATTTACCCACCCCACACCCTTTCCAAAAATATTTCTCTTAAAGCCAGAGTGACGAGCCCCCTTTCAGCTTTCCTGATGGTCAGTTCTAAATAGATGGTATGCTTAACCCCACACAACAATCTAGGAACCTAGGAATCAAGAAAAGTGCTGGGTGACAGGGGTGGTGGTGGGTGGGGTGTGGATGGGGTGGGACTGCTGCAGCTCCTGAATGAGCCCTGGTCCAGCACCTCATGGAGCCACCTGCCCCATCCCTGGACACACCTCCCGGCCTTGGCCTTTTTCCTAAAGACAAAACGCAGGAGTATGTGACCCTTCCTGTTGGGTCTCTAGCTCATTCATAAGCTGGTGGGAGATTATTTTCTAGACTGATGGACACAGGGGAAGCTGGGAGGAGGGCTATGTTGTATGACGCCTTCTGAACGGAGGCAGCTCAGGCTCAGGTCTGGCCGGGTGGGTGGAGGCGACCACACATGCAATTAGTACGGAGCCCATCCTCTCCCGCAAGACCGTTTTATCCCAGGGGAATAAAGCGCCAGCTCATCCGCCCACTGATTTAGGTTGGATGAAATGAATTTTTAGCTCTTTTCTGGGGAGTCTTTGCCAGAGGGGAAAGCAGAGGGGAGGAGGAGGGCGTCAGGAATAAACAAACATACTCCAGTTCTTCAAAGAGAGGGCAAAGGGAGTGGACTGTACACAGGCATGGCTGGGGACAGTCACCCTCACTTCTGTCAACCATGCTTTTGCTGCCCAATTAGCTGCCCGTTGTTGCCGGGTTGGGTGTCAAACATTACCCGTCCTTCTCTCCTGAGCACCTGTCTCCCAGAACATCCCATGTTCCACTTGCCGACATTTCCACGGATCACTAAGAGACCCAGTTTTTTCTACTTTAACATCACTTACTGTCTTGTCCATCAAAAGGCAGTCCCCATTCACCTCCTATGCCTAACCCTTGCTCATTCCTCAACACTTCCCCACGTACCGTCGCCACCAGGAAGCCTGGTGGAACTAGCTGCCTACCCTTCAGCTTCCTGTCCTTCCCTCTGTCAAAAGCATGGGCTCACAGTGACTTCTCTCAGTCTGTCTGTTCCAGGTCAGGATCTGTGGCTCCTCCTTAGCTGGTACCCGTGTCTGGGAACTGAGTAGCTGAACACATTTGGCGGTTCTCCCTGAAGTAGTCAGTCTCACCTCAGCTGCAGCGAGGAGGGAAGACCTGAGAAGGATAGGTAATGAGGAAATAGGAAGTGCGGCATAGGTTTTACTCCAAGAAGGCTAAGCCCGACACACACCATCCATCCGCTGACATGTGAAAAGAAAGGAGCATGCTAAACCAGAGAATTTATGAAACATGAGCTAAATCTCTAAAAACAAAACAAAACAAAAAATAAAAAAAAATACAAGAGTCTAATTCTCTCACTCAACACCTTGTAAATCAGTAGAGAAGGGATTTCTTCGGAAGCCTTTGGGGCCCAACAATGCTTTAATACGGTGATAATTCCAAAGCAGCCGCTGTGGAATATTCCACCTTGTTCCTCAACACAGTATTCTCTTTATCCTGGGGGGTACGAGCCCAGACCTACCCAGGATGTCAGGACCGTGGGAGGTGCACCCACACTGTTTCTCCTATACGCATGGGCCTGTATTAGAGTTCAGCTCCGAAGCTAGTCAAGTGAGGGATGAGCTATAACAATACAAGAGAATAATTGTAACAATACGTCATAATAAAAGTTACTGAAAGTGTATGAATTATTCATTTCTGGATGTTTCTATTTAATATTTCAGGACAGTGGCTGACCCTGGGTAACTCACACTGCAGAAGGCGAAACCTCAGCATTATTGCATTTGGAGTCTGAGGTGTGAGGGGGCATGGCGGAAGGGGCTCGACTCCCTGGGCGGGCATAGACCATAGAATCTTGTGCACCTACTATGTGCCAGGTAGTGATCTGGTTCTTTTGTCTTTATTATCTCAGTCCTCCTGTGGATACTATGGGATGGTGCTTCATTTCCATTTTCCTTCATCAAGGATGAAGCTGCAAGAACTAAGGTTGCTGCAGCAGGTCAAGGCCTGAGCCATCCCAGGAGCTCCACAGAGGAGAGCAGGGATTGCTGGGAGAATTGAGGATGCTGATTACAAACATCAGGTGGCCTGGGGGTGTCAGGGTGGGGTGCAACCTTTCACAATTGAAGATGTGGAGGTTCAGAGGAAGACAGGACACATCTATCTGGTTAAAGCAGAGAGTACACCACACTCCCCGTTGTCTCCAGGATGCTACACCACGCTCTCCCCATGGTCTCCAGGACGCTTGTGCTGGCCCAGCACACCCCTTCCTCCTGGGCCTTGCTGTCTGCCCTGCTCAGCTCTTTATTGAAAGAGTATGCCCAGCCAACAAGAGGTGGGAGAAGTTAGGGTCTCTGCCTGCCAGTGCCCCCGAAAGGTCTCTAAAGACAGCACCCTCACCATTAAGCAACCTCTTCTCCTTCTCTCTGGTTAAATACAGAGGTGAGATCAAGCTTCCATGTTTCCAGGACTCTTCTGGCTTGTACATCGAATGTCCCACACTCCCTGAATCTCCTTAATCAGGACAGGCTGTGACAATTGATCACCCAAGACAGGTTCTACCTTCTCATCCCCACCACCCACCTTCTTGGCCTTTAAGGGTTACGTGACTCTAGATCTATGAAACACAGTGGGCTTTTTGAATTCCTACCTGCCCCATTTGATGCCAAAGAACTTCTGCCACCTACATTGCTCAACTCTGGCACCTCTCACCTTAGCTGTGAGGGGGGCAGTCCCCTGTCTGCTCCCAAGAGGACACGGAGGGGCAGAAGATGGGAAGACAGCATGTGATGGAGATGGGAGGAAGAGAGAGGAAGGAGGTGAATGAAGCTGAAATATGGAGAAGGGGGAGCGAATGAGGAGGGACCAGAGGAGAGAAAGGCAGGGTGACAACATGGTTAACACAGGAATGGCGGAAGCTGGGACTGGATGGGGTCCACGGGTGCTCTCTGGGGCTGTGGGGTTACCAGATTCGGTATTATCCTTTAACCTTCTGGAGCTCATGCAGAGGAAGGTGAGGACTTTCACAGCAGCAGTCCTGAGGGACTCTGGTGTGCCTCTGAGAACTTCCCTGGTCCCTAGCCTGTGACATGAGCATAAGTGTTCCTTAATAAGGATGGTGACAGTTGTGATACTGATCTCTGGCAATGCTGTCCTCTTAAGTAGGTCTTTCCGCGTCAATGTCAACACCAGGTTGGGTAATTATCTTGGAAATTTGAGCAACCTAGTCAAGAAGACGAGAAGGTGGCCCAGTCCCTTGGGAAGGAGAAGCAGGGCTGGCTTCATCCAGATGTAGGCGGTGCTAGATGAGGTAACTCGAGGGCGCCATTTTGAGCTCCACCCAACCCAATCTCTAGCAGCCTGACAAGGCTACCCAGTCTGCCCTCTGGCCACTGGGAATTCCCACCAGGAGAGATCTGAACAGGGCACTCTAGTTAGTCCAGGATTTCTGGGCTGATCTCAGAGTCAAACACAAGGATTCATCAGATCAATGCCTTGCCTCTGTAGAAGGCCACAGAAACATTCGGTGATCCTGGGCCCACCAGTCATATCACTGGCCACATATGAGGTCAGACAGAGAAGCTGGGTCAGAGTCATGGCAGGTCCCTCTGGGAGGGGAACAAAAGAAGACAGAGTGGCCCCTGCAGTGACATCTAGTATTTCAGCTTTAAGTGACATTGTCCCCACACATTCCCCGTACCTAAGCACTAGACATGTCTTTCAGTTTGGAAGAGGCCTTGCTGTGCTTTCGTGGTAGGAAGCAGTACTTAGTCTCCCCTGAGGGGCAGGCTTCCCTCACTCTCACTCCTCACAGTGAGTTCACAGATCATCACAGGCCAGCTGTGCATGGACCTCAGGGATGTGAATCCGAAGCAACATCTGGCAGTCGTATTATAATATTATAGCCTTCATTGGCTACTAAGAACTGAATGAACATCCGAATTTCAGATCCCTGTCTGAATTACATACCCTACCCCCAAGTGAGCCTAAGTAACTCTTTATTCTGAGTATTTTGGCCCCTGCTTTTGCTGTTGCTCAGCTGGTTTGAGATTTTTGTTATTATTTGTTATTTGCTTGGGGTTTTTTGTTGTTGTTGTTTTGAGACAAGGTCATATAGTTCTCAGGCTATGCTTGAACTTGTAGAGGAGGATAGCCCTGAACTCTTGATTGTTCTACCTCTGCCCACAAAGTACTGAGATTCCAGATGAGCACTGCCAGGTCCCAGTGTGGACTTCGTGCTGTCCTTTGCTCACACCTGACTCAGAGACATGACTCACGCAACTTGGAGAATACGGGCATGAAGCTGTGCTTTCCAAACTTTCAAGTCCTGAAACTCATAGGTAGTGACGTTTTTACGGCACACAGGCATCTGGAGGTTCTTAGGAGAGGCTGAAAAAGTCAGCTGACAAGAAGTCAAGGGGACTAGTATCTGCTATTGTCTGGGAAGCTCAGAAATGGACGGTCTGGGGGCAGAAAATCTGGAAGTGCCTAGACTCATGTCCTGGTACAGTTTGATGCCTTCTGAGGTCACAGAGGTATCCGTGGGGGCCTATGGCCTCCTCTGCCACACAGTATGGTGCTGCCCCATGGCTCCTGAAGAAGTGATTCTACCTGACGGTGTGTTTGATATCAGGGCTGGTAAGAGAGTAGGAGTGACATCTCCCAACCCATTTCCTTCTCTGGGGTATCTCAGGGTAAAGCCTGCTGTCCTCTCTGTCCACAAGTCCACAACCTCTTCCTGTGTGAGCAGGCCTGTTAGAGGACTCTTGTCTCCAGCACGTAATATTGGTTCACTCCTTCACCCACTAGCTGGGTACCATCTTCTGGTACCCATGCCACACATCTCCGGGGCACTTACAGCTTCCACAGGACATCTCTGGAGCCTATGCCCCACCACCCCTGGTTTGTGGTCCTGCCTCTAAAGGCCAGCATCTTCCTATAGCCCCCCCTCATCCTGTCTCTTTAGATCAATCCCTGGCCAATAGCACATCTTATGCACATATCTACTGATGGGGTGCTGACAAGCTCTTGGGGAGTGGGGGTGATGTGTTACAAACAAGACTAAGAATCATAATTGAGCTTTGATTTAAAGAAAAATGACTTCACACATCATATTTAATGCAGAGAAAGAGGTGAATGTATGGAGATCATAGCATTAAGTTTGGGAACCCAAGCATAAATGAAGCAGCTACAAAACTATAGATGCTGGCAGAACCTGGGTATTAATCCAAGGAGTTGGCAACCATAGGGAGGCTCAAATTCTTCATTCTACTCAGAGGCAGTCAATGTAGAGCCTCCCTCCTGTTTCTAGGAGAATAAAGGGTGAGGATGCAGGCTGGTCTCTTGGCATGATTACATGTTTGATGAAGAAGGGTTTGCCTCCTTCAGCCATGTGGGGGATAGGAAGAGCAGCCACTGAAAGTCAGGGGTCAGGTTTAAAACCTAGCTCTGTTCTCTGCCAGCATGTGTGTGGAAAGAGTGGCCAGCTTTCTTGAGTATATGAAGGAGTTAGGTTCTACTTTGAAAGTCCATTCTCGGTGTGACTGAACTGACTAGGGGCCAACAGATGACCTACTGGTCCTACTGCTTTGTACATCAAGGACTGTAGTGGTCAGTTTTCTGTATTAGCTTAGTTTGGTACCCAGGTATGTGGTCCAATACAAACAGATGCAGCGGTAGAGTTTTTTGTTTTTATAAAGAGGAGATTAACATTTTAGATTGAGCGATGGAATAGAACTGAGGAGCAAGACATACCTCACATTCCAATGAATACCCAATTTTCCACAAATAAGCCAAAAATACACACAGAAGAAAAAATCTTCAACAAATAAATGGTGCTGGTCATACTAGGCCACTATGACAAAAGAACCATATGTATCACCCTGTACAAACTCAACTCCAAATGGATCAGTGATCTCAAGACTAGATACCCCGAATCTTATAGAAGAGAAAGTAGGTAATAGGCTTGAACTCGTAGGTACAAGAAAGGACTTTCTGAACAAGACCCCACTAGCACAGATACTAAGACCAAACTAAATAGGACCTCATAAAGCTAAATAACTTCTGTACAGCAAAGGACACCATCATTTGGACAAAGAGGTAGCCTACAGAATGGGGGGAAATCTTCACTGATGAACTTCTGAGAGAGCGTTAATATCTAGGATATGCAAAGAACTAAATAAAATAAATAAACAAAACCAGAACATATAGAAAACAAATAATCCAATTTTTAAATTAGGTTTAGAAAGAGAGAGTTCTCAAAAATATGAAACACAAATGACTGAGAAACACTTAATAAAGGGTTCAATATCTTTAGCCATCAGGGAAATTCAAGTTAAAACTACTTCGAGATTTCAACTTACCCCAGTCAGAATAGCCAAGACTAATAAGACAAATGATGGCACACGCTGGCCAGCCTGTGGGGGAAGGGAATACTCCAGCCACTATGGCATCAGTGTGGAGGTTCCTCAAAAAGGCGAGAATATATTTACCACCAAAGACAGCTGTACCACTCTTGGATACACCCAAAGAACTCTACATCCTACCACAGAGAAACCTGCACATCCATGTTCATCGCTGTCCTAGTCATAACGGCCAGAAACTGGAAACAGCCTAGGTGTCCATGTGGTACATTTACACTATAGGATGTTATTCGGCTATAAAGTAAAATGAAATTATGAAATTTGGAGGTGACTGGAAGGAGGTGGAAAATATCATCATGAGCGTGGTATCCCAGACTCAGGAAGACAAAAGTTGCCTGTTTCCTCTTATGTGCACATCTTAGCTCTTAGCTTTGGATACGTGTGTTTCACTTAGAATATCTGCAGAAGCTAGAGATGGGGCCCATGCGTTTCTGCTGCCTGACTAAATCCATGCCCACACTGTTCCATTGCCAGCAGGCTCGGCCCTATCCAGGTGTCTCTGTGGGTGGCACTCCTCTGGTCTTGCCCAACTCTTCCCTGCCTCCATCAAAAAAATGCCCTTCCCTTCCTTGTTGCCTCACCCCCTAGCCTTGTACAGGCCCCGAGAGCTACCCCTGCCTTTGGATCTGTTCTTTCCTCTCCTGGCTCTCATCAGGACAGCAGCAGGATGCCACCAGCTCGGGGGCACTCCCTACAGTGGTGCCCAAGACCTGTCACCTTGCTGCCCTGTCTTTTCCGGACTGAGAGCAGCCTAGCCATAGGAGGCACACAGCCAGAAGCTGTGAGGGTCCCTGTCTGTGGTCAGTGGAAGTACCAGGAAGCCAGTCACTTCTATGTATCCTGTGCTGTTGGGGACAAGGCTCTGTGCTCTATGTACGTCATCTTGAACTCTACTTTTACCAGAGTGCAAAGTGCAAGACGGTTAACACACTGAGAGTGGGGTCCCAAGGAAAACTCTGACCTGACCTTGACCTCGGCAGGATGCAGGGTAACCACTGTACCAAGGGCATGGGTCAGAAAGAGCACGGTACACCACGTGACTAGAGTCTGTGTACGCCAAAACAACAAGAAGAGATGGTTTTCAGTGTCTCCCTATAAAAATGACAAATGTTGACGACGGACATTCTAAACATCTGATATGATCATCCCCCAGGGCATGCATGGGTTGAAGCATGACACCACAGCCCATAAATATGTCCAATCATATGTGGAAATAAAAATAAAATAAAACTTCAAACGGGGGGAGACTCTGCCCTCCCAGCAACAAGTTCATCCCAGATTTGCAATGAGATTTTAAATTCAATCTTTTGTGAGAAATTATTTAAATCCAACAAATGTTCCTGCTCTGTTGTGACTTTATTACAGGTCTGCTAATATGCTTGAACAAACCCTTCTCTCTGAAACAAGACTAACAAGGCCTGAGTCTGAGTAGCTGGCAATGATGAGAGAATCAGGTACAGCGTCTGCACCAGGAACAGAGGACAGAGATACCCCAGGCTCCCCCGGCCTTCCATGAGTGACCTTTAGATGAAGCCTGGAGAGTTCTGGAATCCTGAGGCGATTACACAGGCAAGAAAACAGAGGCCTACGGAGTCGAAGTAACTCACCCGATGCATCAGTGCTCCTGGGAAGTAGAAAGAGGAGCCCGGGTGACTTCAAGGGACATCAAAGTCACATCACAAAGGCAGAAAAGGGATACACCTTCCCAATCCCTCAACACATGCCCTGTGTGCCCGGCATTGCCAGGCTTACAGCAGTGAACAATCCAAGCCACAGTGAATGTACAGTGTAGCTCGTGGGGGTGGGTGGAGTCGGCTTGCTGGTCCAGGATCAGAGGCAGCAGAGGGAAGAGGAGGAGGAAGGTTGGCCCATCCTGGTGGAGCTGAGCCAAGGGCACAGCTGGAAAGAGCTGGGCCCATCAGTGTGGGGGCCCGAGTCAGGCAAACAAGACTGAAGAGAGGAAGAGAGAATTCATCCTCTGTGGGGATGGTGTGGTAGAAGTATTTTAGGATGGGCCGTTCTTCCCATGACCCTACCCCTCCTGTGGGGAAGACAGGGGAGGTGGCACTAGATGATTTGGGGGCTCAGCTGGCACACTGTGCAGAGGAGGAAGTGGCTCTAGGCATTGTCCTTGGACTAGGGCCCTAGGTATTTGACCCAGGCCAGGCTCCTGCCAACCACTTCCCTTCTGGGACTTGAGCCTACTGCCACCCCCCTACCCTCTGCCACATCCCCGCTCTCCCGTCAGGGTGACCTGAAAGGAAGGTTTATGAGAGGAAAAGGAATGAAAAGGATCCCATTTAACAGTACACACTGGGCGGAGGAACTTCCTGACAGGAACCCGTGTGGAAACCAGGCCCAGCTTGGCCAGGGAAAACTGGTTTGGCTCAGGACTGGCCAGAGTGGACAGGGGACCTCGGGCAGCTGTACATCGCAATTAAACTGGCCTTGTCCAAGTTCACGTTTCTTCTCACAGCCTGCAAAGCAGGCAGACACTATAATAATCTGTATGCCACAGAGGGGGAGAAAGGTGCTGTTTCTTTTTAATCCAGTGTGGGGGAATCACCCCCATTGAGGTCACGGAGACATGAACACGAAATCGAGAGCAGATGCGGGCAATTGAGCAGGCCAGAGAGCAGAGCGGCTGCCACCAGGCGCCCAGCCTGAGTCACTGGGTGGGGAGGGCAGGCAGGGTGGGCAGGGCTGGATATCTTTATTCTAGGGCTTGGGTGTGGGGTGCAGGAAACAATGCAAACAGAAGAGTCCTCGGGGCTGGGACAGGCACAGGGCTGGGACTGGCACGGGGCTGGGCAGGTACCGACAGGATCTTGGCAGTCGGCTCTGAAGGCCCAAGAATTACGACAGGCCCCAAATACGAATGAGAGAAGGTCTTTCCCTCCCCTGCTCTGCCTCCCTGCACCCACTCGGGTAGATGGTGCCACTTTTTCTATCCAGGACTAAGTCTGGCTGTAGCAGGCGGCTGCCCTGGTTTCCAGCCCTGCTCCCTGCCACCACTCACTAAAAGCCAGAGGCTGGCAGAATAGGTGTGGTGTGGGAGTTTCAGACCCTGCCCAGCTCTGCCAGGCTTCCAGGCCACTTTGTGGTAATACTCTATCCCTCTCCTCAGCTGTCCTTCACTCTCTGCTTTGTCTCCTGCAGTCTCCAACAGAAACATTGACTCCTTAGGGCCAAGACTGTGCAGGCTGCCAGGCCCCAGCTGCAGGAAGTGCTGAGGCTCCATCCACCTCAGTCTTTTCCAAAACCATTCTCCACCTGTGGCAGTTCTCTGAGCGGCCGCCTCTTCATCCCAGGAACACTGTTCCGTGGAAGACAGCTTTCCGGAGCGGTGTGGGGTGGGCGGGGTGGGGTGGGGGCTCGCCTCCGTCTTAGCGGTTCTCCTGCCCTCCAGCCAAGGACTGGTAGGTAGGAGGGGCTTAGAGGATAGCAGATATCTATCATATAACAGTGGAGAACCCCTGGGTGACCGTGCAGAGCACCGTGAGTTAGAGTACTCAAGGACCACACCCCCAGTGCATTGGGGATGCCTCAGGGAATCCTTGGGTCAAGAGGAGGGCCATCTGAATGGTTGATGATGAGTGATCTTATGCTTGGCTTTTTTCCCCCAGCACTTCCTGAACCTTCTAGAGGTGGATGGGCTAGGAGAGCGATGGCATTTCCCCTATATGCTCCCCATGGCAAACACAGAGCTCGTCACCCTGAAGACAGAAGAAGAGGGAGCAAGGACATTGGACTCAAAAGACTCCAGGCTCTCTTGCTGTCAGAGTCCTCCCTGTCCAGTGATACCTTTCCGATGAGTCACACCATATATATACAATCCCCTTTTCAATTCCCAAATTTCCCTTGACATTTTGATCCCTCTTATTAATTAAACTCATATCTTTGCCTGCATCCAAATATCCCTCTGTTGAAATGTTCAAAGAGGAAGAGGGCAGCATGGGTATGGGAAGAGGAGGGGGCGTGGCACCACCCCAGGCCTCTGCTGTCTCTATCCTGATCCCTACAACTCTGCAGTGCTGCGGGCATGGTCAAGAAGAGGCACACATGTATAGTGCACAGTCAGACGTGTGAGCTGCCACAGACTGCAGGCTGGATAGTCTACTCAACAGGTTTTGGCTCCCCCTCAACATCTCTCCCTTCCAAGCTCCATCTTCTTCCTTGGGAGACAAAACACAAGCCCCACAGAGGCTCCCAACCACTTGCACGTCTGTCCATGGAGACTGGCAATGGACTAAGGATTTCTCTTCAGGAACCCAATGTGAAGCAAGATGGAAGTGGCAGCAGCAAGTCTAAAGAGAAAGAATATTCTAGAACATCCTTCTCAAGATCTTCTGATGTGTGGGATTCCAGAGAACCCCAAAGAACCCCTCTTATCACCGGGGGCTTGACCAAATCTGGGCTTAGAAGCTGTAGTTCTGAGTTGATTTCCCTGACCAGCCTCTGCCCGCGCAGGGGGCCCGAGAACCCTCAGATCTGCCTCAGGTAGCAGAGGGCCAGGTGGCTCCTCAATGCTTTTCCAAGCCTTAGTTTTGTCCTTTCTGCCATCTGGATGTCTGAACATGTGGGAATGGCAGAGCTAAGCAGAGGGCCTTCAGGGGCCCACCTGCCTGGTGGCTAATCCCTCAGCACCTGCAGAAATCCTAAGTACAGCTGACGACGCCCATCCTCCTCCAAGCCTGCTCTCTGGAGCCCTAGCTCTTCTAGAGTGAACACATGATCCATCCCCATGCCCTAAGAGGGGCCTGGCATGCAGGCCCAGAAATACCCTCTCACCCATCCCCCTCCTCGCACCTGCTGGATGGCTGGTGAAAGCAGAAGCCAGCAGCACCCAGAGGCTCATTGTTTCAAGCTCAGGTAAATCACGACTCATTGTCCTTGTGAGGGTTCTGCAATGGCCAGAGCTTATTCAGCATCAAATATTTGTAGAGCGAATGAAAGAAAGCAAACATTTACACCCTGTTTTGCACTGTATTATCTGTTCTGAAAAGGGAGGCGCCGGTTATTCTAGCTTAGGGGTTCAAAGCGCTGGCAGACCAGAGGGTAAGGATAAACAGGCTCAGAGGAAATCAGAGGACCTCAGGTCCAGGGGGACCTGGGTGCTTGCCACTCTTCCCAACTGTCCCTTCCTGGCTACATTACCACTCTCCTCACCTAAACAGAGGAGGAAAGTGATTGGCTCTGGGGAGTTCCTTGACCCAGGAGAGGGCAGCCTGAATCACCCCAGGCCCATATGACAGCAAATAAGTCTCACACCAGGAGGTGTGGGCTCAAAGTTCCCCTTGATGGGTCATCTGAATCATGGGACTCTATTGCTGTCAGGTTGTCTACTTTGTGGGATGCTATGGGAGGCCCTGGACCTCAAGCTTGTAGCTTCTAGGGGACGGAGAGGAAGAGTTATATTTCCTCTTCGAGGGGACATTAGCTACTACTACCTCAATACCTTCTTGCAATAGAACAGCAAGATAGCCAGATGGTACAACTGTCCCGCAGGCACAGGACAGAGATGCCAGCTTTTGTGTTTCCGTATCTTTACAGCAGCTCCAATGGGTTAGCACAGGCCATTTGACAGATGAGTATGTACATCAAGGCTCAGGGATTGAGGGACTTATACAGCTCCTAGAGCAGATAGCTTTGACTACGGAGCCTCGTACTCCCCCACCCCATCCCCACCCTGAAAGGGATCTAATGGCAAAGGCAGCTGGAGGAATGAGGTCTGGCCGAGAAACCAGGCCCAGGGCCTGTGTTTGAATCCCACAAGTTGGGTAACTTTGCCTCACTGAATCTCGGGGTTCCTAAAATCAAAATGTAGGTGATTGTGACAAGAAATTCCCAATGTTGTGCCAGTCCAAACACTACATATGCTATTCTTCCTAACTGGTACAGAAACCTCCACGTCTGGAAAACTGAAAGACCTTTTTAAAATTCCTACTTACAGTTGTATGTGTGTGTGTGTGTGCACGCGTGAGGGTGTGTGCGAGTTTGTGTGATTACATGTGTGTATGTTTATGTGTATGTGCCTGTACATGTGCACGTGTGTATGGGGGCCAGAAGTCAGTGACTGAGTGTGCTCCTCAGTCGTCAGTTTCCATCTGGCCTCTCATTGAGTCCAGAGCTTGCTGACAGCCCAGCCTGTCTGACCAGTGAGCTCAGGGATCTGCTTTCTGCCGCCCCAGGGCTGGAGTTCGACACTCGCTGCCACCGTGCAGGACTTTTAGGTACTAGGATCCGAGCTCAGGTTCCTACACTGGCACGGCAAACATTTTACCAGCTGGGCCATTTCCCCAGCCAGTGAAAGATATTTTACTGATCAATTTCCACTCTGCCTGGGATGCACTTTGATGTTTTCTATTCTATTCTGCTTTTCTTTCTTTACTCTCTTTCTTTCTTTTTTTTAAGTTGGAGGTTGTTGCCTGCTAGATCAATCAGATTGCCCATAATGCCTGAAGTCTGGAAACACTACCTACACACTGGAGTTTTGATCGGCTCTCCAGAGCTACCACGGGGGGCTGGAATTCTGAAGTACCACACCTCGCCCTGCTTTCCTGCCTACTCAGCATCCATCCATCCTCTCTTTAGCACCCTGAGCAGCCCAACCCGTATCGTCACACACACTCCTCTCCATGGAAGGTCACACAAGCCAGAGATGGGAGGAGGAACCACAGGGCAGTGTTTGCCTTCGACCCCTCTAACTGAACCCCCTTCTCTAGGCCGACTGCTGACATGGGAATCTCTCCGTTAGGACTGAGCACTTCTCAATAATAGAATTTGTCCTAACAGGGCTTTACTACCTACCCAATCGAGTAGTGAAAACATTTCAGAGCCCTGGAAAAGATGAAATAAAAGAAGTTCCCCCGGCTGCAAATGTGCCTGCAGCAGGAAACCCTATCGTCCCTTTTGATGAAGAAGTTATAAAGAGCTTTATTCTACCAATCCATTTTTGGTTCTTATTTTCTTCAACTCAGTTTCATATATTGTCCTGATGAAAGAATGCATTCTGAAGATGAGGGTGGGAAACCCGGATTACATACAACACACTGTGAATGGTGCCCACTGAAGGTGACCTTTAAACAGAACAGAAGGTAGCTGGTGCCTTCAGGGTCACTTCAGGGACAACCTCATACCCTGTTTCCCACCAAGTGTCTATACAAGGGACTTTCTGGAATCTTCTATGGGATGGGGCCTCTTCTGTAACCAGCTTCTGTGGTATACTTCTGGGCTGAAGTGTGGCAGTGGACAGGTGTGCAGGGAGCGCACTCCCCTTTGAGGGTTAAACAACCCTTTTACAGGGGTCTCATATCAGATATCCAATGTTAGGGGCTGAGGTGACACCTTCAACCAAATACTACACCTCAGAGATTTACATTATGATTCATAACAGCAAAATTACAGTTATGAAGTAGCAAAGAAAATAACTTTATGGTTTGGGGTCACCACTACATGAGGTATTAAATGGTCCCAGTATTAGGAAGGTTGAGAACCACTGGCTTAGAGTGATTGAGGCCCTCCCTGGTATCAGACACTAGCCCCTACACAGGCAGTCACCAGCTCCCCTGTGCCCTGCCAGGCATGCTGTTTGGGCCCTCATCCCGCCAAGCCTAGGCAGTGATGGTGAGGACTCAGGCCAGTTGAGAACAAGAGCGCTGGGGCCCTGCTGGCTGTGAGACATGGCGTGAAAAGAAGAGGGCTTATATCCCTCATGGGGAGGGACTCAAGACCACACAGTAGAGTGGAACTGGGACTGAATCCCAGCAGCTAAGACTCCACGGCCTGCCTACTTTCTCCTCCCCTAAGCCTCTACCACGCTGGGCTAACGTGACAGGCTCTAAGCTTTGCAAGCACACATTTCCCAGCTGCATTATCCCCATATTTTAAAATAATAAAATAATAATAATAATCTCTATTTGTTAACTGCCAACTCCACATGAGGCACAGCACTATAGTGTTGGCGTGTTTTCTAAAGAGCTCCACCTAACTACTCTGAGAAAAAAAAAACAAAATTTATCCACATTTTTTAGATAAGAGTATGGAGGGTCAGAAATATTAAGTGATCCATCCAGGATTTTTAAATAACTAAAGGCAGAACTTGGGACCAACCTGAGGTCTACTAGTGCTGGCCCCTCAGTCTGGACTTTGTGATGAGGGGTCCACTCTGCTTCCGGTCTGGAGCCCAAAGGCAAAGAGGATGCATTAGTTCTATATCAATAGCAAGAAGGCTTGGAGTACTCCAGTGTGTTCAGGGGACCAGAAAGACACTGGCTTTTCTATGTGAAGGTGACTTGGAGGGGTGGACATCATGACCCCTTAGAACGCACTTCCTGCTGCCCCTGAGGTGGAGGATGCAAATCTTTTACTCCCACAAGGGACTATGTTTTTATTCCCATCACGCTTCCCCTTCTCGAGTTTGACTCAAAGCAGCTTGCGCTGTGACACTCCCTGGTGCTTGCTGACATGGGACTCCGGTTCAGCGACAGATGAGTCCCAAGAGTGTGCTTTCCCGGAAACAGCTTTAACTTTTCCCCATTTCACTTTATTCTCCCCTTTCTGTCTTTGAAGCTGGTACATTTTGAAGAGAACCAAACTGTAGGATTATTCGTCTGTGGGATGGACGCCATCCTCATCCTCATCAAAGCTTTACCCTGAAATTCACCTTCAGTCAGATACTGATAAACATGACCGGAGCAGAGGCTGCAGGGCTAAATGCGGGGAAGCGTGGTGACTTGAACAAGAATGGTCCCAAGAGGCTCACAGATTTGAAGGCTTAGTCACCAGGGAGTGGAACTGTTTGAAAGGATTAGGAGGTGTGGCTTAGTTGGAGGAAGTGTGTCACTGGGTTGGGCTTGGAGGTTTCAAAAGCTCATACTAAGCCGTCTGTCTGTCTGTTTGTCTGTCTCTCTCTGTGTCTCTGCCTCTGTCTTTCTCTGTCTACCTGCCTGCCTGCCTGCAGATCAGGATATAAAGCTCTCAGCTCCAGGGCCATGTCTGTCTGCATGGTGACATACTCCCTGCTGTGAAATGGACTAACCTCTGAAATGGTAGGTAAGTCCCCAATTGGATGCTTTCTCTTTTAAGAGGTTCTGTGGTCATGCGTGTCTCTTCACAGCAATAGAACCCTGACTAAGACAAAAAGCTAGAAATGGTGGCAGGGAAGACTTCTTATGGTCTCACGCGCTACCAGAGCTCGAAGAATCCATGCTCAGGAAAAGAGTCCAGGTTCCAGTCTATGTTTCCATCTACTACCCCGTAGGGTGATTGACAGAACTCATTCCCACCTAGTGAGTGATGGATTTTTGGTCCTTCATGGGCCTGAAGTAGGGACACATTGTAGGCTTCCAGGAAAAAAAAAAAGTGGCCTTGGGAGACAACACTTAGGGACAGAAAAACTTTCAGGCAGATAAAGGGCTGGACAGCTAGATGTATTGACTCATGTCCTGAATCCTAGCATTTGGGCATCTGAGGCAGGAGGACTGCTATGAGTTCCAGGTTAGCCTAGGCAACATAGTGAGTCAGTCATCTGGGGTAGGGCTACATGTTTCTATCAGCTCCCTGGTCAGGCAGGTGCTATTCCTTCAAGGGCTACACTTGGAGTAGAAAAGAGATAATGATAATTTTTTTTTCCTAACTGCTTGTTCTTCACTACAGGAAAGTAAAAGCAAGAAAATTAAAAACCCTCAAATTAAAACAAGAATATTTCCACCCATCTAATGAATCAGACTCTCTGGAGGTGAGGTTTCAAGGCTGGGGCATGGTTTAAATAAAAGATTTCCCAGGCAAGGCTGATCCGCTTGGACTGAGCATCAGAATCCTGGAGCTCTGCAATGTAGGTGTGTCTCTCTTCACAAGACTGTCAGGAACGGTCCCATGATTCAGCACTGTGCCCCAGTGTGGGTGGGGCCAGCAAACTGAGTGGTGAGGTGGGTATTCCTGTGCCTGGGGAAGGCTGCATAGGTCTAAGGAGATAATTAAACCATGGTTGACGGCTGACAGTCACAGAGTCTTACAGCAGAACACTGTGTGGTCATTCAAGCAGTAAAGGAACCAAATCGCCTGGGACTGACAGGGCCATCTCGACAACTGTCCCTTGTTTCAATGCAATGGCATCTCTACATCATTAGCTTTGTCAGATTGCCTGCTGCCATCACAAATCTGGTGCCACGTCACATCCCAAAGCCCTATATAAGGACAGAAAAGGAGTGTAAATGCTCCTAAGAAAATCTTGATTCATTCTCGGAATTCCCCTCATTTTCCATGCTTCGATTCATGAGTAATGCTCCCCTTTGCTCAAGCTGCCCATAAAACGAACTCTCCAGAATCCCAGTGACACCCTCACTCTGGAGACCCACACTCAACTCTTGAGTGCATAGTTGTGTTTTGAAATACATTTCTAATTCTTTACTTATCTCATTCTGTGGCAGTAACGGAAACCCAGAGATCTTCCCAGGCCTTACCGCTATAACCCTTAACCAACAGCTGGAGCCCAGAAATATTCCCACCGCATGGGACCAGAGAGTGCTGGGAACACCACCCAGCTCTGCACTCCTCCTCCTACGCCTCCCAGAGAAAGCATGAGAGGAAGGATGTGTCTCTGGTTTTTGTCAGGGCAGAAAAGCCAAAGGTCAGATGGCCGTGTGCGCTAGCCAGCCCCACGTATGAAGGGTGAGTGCGGAGATGGGAGAAATGGCATGGAGAAATGAGACAGGAGAAGTGGCGACCCACAGCAGCTTTGGTTTTGATGACCAGTCCTGGGGGAGGGGATGGATCTCAACTGTATCAAAGAGAAATCTTTGTAATGGACCTACGAGGTCCCAAGTGCAAGTCTGAACTTTCCAGAATGGTCCCAGTCTCCACATGAGCTGTGCTGAACCAGCCTCATAAGCAAGCTGCGCAGGATGAGAGGGCCAAGTCCCCGTGGCCCATGTCCCCTGTGTCCCAAGTTAGTTCTCTATGCCCAAAGCTCCCAGATGGGCTGAGCATGCTGTGAGGAGCCTCCAGGCGGGAGTTAGAAGACAGAAGCTGAGCAGTGGAACCGGGAGAGCAGAGAGGGGGTTGTGACAGTGAATGCTCTACCAGACAGAGGCCCGGCTTCCTGGCTTTGGATCTCCATGGTCCCTTCCAAACCTTCATTTCCAAAAAGGCTGATCTACCAGACCATTGGCTGTGGGTGGGTGTTTCCTACCCAGGCCTTTCCCAAGCCTTCTCTCTATAACCAGAATTAGACTCACCCACCTTCTTTCTAGTACTATTGCCTCTCCACCCTGTGGGGCAGATCCGTGATTTTGTTAGCCCTGGATAGTTGGCTAGATTTCCAATAGTAGGCTGACTGTTGTCTTGTCGAGCAGGTATTAAGTTCAATAATAGAGCTGTTGGTTACTAGAAAGGTATTTGTGTCGTTACGGCACAGTTGGGATTGTCAAGCCATGAGGGCCATTGTAGTTCATAAGCATCAACACAGCTTGCATGGTGCCTTCAGGTATCATGGAGCCTAGTCCTCAGGTAGGAGAAATTTAGGTCAGTTCCAGCACAGGGTCTGGCCGGCCATAGACCTAACCTTCCACACAAGGGTCTGCTGACATTTCCCTGTAGTGTTCTGATTCAGTCTCTGCAGGCAGAATCTATCACACCCACTGTGGTCCTTCAGGAAACCCAAGGATACCTTCAGAAACAACTTGGGAATCTCCACTTGTCCCTCTTGGTATATATAGTCCAGAACGCAAATGTTCTCATAATAACAGTGCCTTGGCCTCCAAGTCCTCCCGGCCTGGGTGGTGAGGTCTAGCTACAGGAAGAAGAAGCCTTAGCAAGGCGGTATGTGTGTAGCTGTCAGTCATATGGTAGCAGGTGGAGTCATTGTGGGACCACTCACATATCGATCTGCAGTCATGAGAGAGCCACACATCCAATCAGCTCCATGATCACCTCTCTACAGTGAACTCAAGTCACCAGAGAGTCACCTGTACTGCTGGACCAGTGGTACTGGCCAGCTCCGCCTAGCCTTGGGAAAAGCTACTAAACACAGTCTAGGTACCAGCCGCTGCTGGGCTTGCTTAGCACCTGGACCCAGCAGTTGAGCTACGTGCTTAGGAAGGAGCAAAGCGGCACCGGACCTGTTCATATTTGCCATTCCTGTTACTGGTGCAATTTCACAATGTAAACGGAAGCACTCACAGAGAGGGCCTGATGTTTTCATGAAAATTAAGTAGACCGATTCAAAACCCAGTCGCCAGAAAACACTGTTGAATGGGGAGCAAATGAGATAATAAAATACTGGGAAGCAAACCAGAAACCTGAACGGATTTTTTCACTCAAATATGCTTCGCATATGCCTTTAAATTCTTACATCAGTTCAACAAATCCATTCTAGAAACTAACAGAAGATTCTTCATATGGAGGTTCATGCAAAAACAATAGTGGAGTACCCCAACCACTAGATCTATATACAAACAGAAGGTCTTGAGTCACCCCAAAAGACTGATGGCAACATCTGTGCTTACCAGCTCTATGCCAAATAACCTCTTACAGTGTTGTGTAGCCTTGATTTCTGCTCTTGTATTTTGATATATGGTCTAATTATGTAGCCCAGATGGGTTTCAAACGCAGGATTTTTCTGCTTTTGCTTCATTACAGGTATGTGCCACCGGGTAGCTTTGATTTCTTTTGTTTGTTTTGTTTTTGAGACAACTATGTAGGTTTCATTATGTAATCCTGGCTGTCCTGGAACTCACTACGTAGACCAAGCTGGCCTTGAACTCATAGCGATCCACCTGCTTCTGCCTTCTAAGGGCTGGGATTAAAGGCTTGCAACCCTATACCTGGCTAGTTTTGGTTTCTGATCCTTGCTTTAAGTGACACTTGGGGATGGGCCACTGTAGATGCTGATCAGGCAAAGGCTGATTTGTCAGATATTTGCAGGGTTAAGGAAAAACTTGTGGTACACAGCTGGTCTCCACCAAACACAGATCAGATGTGCAAAGGCACCTCAGTTGCTAGGCAGGTCGCTACCCAGTTGCCTTTATCTTGTCCTTATATTGGGCAAACTGAGCTAGAAGCCCACTGGCAAGGGTTGTACAGCTGACAGGGAAGGCCCCAGCTACAGAGTAGGGGAAAATGTGAGGGCATCCAGGGCCTGTCCCAGATCTCCTGAAATCCAAAAAGTCCAAAATGACTCAGAGTGGAATTTAAGACACTCAGCAAGGGAAAGTGAATATTTGAGGCCAGAGCAGGGAGAAGGTTGTGTTCTTGGAGCCCCAGGACTGCGATGTGAATGGCTGCTGGACTAAGGCTGGCCTGGAGGATGGCAAAGAAGGGAAAACGGGTTAGAGGCGACTTGGGGGAAAGTACAGGAGCTCAGGAAGGCAGAGGCGGCAAACTGCCTCAGGGAAGGGGAAGGTCTCACCGGGAGGGGCTTCTAGACGATGTCTCAGTTCTTATGAGAAAATTTTAAGGTCAATAGGGTGCTTGTTTATGATAACCCAAGTTCAAAGAGTGCCTACCTGGCCCACTTAGTTTAGTTTTTGGTTTTTTGAGACCTGGTCTCACTATGTAACCCAGACTGGCCTTGAACTACACTTCAGTTCAGCCTTCAGTGCTAGGGTTACCAGTATACATTGCCATGGTTGGAGAATGTGGCTAATTTAGATTTATTTATTTTATGCGTGCAAGTGTTTTACCTGCATGTATATTTGTGCACCATGTGTGTGTCTGGTGCCTGTGGAGGTCGGAAGAAGGGGGTGGCTACTCTGGAAGTGGAGTTACAGACAGTTGTGAGCTGCCATGTGGGTGCTACTATCCATGATTGTTGCACCTACAATTATGCAGGCAAAACACTTGATGTGGGATTCCCCTCTGTATGCTGCGAATACCATTGGTTAATAAAGAAACTGTCTTGGGCCTGCACGGGGAATAGAGGTAGGCAGGGAAAACTAAACTGAAGGCTGGGAGAAGGAAGGAGGAGTTAGGGAGAAGCCATGTAGCCCCGCCAGAGACAGACACTGAAACTTTACCCAGTAAGCCATGACCTCGTGGTGATGCACAGATGAATGGAGATCAGTTAAATTAATATGTAAGAGTTAGCCAATAAGAAGCTAGAGCTAAAGGGCCAAGCAGTGTTTTAAATAATATAGTTTCTGTGTGATTATTTCGGGGCTGAGCAGCCGGGAACCACCAAGTGGCCTCCCATCACAACAAACACTCTTACACATAAAATAAATAAATCTATATCAGCCATACACACCATACATACACACCGGTCCCGGTCACTCACGCCAGTAGTCCCAGCATTTACTGTACCGCTCTCCCAAAATGAGGCTGCTTGGATTGGGGGTGCCTGTGTGCAACAGCAGTAGCGTTTGACTAGCATCCTTCGGGCTTCCCAGCCTGCAGCTTCAGCTGTGTCTATGAGCAGCTGTCTGCACCTCTTGGGGTCTCAGGGCCTCTCTGGCAAAGTGAGGAAACTGAACTGACACTGTGTACCAAGCTGTCACTCTTCATCCCTCATGGTGTCAAGTGGGGAGGAAGGGGGGGGCATAATAGATGATGGGTTCCAGGCACACTCAGAAGACAAGCTGGGCCTGGTGGTACAGGCCTAAGATCTAAGCTACCTTGGGAAACTGAGACAGGAGGATGGCAAGTTCAAATCCTGAGCTACAAAACAAGTTCAAGGCCAGCCTGGACAACTTAATGAGACCCTGTCTTCAAATTAAAAAAAAAAATATTTTCATACCGGCAACATTAAGTTTATTTATTTTTCATTTCTTTCTCTTTATATCTAAACGCTAAGTTTCTCTCACTCTGTGGATTGTCTAAACCAAGTCTGCTTTCTAGGGAGCTCACACATTCAGTTCTGAGGAGATTGGGCTGTCTACGGGGCTGGGGTCTACTTGTAGCTGACGGTACTCAGGTGTCTTGCCTCAGCTATAGACAAAGGCCCAGAAAAGGTCTTGGGCATTGAGAATGCCCTGTTCTCTGGCTCCAGCTGCTGCTGCAGCCACACCCTGCTGTCTGAGCTACCAACTACCCAGTGCTCATTTTTCCCTTATCTGCTCCTCCTGGCCAACTATAAACTGAAAGTTGCAGTGGGCAGCTGGTCCTGGACAGTCCAGAGTTAGCATCCCTACTGCTGCTGAGTCTTGCAGCCTATAGGCTCTATTGCACCTGCTTTACAGAGTCCTTTTTGCTCTGTGGCCCAGGGATGTCCATGACCTGGAACGGGAAGTGCCAAAGTTGGGAGGGCTGATAGACAGTAAGTATATATTTCAGAGGGGCCAGGGATAGAGCTCAGTTGTAGAACACTTGCCCAAGGTGTGAGGTCTTAGGTTAAGGGTTTCACAGTACTGGGGTTTCCCACTTCTGAAAATAAACTCTAGAGAGAAGATACACCCTCCCTTGTCATTCATATAGTTTCTCTACTAAAAGCAGAATTCTAAAAACTAAATCACATGTAATTGAGGGGTCTGGTGACTTGGGGGATGCTTAATCAAGGCTTTCCCACATTGCCAGTTAGGTGAGTTATGCAGGGGTTTGCATATGCAGTTACTTAAGTGACTTCTGTTCCCTGACCTCATATGTGTTTCATTAAAATTGAACACCCTGAAATGAAGGCAGGAGCATGGTGCAGAATGCCTCCACCTGGCTACCGCTCGAGGGGAACGGCAGTTAGGGTGATTAAAGGCAAAACCCAGGAGTGTCAGCTGCCCTGCTTGGGAGGCAGTAAGCGTATTTCACCCAGGCTTCACAGATCTTCCAGCCTGTGAGGCATTTCTGGATGATCTCGCTTCCTCTGGAGCAGGTGTTGTTGTAAAAATCCCACCCCCTCCCCCAGTTCCCTCTTGGTAGTGACTGCATTTTAACTTTAGCTGGCTAAGTAATGTAAGAGATGTCCCCTGTGCTCCCAAAATGCTGGGCATCGGGCCTCAGGTACATGCTGAGGTCTGGAAGAAAACAGCGGTGCTTGAATGATCATGGTTACTTGGTGGCCATCATTATTGAGAAGTAAGCAAAGGTCTGAAGATATAAAGCCATGTATAGCCCTGAATCTACATCCTCCATAAGGGCTAGTGGTGGAAGCTAAAGGAGACAGGATGCAGAGACTCGCCTGGTAGGGCAGCCCTGGTACAGGGATGGTAAGAATTATCTGGTGAAGGAACGGATGGATGACTGCATTTCACCAAGATGTCCTGAGCCACAGCTGCAGAGCAGGTGGCTGACTCCTGCCCTCGCTTCTTGCTGAGGAGACAGAGAGGGGAATCCCATGGTTTCTCGGTGGCAAACAGCTGTGGAAGCCCTTTCCCCAGGCCGATTTGTGGCACTGAGGTAGCTCCAGCAAGAACCCACCTCTCTTCAAGAATAGAAATGTCAATCACTGTCTGTCTAGCACTGGGAGCTCTTTCTTTAACAGGGTTTGTGTTCCTGGTTCCACGAATGCCCTCCATACTTTTACAGATGTCTGCTTTCGTTTGAGAAGGTACCAATTGCAAACTGCTGTGGGAAAGCTTGGAAAGCCAGAGAGTAGACAGGCATTTTAGCTTCTTAAGAGCAAGTGAGGGAGGAAGGAGGGAGGGAGGGAAGGATGGAAGGAGGGAGGGAGGGAGGGAGGGAGGGAGGGAGGGAGGAAGAGTGGTAAAGGGAAATGGATTTCATCCTGAACGAGGGAGGATGAATTGAAGTGAGTTTTTGTTGTTGTGGTTGTTTGTTTTTGAGGCAGGGTCTCCCTAAGGAGCCAAGGCTAGTACCAGACTCTAGATCTCCCTATCTCAGGCTTCCCAGTGCTGGGATTACAGGTGTCTGTCACTGCCCTTGGCTCTGGGATTTTTTTTTTTTTGCCAGTGTATGAGTGTATGTATGCTTGTTTCAAGTGTGTCAGTGTATATGAGTGCAAGTGTGTAAACCTGAGATTGATTTTGAATGCCAGCTTCTCTCTGAAGCTGGGGCTCTCCAATTCCAGGTAGCGAGCTTGCCTCTGGCATCTGCTGTCTGCCTCCTCAGTGCTGGGATTACAGGCAGCTCCCATAACTGCTCAGCTTTAACTTGGGTTTTGGGATCAGGCCTCTCTGGTCCTCAAGTCACAATAGCAAGTGAGCCAGCTCTCTACCCCCCCCCCCCCATCCCCAAGTAACTTTGAATGAATTGCTCAGGGCACAAGTCACAAACAGCGAAGATGCTCCCTGGGCAGGACACTTAGGAAATGGGGCTCCTGTGGGCACGAGTGGCCACTGGCGGCTTTCTGTGCTCTCGCACAACTTCATACTTTCTTTTCAAATACTGATCAGGAAGCAAGAGTGTTAGGCAGAAGATGGCAGGGTGGGCTGGGACTCGCTGGTCTCACCGAGGTGCCACACTCCACGCTGCTGTGTGTGTCACAGGCAACACTGCTGTACCGGCTGCAGAAGAGCAGGAAGTAACAGGTGACATCACACTTGCACCTACCGTCAACAGTCGGAGTTCCAACAAGGCTGTGAAGCCAATGAGCAAATGTAACTAATCCTGTGCAGGGTTGGAGAGGAATGGGTGGGGAGAGGGCAAGGACAATGCCTAGGCCAACTCAATGAATCCCGTACCAGCTCCAGCAATCTCTTACCAGTTATCAAACTGCGAGGTTGGGTATGGGTCACTGGCCTCTACTGGACCACAAGTCCCTCACAGCCCCTGCGTTGTTCCTGTTTCTCTATGTTGCTCCTGCTACCATCATCGCCATCATTGCTGCTAGCCTATCCACCAGGGCTATGACCAAGGAATGACCAGCAAATATACAGAGCACACACAAAGGAGTCTCTGGTTGGAACATCACCCCCGATGGCTCTTGGGGCTTGAATGATAGATGTTCCCCATGGGCTCATGTATCTGAACACTTGGTCCCCAGTGGGTGGTGGTGTTTGGAGAGATGATAAAACTTTAGGTGGTACAGCCTTGCTGGAGGAAGGTACATCACTGAGTGGGACGGGGAGAGAGCAGGATCTGAGAATTTATAGTCTCTCCCACTTCCTGCTTTCACTCTCCTCTTCCTGTGCACAAGTAAGATTTGATCTCTCAGCTTCCTGCCCCTGTCACCTGCATCTATACATGTCAGGCCATTATGGACTCTCCCTTAGGAACTGTAGCCCAAAATAAACTTCCCCTTCTGTAAGTTGCTTTTGGGGTGGTGTTAATCATATCAACAGAAAAGTAACTAACACAGCCCTCTTTTACAGTTCGCTCTCTCCCCATGAGGGTTCATCTCTTCGTTAATTAACCTTATTTGCTACCCCAGGTTAACTGGCTCAGAGGTGGGTAACTGACTTAGGCAAAGGCCAGCTGAGACTTTCTCTACACATGCTTGACCTGGTGACTCTGTAAACATGGGTCCTGAATGCCCTGTACATTCTCTCGTGTACAAGGAGAACCAAGAAAGCATTGGCTATAGAAAGGAAGGGGTAGAGAAGCTAGGAGCACATGGCCCTTGAGCATATTGAGGAAATAATTGGTCACCAGGCTTTCCTGGCTCCAGTCTCTTGAGAGGCCCCTGCTTCAGCGAATTTCCTGTTTTTAAGACCCATAACAAACCTCTGTGTCCGTACAATAAATGGCATTTTCAGCTTAAGCTGGTTTGAGTCCGGCCACTCTATACTTACAGAGAAAAGCTTCTTAACGAACACAATACATGTGTCATCACCCTGGCTCTCAGCAGGCATCACTAATCAATCACAGCAGCCTACTGCTAAGCCTCAGAATCCTTCATCTGGCAGCCACTACCAATTGAGTTAAGTTAGCAGGCAAGCCAAAAAACCTACTTGCAAAAACCAAATAAAAACCTCCATAAACTACTGACTAGCCCAGAGAATACAGAAGGGTACAAGAGAAGAGGATGGGAGGGAGGGAGGGACTTGGTCTGATGGGTCTTTCTAATTATGGACGTCAGTGCTGGCCAGGGTGCACATCAGCCAAGGGAGACACCAGCAGCCGGTATGGCTCACTGCACTGTTTGGGAATAGGCCCAGAATTCACCCCAACATCTCTTAACCACATTTCTTTCACCAACCTGACTCAAAATCTTGGGACGTTTCCTTCCTGTTGTTTAGGATCTAGACTCTAGAAGGATCCACTTAGGAAAGGGATACCAAGCAAATGCAAGAGCCAGCTTGGCTGGACATTCACTGTTGCTTCTCTCTCTCTCTCTCTCTCTCTCTCTCTCTCTGCTTCCCAGTTTCTGTGGGGCTTGGGGAAGAGCCAAACCATTCCTGCCATCTTGGGTTTCCGTGCTCGGCTCCCTCTCTAGCGGAGGCTGTATTTTGACTACCCAGAATCCACTCCACCTTTCTATCCTCAGCTCCTGATGATGTCTCGTAAAACTATGGTGTGGGAAGTGTTTCAGTAGAAGCCCTACCGCCATCCATATAGACACAAAAAGGTTAGGATGTTGGGGATCTCCAGCTAGGGACCCTGTTCCATGCTCTAGTCTCACACCTCCCATTCCAAAACCCGTCCCTGAGAATGCCCACCAAAAATCAGCACCCTCCTGGGTCTGCTCAAGACCACACCTACAGGCTATTTAAGGCCTGGTAGCCATATTTTTCATGTGATTTCTCCCTTGCCTTCTCAAGGGTCACCCAGGAGTTGCTTTGCTCTGCTCAGATTAAACCTGAATTTACTAATTCGGCCTGATGTGATTTATTATTACATCAGCAGCAGTGTTACTACCGGGGGATTTAAACTTTGCAGGAAGGACTCCATACTTGGTTCTAGGGTGAAGCATGTGACTGGGTAGAAGAAATGAGTTCCGTTCTCTTGCTATAGTTGCTTCAGAGATAGACATGTGACCTAAAATAGCCAATCAGAATCAACCATAGCTTGGTTTTAAACAATCGGCAAGTAGTGTACTTCCCCCATTTCTTCCTCCAGGACTTGAATGGGAGAGGCTGGGAGGTTGTCTCTGATGCTGTCATTTACCACTTCTGTAGAGCACACAGTGAAACTGAACCATCCATCCATGTGAAAGCTGAACCTGTGGCCCTGGTAGCTGAGTCTGGCCTTGATGGATAGGATCATTGTATTGCATAGCCGGGTATCATTTTGTTTTGCCCAGGTTCCTTTGACGAGGTCTATTTTCCCTTGCATCCAAAAACAGCCTGTTGCACTCTGCCTTGGTTATCTCTTCAGTAAAATGGCGTTCGTAACAATTTCCTTCGCAGGGAGCTTTTGCCAGGAATAACTGAGTGCCTACAGTTGCAGTCCAGTAAATGGTTTTAGGATGAGGGATCTGTGTTCTCCAAAGAAAAGTGAATTTGAGGTTTGTTTCCTCGTCTCTCACACAATTTATTCCAGCCTAGGGCCTGACACATAGGAGGTGCTTAATGAAGAAATAATACAGCTGCAATCAGAGGTACTGAACACCTCCACTGGTACCTCCACTGGTCCACACTACCTTCCCTGTAGGCACTCCCTAGCAACCCACACCTAGAGCCAGCCCAAAGGGGCCCAGCTTGTACATTCAGTTGAGAGACTGGGTGTGGCCACTTTATTGTGGTTCATAACATTAAACCCACAGAGCATTCCCATCTAACTGCTTCTGCAGGCTACGTAGGGTAGGGAGAAAGGTCAGGTATTCCTGGCAGGCACCTCTGAATTGATTGCTTGGATAAAGAAGTTGTTTGTCACCTCACCTCCCATTCATCCATATGTATCCATCAGCCTCCCCGCCCCACAACTATACAGGTACCAAGGCTCCATTACTCCAGTGGCACAAATATCATCCATCACCCAGGGGAAACACAATAAAAGGGTAACAGTGCTCCCCAAAAGCTATTTCTGGACACATTTCACCTAAATTTATCCCCGTCTCCTTTAACTTGCTAGTTGTGGCCTTCACAAGTGTCTTTCCAAAAGGCCGAGCCCAGCACCACCCCAGGAAAAGCACTGAGTGTGAGCATGCAACACACACACACACACACACACACACACAACACACCCCTCCCTTGAGCCTTCCCTCACTCCTTTCCATCAGCACACTCCCCCTGGGACATGGGTTTGGGGGAGTTGGATGCTATCTCCTAGGTTTTTCTCATCAGGCTCTCCCTTGCTCTGTTCTGTGAGCGTCAGCAGATTAGTGCTGGAAAATCATTTACGTGGAAGAAGGTGATTCTACAGTTCAGTCCGCATGCTTGACAATTAGCTAAATAAACTGCTCGGGGTCACTTGGAGTAACAATTCACAGACTTTCCCGTCGCCGGCGAAAGTGAAGCCCCCTCAGTGAGCGGGACCTCCCCGTGGCTTAAGGAGGAGACTGGTTCCGCCGGAGGAAAATTCTAGGCAGTCTTATTATTCACTCGCTCCCTTCCAGTTCTGACCTTAAGAGTACTCTTAACCTTCCTCCTCCAGCTTGCTAATGGGGAAATAAATCTTGGGAGAGTATCTTAAATTCTTCTTTATCACAGACTGTATCGCCGAGATAATAAGACCAGCCTTCAGAGTAACCATTAAGCCACAAAAGGTGTGGTCATCATTTATGATTTTTTTAGCCTTAATTGCTAGACAGACACTTTAAGTGGGAAGTCTATCTAATGAGCCCAGTCATTAAAACATCAAAAACTGTTATCTGGGGTTTCTATTTTAGTTAGACATTACATTATTTTAATAAGGGGCCCGCATTTCTTGTCACAGGCTTTGGTAATGGAGGTGGAAGCAACCCCGTGGGGAATGGGGGAGGGGAGTCAGGCTTGCCTTTGGAAAACAAGGTTGCAAATCAAGCCGGAGCCCTAGGAGGAGGAGGTGGCAGAAGGAGAAGGGCCCGGCCTAAAGGGATGGAAGGCTGGAAGCATCCCAGTCCCTGCTGGTGACTAGGGAAGGCCAGTGGTCCTGAGAGTTCTGGTTTTCTTGTCCATCACTGCAGAGTGTTCTGATCTGTCCCCGAATCTTTGTGTACAGTTTCCTGGTCCCTCATCGGCTCCTCTTTGCTGCCTTGAATAGATCCAGTCAGCAGATGCCTCCCAGGCCCTGGTCTCTCTGAGCCCCCCTGCACCCCCTCATGACCCGCACCATCTGAATAAACTCAACCCTCCTACTCCACAACCCTTCCTCAGACTCCAGCCCACCCACTCAGCTCCAGGTTCCATCCTTAGCCTTTGCAGGTGGAATACCCAAGATTTTTGGTAATCTTTGCTCTTCTTTATTGATCCGGACCAGTATTGTCCACAAGAGAGAGGATGTGAACACAAATATGCAAGTATCCATTCCTCTTAAAGGAGTAAGAATACGTAAGAAAATTTACATAAAGCAATATATCCAAAATCTCCTTGTAATATGTAATCAATAGTTTAAATTGATTTATAAGCTAGTTTACTTTCTTCTCTTTTCATCCTAAGTCTTACGCCTTTTCTCACTTTGGAAAGGACACATCCTCGGATCTCACCTATGCTTTGATTTTCCACATCCATAATCATCAATAAACATTTACGTCATGCCAGGCTCTGGCTGTCACAGTTTACGTGTGCTAACTCCTTTAACACTCACAGTGATCTCACCACTGAGCTACTACTGCCCTGTTCACAGATGAGGAAACTGAGGCACAGGGGGTTTAAGCCATAGGTGCTCCCAGACAGAAGAGGACGCACTGCAGATATGGACTCAGGAAATAACTCACGTCTAGCTGTGGGCTTATCGCTAAGTTTTGCGGAGCAGTGACAGCTAGCAAGTCTCCCACCAAACCAGAGCAGCTGCTTCTCTCCTTCTGTGTGACATCCTTGGACACTCAGTCCCAAGTAGCCCACCTTCCTGTGTGGGTGAGCCCTGGAGGCCCAGGAGGCTGGGCACGGCCTTCTAGAAGAGGAGATCCCGCCCACTGCTTCAGGACTACTGAGCCTGGCCGGCTAAGCACACTCTCCTAGCTCTTCTCACCCTGGAATGTCTCTGCATAGCGGAGGCTGTGCTGCCCCAAGGCTAAGCTCTGTGGAGTCTTCCTCAGAGATGGCACGCCCCACCCCTTTTTTTCTGTTCTCTCAAAAGATGGCCCCTCTTTTTGGGCCCAGTTCTGCTGCTGAGAAATATATATCAGTTACTTTCCCCATTGCTGTGACAGAATAAGTGATAAAAGCAAGTTAAGGAAGGACTTCTTTTTGCTCGGAGTTTGAAAGTAGTGAGAGCCACTTGTCTGTGGCAGGAGTGTTATGCAGCTGGGCACAGCCAGGAAGGAGAGAGAGAAAGAGAGGAATGCTGTTGCTTATCCTGCTTATCTCACTCTTTCCTTTTTATTCAGACTGGGGGTTCCACTACCACACCCCCACACATACACACTGCCCACCTTCAGTGTGGGTCCTCCTTCCTCAGCTAAACCTCTTTGGAAACACCCTCACCACCACGCTCTTAGTGTGTCTCCTATATAATTCCAAACAAAGTCAGGACAGCAGTGCAGGGAAAGCGTAGGGAATGGAATTCAGGCTGTGGGTGATCCTGGTTCTGGAGGCTCCCACAGACAGAACATCAAAAAGCAAAGTGGTACCAGGCAGAGCCATATAGCATACATCTTTGTCATGGCCATACAGGGTCTAATACACTCGGCATTGATTCAGATCTCTGCCCTTCATTTCCAAAGTTAAAAGCTTGCCTAAGACTCTCAATGCTACCCACACAAGCACTGTTCCATCAGCGGTGTTATCAGTTGGGGGGCGTGTGATGAACCATGGTAAAAACATTTACCACCCATGGGCCTTACCCACTTAACACCGCAGTGCCCCCCACTGGTGAGACTACTGCAAAAACTCCACTCCCACTTTCCAGGTAGGGTGGGACAGCTCCAGGGAGAGGCCGGTGTAGAAGTGTACTCCTGACCATCCCAGAGGCTTTAGAGCGCTGATTCTCGTGTGCTAGTGAAAGTTAAATGACTAGAATAAAAGGTGGGGAAGGCCCAGGGGTCCTGTCCCTGGGATACACACTCCTGGCTCAGCTATGTTGTAAGCATGACTGTTTGGCACAACTGGTTCACAGCGCTGCAGTAACTGTCTGAGCTGCCAGCTGAAGAGCTGCTGCAGGCCAGCTACTACCCAGCAGGCCATTTCTACCTCACCATGCTAAGCACTGATTTAAAAGGCAGGCTGATTGAAGAAGTCCTTTGGGGCCATCTTTTTTGTGGTTTCATGTTTCAGAACTGAATAATACTACTGTGACTAAAAATCCTGGTGACCCATCCTGGGACTGGGCCAGGCTCTGGTTACACGGGAAAGGCTCTAGCAACTGGCAAGACTGTCGATGCCAGGCCTGTCGATGCCAGGCAGATAAGGGGCAGGGACTCAGCCCCCAAGGAGCTTCCTGCTTCCTTCAGTCCACTCTGGAGACCGGCCTTGGTGGCTACTGGGACACTCTGGGAGGGGCTGAAGAAGCAGGCTCAGCACCCCACCCCCACCCAGTGGTTCATTGCCTTGGCATGGAGCCAGTTGCCTGGGCGGAAATCCTCCGTGCCTTTTGGCCTCTAGCCTTCAGAAAGGTCCCAAAGCTGCCTTATCCCTGGGGGATGCAGACTGTCCACCACCTCAAAGGGAGCTTGAATTTTCATAAGTGGCAAAGGAGGTGAGGGAGGAGAGCGATGGCCCAGAGAGTCTTTGCAGATGCCAGTTTGGCAAGCAGCCATGTAAAGCTGGTCCCTCAGATGTCGTAGAAGCCTGCTACGAGAAGACAGGATTAGAAAGGGTAGGCTGTGTAGGGAAGAAAGTGAGAACTCCAAAATACAAGATTCGAAACCACTGCCCAGGCAGGGGAGTCAGGTGGGGAGGACAGGTAGGGAGTGAGGGTGTGAGGGTGGGAAGAAGCAGGCAGAGAACTTTTCTGGCTTTCCTCACCAGCTGATGGTAGCTATGGTTTCCAAGGAGTCTGCGTGAGCCAGAACCTATCAAACTACACTTGAAATGCAAGGGTTTATTGTACATCAATTACACCTATAAAACTGCTTCAAACTGTAGAGAAGGGCAGCCACCGGCTTGGAACAAAGCCATTCTGGCCTTGGGGAGGGACAGGGAAGGGATTTTGGAGCAGTGGGGGGTGGGATCTCTTTGGAATTCCACCTCCATACTCCAGGGGCTGGGAGCTGGGAAGGGGAAGACCAGGAACCGGTTACATAATGCAGCTCTGCAGAAACCAGCAAACCCCAGCAAGTGTCAGGCTGCCCGGAACTATCCGCTGGGTGAAGGTGATTTAACTGACATCAGAGCTCCAGCTGAACCAGGAAAGGAGGGGGACTCTAAATAGCAGGATCCGCAGTTCACCTAAGGGGTAGAGCCAGGAAGGGGAGGGGGAGGATGTAGGGAGGAACCTTGCACAGAAGAAGGGTGGAGGCCAGGGCAGAAGAGGGAGGAGGCGGTGGCAAAGATGGGTTAGGCAAGATGGAGGAGGGCAGAAACAGCTAGAAGGGATGGAGGAAGGAGGAGTGGAGGAAAGGTGGAAAAGACACTGAGGGGGAGAGGCAGGAGCGCTGACTCAGGGGGTCCAGGACGTTGCCCCTGGATGCCCAGGGAGAATTCCTATAGGCCACTGACATCCTCCATACAGCAGAGACAAGGGGAAGCTCGGAGGAGGTCTTTCCTAGAGATGGGTGGAGACGAATAAGGCTGGCAGGAGCCACTCAGGAGATCCACAGTCCCACTTGTGTGGGAACCCTCCTGGCAGGTCTCCTCGTCACTCAGGGGAAAGTATACAAGAACAGTTTGGGGTCATAAGTTTGGTTCAGGTGGCAGACAGAGTCTAGCCCATGCCCACAGGTACCCAGGAGAGTCAAGGGCTAACCTGGACCCTCCATCTTGCCTAACCCATCTTCGCCACCTCCTCCCTCTCCTGCTCTGGCCTCCATCTTCTATGCAAAGTTCCTCCCTACATCCTCTCCCTCCCCTTCCTGGCTCTACCCCATAGGTGAACTGCGCATCCTGCCATGGGAGAAACCTTTGCTGGCTGAGCTATTTGTGAGTACCTCTATCTCCCTTGTTCTCAAGAGACTCTCAGGATTCACTCCTATGCCTAGCCTCACCCCTCAAGTATTTGCCAGGGCATGGGAAAATCCCAGCAGGACTATTCCAGTGGGGCAGGTGGAGCAGGGAGGTGGGACGCAGTCTGCAAAGTCAGCAGTACAGAGTGGAGGCAGGAGGTTACCTAGCCCAGCAGGAAGGGGAGGGCAGAGGGAGGGAAGAAAGGTCCAGCTGCAGCGAGCGAGCGGCCTGGGATGGTGAGCTGGCCCCTGTGGGAGATCTCCGAGGGTTAGGCTCAGGAATACCCAGGGGTCTGCCTCTCCAAGCAGGTTTTCTTGGACTGACTAGATGGTGGAAAGGGTCCTCTTCTGTCCTTCTCTGAGCTCTGCCTTGAATGCCTCAGGGACATGGACCTGTGAATCACAGGAGTAGGAAATACCTCTGTGTAAAATAGTAGGGAGAGGGGAGTTCTCAAGGATGAACACAGCCGGGCAGGCTGGTGCCTTGTGGAACACATTTTCAGTGGGTACTGGAGTGAGGAGACTTTCTGGAGAGGAAGGAGGAACAGGGAACACCAGGATGTCCCAATGTGGAGTGGGAGAATAGTTCCCCCAGGATGTCCACCACTGGGAACCTGCCATGGGGGGAAGGGAGTGAGCTGTCAGGGGGCCAAGGGGAGAGAGAAAATGGGAAGGAAGGCAAGTCCTGTAGTCCCCAAATAGAGGGGGTCTGTCAGCACCCCCTCCCCCCACCCATCCGTGATTTTCCAATGTGCATGGGTTCCCTGGAGCCTGTCCCATTCGAGAACTGGAAGTCCCAAGGTAACTTTTGTCCTGAAAAGCTGTGCTTCTGAACATGCTTTTGGTGAGATGGCTCGGTCAGTGAAGGTGCTTGCCTTGCAAGCCTGACTGCCTGAGTTGGATCCTCCGGAGACCTCTGACTTCCGCACTCAATTATAAAAACAGCAACACCAGAAGCAAAGAGCGAAGATGAACTAAAGTGTGAGACAGAGAAGTGGTCAGCAGAATAACCACTATGGGTTGCTCCAAACAAACACCGAAACCAAGACAGGCATGGGAAGACCAGCGGGAGAGGAGACAGGGCAGGCTGGGGAGGGTGAGGGCAGAACTTATAGCATGCTTTCTTGTTAGTGGACCCAAATAAACATAACTTACAAAAAGGGGGGGAAAGTACTGTACTTTTTCAAAAGAAGACATTGCTAGAGCAGCTGAACCAGCAGCAGCCATGGGCTCATAATCCCTTTTCTACCTCTCCCCACCCACCTGGGGAGCCTGGAATCTTCCCCTGGCAGGGACAGTTCTCAGGAACTTGTGTTACTAAAGGTGCTCAGGCCAGAAGGAACTGTGGATTGGCAACAAACAAGGCAGCGGCGGTACGGTGAGGTGAAGGAACTTGACAAATATAGTCTCAGAAAACACCCCTTCCATGTCAGCTTGTCATTCTTTCTGCCCTACATAAGGCTGTGATCTGGAATTGTTCCCAGAGGCCTCTGTATTGGAGGCTTGGTCCCCAAGACATGTGTTAATATCAGTGTCATCGTCGGCCCAGGGCCGAGGGGTGCTCACTGCATGTCTGCGCTTTGCACACTGGTGCAGACTGATCAGAGGGTGGCACAGTCTCACTAAGGACATCCAGAGACTCCTCCATCATGTCGGAATCTGTCACCCGCATTCCAGCCTTACTCTGTCCCTCAGCTGCTCCAAGAACAATGCTGGAAAGGTGCTTGGTGCTCAGTCTTCACTCCTAAGTGATCTTCGGGGAGTTAATTACCTAATTAGTACATTTAGAGAAAAGCTTAAGTCATAGGCAGCGAGACCATGAAACAATCGCGCCTGATGGCTCCTTGCTGTCAAGCCTCTTGTCGGCATCGAATTATTAATTACGACGCTTAATCACTCCGTTCCAATCAGAATCCCCGAGAGTTAATTTGCTTCATCATGTGGCTTTCCTGGAACTCACACTTCTCTCTGGGGCAACAAGGAGAGCTGCTGCAGATAGCCAAGCCGCCATTCTCCCTGCCCAGATTCAGCTGAGGCCTGGGAGTCCCTGTGCCAGTTGGCCCTGTGCTGGGAAAAGGGAGGCCCAAGGAGGAGGTTTCAGAATAGGGGGACCCAAACCATAGTGTAGGGGCCAGTGTGGTGGGACCTTGGGAGAGGGGAATAGCATAGTTGGCGATCCCAGGAAACTGAAATGAGGCTCTCTTCCTTTGCTCAGGTGCCCATGTGTAGGCTGTGTGGAAGGCTTTGCACAATAACCTTCTACAAATTACTGCCATGTTCAGGACCATCTGAACTGTCTGGGTGACAAACTGGCCTCCAGCTGCGAACTCCCAGCTTTAGTCTCCTCCCCCGACTTCCATCAAGTTAGAGGTTATTTCATTCCTCCTGCTCGTGACCTCAGCACCTTCCACAGGCCCCAGAACACACAATGTTTGTGAACTTGGGTTAGAATAAAAGCAAACTCAAATTCAAGGGATCACAACCCCACATGCATAGAAAATGACCACGGTTTCGCATGCATAGAAAATGACCATGGTCCCACTCACATGCAAAGAAGAACATTTGCACTGGGTTTAATGTCAGAGGACATAATGAGTTGCTCATGTAGTTTTTTTTCCTTTTTTTCTTTTCTCCTTCCTTCCTTCCTTCCTTCCTTCCTTCCTTCCTTCCTTCCTTCCTTCCTTCCTTCCTTCCTTCCTTTCTTTCTTTCTTCTATAGCTTTGGAGCCTTTCCTGGAACTAGCTTTTGTAGATGAGGCCAGCCTCAAACTCACGGAGATCCATCTGCCTTTGCGTTCCAAACGCTGGGATTAAAGGCGTGCGCCACCACTCCCCAGCCATCATTTATGCTTTAGTTTTTTTTTTTTTGAGTGGAAAGAACTCATGATGTATTTGTGAAAAAACAATTACTTCCAAATTTTAAAAGTCAACGAAGATAAGTTTAAGATTCTTTAGATCCCCCTCCCGCGTCTAAACACTTGGTGTACCACAGTGAACAGCAACCTAGGGCTGTGCTGATGCTGTTTTCTAGAGGAGGGAGGCTGAACGAGAAACCAGCACAGAGAAACTAGGAGCCTGAAGTGTGGCAGGCAACAAAGAGCTATGGAAGGCAGTCTCTGTTTCTCTTCATTCTGCTGAATGTGAGGTAACCCCAGAGGCAGTTTAGCACAACAGGGGCCAAAGGCTGAACCCGCCACACCCCTCAGCAGAAACTCAGACAGTGCAAGCTTAGGGAGCAGGAGGATCCACGAAGAGAGGGGCAAAAACATAAACAGAACATTTTTCTTTTTCTTTCTTCTTTCTTTCTTTTTTTCATTTTTTTTTTTTTGGCTAGGCAATTAAGTAGCTTAAGACCTCAAAACATTAGCTACATTTTCTTAGCGCAAACAATTCCACATTTGTTTATCCAAACAGTTAACTGTATGCAATGTTTTGTTACATAATGTTAACCTCAGGGTTGCTATGTTGTGGAAAAAACTTAAATGTTTAACAAAAATGCACATTAGTTAAATAGAAAGTGTGGGGCTGTACATTTATACAATGAAATGACTTGTGGCCATTAAAATAACATAGTTCAGTGTCTTATTGACATAGCAATATGCTGGGTTAGGTTGTGACATGTATAAACAGAATGTGTATAAAATACTGTCAATTTGTCTTTTAAAAAGAGATACTATGTGTGGGACACTACAAGGGTGAAGGGCAGATATGGAGGGACTGGAACATGAGTGGGATCGGGGTGCATGATGTGAAATTCCCAAAGAACCAATAAAAAAATAGTGTTTAAAAACAAAATGTAATGTTTGGATGTTTGTGAGTGTGTGTGTCTGCATGTGTAGAAAACATTCAAAAGAACTCTAAGATTATAAGTTTAATTTTCATTCTCGTTTATCCCTCCATCTTTCCTCCTTCGCTTTATTCTTTCCTCATTTTTACAATGGACAACGTGCCACTTTTCTAACTTAAAACCATTTAAAATTATGCCCAGGTTTTTGTGGAGAAAGTTCACTATAAATGGTTGAGAGAAAAAAAAAAAGTTTGGGAAGTATCCATCCATGTAGTAAATACCACATTTGTTATAAACACAGGGAAAAATAGAGAACACACAAGGGCTAACTAATAGGGATATGTTTCTAGGTTATGTAATTATTTTTCCCTCTTCCTTTGTTTAAAATTTTGATTTATAAGTGACCAGAGCTGTCAATTCAACCTAGAAAAATCTGCTTGCAGAGTCTAGTTGGCAGGTCCTGACGCTTGAGAATCCTTCTGGACAGACATTTTGCTGTAGGATGGGACGTGACAAGAGGATCTAGTCTTGGGGTCTGTTGGCCAGTAGACTCATTTGTGAGACCCTCTAGTGACAGGACCCCTTCCCCACAAAACAGCTAGCTGTTCCATCTGTTGAACAGAGATGGTCCTCTCTCTTTTTAGAGCTGTGGTTGCACCTGAGAAAGCGAAACTCCACCAGATTCCAGCCCTGGTGCTCTGGTAGTGGGAAAACCAAGAAGAGGCGAGACCGGAGAGAAATTGGTTTCTGGCCAGTTTGGAACTTACTCTATTCAGCAGTTGTTAGAGGAAAAGACCAGCCAGGGGGTGTCCCAGCTGGCCTAGGTCACTTGGCCTCATCGGAGATACTGGGGTGCGGCCATTTTCATTTCGCTCTAAGTCAAGGGGAATGCCAAGGAAATCCCCAAGTCTAGCATTTCCATGTGCAAACAATGAACTCATTCCAGACTCAGCCATGGACACAGATTTGTCTCAAGGGGTTTTCTAGCTACCAGCAGTGTGAACTCAGCCATAGCCGGGTGGTACCAGTAGCTTTACTTGCTACCTGAAGTGAGGCTCTGCCCTCCATCAGCAGAAGGCATCCCAAGAAGCAGGCTGCTCACTAGCGCACCGGGTTGCTGGTGGAACACCCTGACCAGGTCTGCTTATTCTTTGTTTATAAAGCAAGGGCTGTGTTGTCCCACAAAGGTCTTTCCTGTCTTTGACATCGTGGGTCCCTTGGCCAGGAAGAAGCAATTCTATGCTTGACAGTGTCCACCACAACAATGGGTATACTGTAGACTCATGGAGGGCAGACCTGGGGCTCAAGAAATAAGGACATGGGATAACCCAGACCTCACACACAGCTAGCTGGGAGATGACAATGGTACCGGCCTGTGGAAAACAACCTGGAATTGTATTATGAAGTTGATCATATGCACAGCCTCTTACCTAGCAACCCAACTCCTGATGCAGAACAGAAACCGATGCTCCCAGAAGCCCTGTTTTTTAAGAGCAAAAGCCCTGGAAACATCTCCATTGTCACTCATTTAAAGAACAAAGGATGAGTGGGCTGTGGTTTAGTTCACATGGTGAACTGCCTGACGCTTACCACAGATGCATTGCAGAAGTGACACGCAGCGAGAAAAGCTGGTTACAAAAGAAAGCAGTTTGACTTGACTTATGTCCAGTCCCAAACCAGGAAATAAATAAATTAAATATATGTAACATAAAATTTGCTATTTTCGTCACTTTTAAAGTTATTAATTTTAACTTTAAAATTTAAATAAACATGCACACAATTACTCCTACCTATTTTTAGCCTTTTATCATCCCAGACAGAGACCTGGTATTGCTTAAGCACTAATTATCCATTTTTCTTCATTTCTCTTCTGGTGACCTTTGTATGTATATGTGTATATATATATATATATATATATATATATATATATGCACACAGACACACACATACACATACAAAGAGTACCATAATTTCTGCATGGATCTGGAGAGCAGGGCCTCAAAGGGGTATGTTATAAAAATGGAGGAGTCAACAAAATAGACAAACCTTCATTCAAACTAACCAAAAGGCAGAGAGAATATCCAAATTAACAAAATATGAAATGAAAAGTGGTACATAACAGCATATTTCAAAAGCCTATACTCCAAAAACTTGGAAAACATAAAGGAAATGGACAATTTTCTGGATAAATATCACTTACCAAAATTAAATCAAGACCAGATAAGCAAATTAAACAGACCTATAACTGCTGAAGAAAGAAATCAGAGAAGCATCACCCTTCACAATAGCCACAAATAACATAAAACATCTTGGAATAATTCTAACCAAAAAAGTAGAAGACCTGTATGACAGGAACTTTAAATCTTTGAAGAAAGAAATTGAAGAAGACACCAGAAAATAGAAAGATCTCCCATGCTCTTGGGTAAGTAGAATTAACATAGCAAAAATGGCAATCTTACCAAAAGCAATCTACAAATTCAATGCAATGCCATCAAAATCCCAGCAAAATTCTTCACAGACCTCAAAAGAACAATACTAAACTTCTTATGGAAAAGCAAAAAACCCAGGTCAGCAAAAACAATCCTGTACAATAAAGGAACTTCTGGAGGCATCACAATCCCTGACTTCAAACTGAAGTCACACAATATCTGACTCAAACTCTACTACAGAGCTACAGTATTGAAAACAGCCTGGTGTTGGCATAAAAACAGACAGGAGGACCAATAGAACCAAAACAAAGACCCAAATATCAATCCACACACCTTCAAACACCTGATTTTTGACAAAGAAGCAAAAAATAGCAAATGGAAAAAAGAAAGCATATTCAACAAATGGTGCTCGCATAATTAGATATCAACATGTAGAAGAATGAAAATTGGTCCATATTTATCACCATGCACAAAACTCAAGTCCAAATGGATCAAAGACCTCAACATAAAACCAACCACACTGAACCTTATAGAAAAGAAAGTGGAAAGTGCACTTGAATGCATTGGCACAGGAAACCACTTCCTAAATAGAACCCCAGCAGCACAGACACAAGGACACGTGCTTGACTATGTTCATACAGCATTGGTTGTCATAGCCAGAAGCTGTAAACAACCTAAATGCCTCTCGACTGAAGAATGGGTAAGGAAAATGTGGCACATTTACACAATGGAGTACTACACAGTGGAAAACATAATAATGACACCTTGAATTTCGCGGGCAAATGGATGGATCTAGAAAACATCATATTGAGTGAGGTAACTCAGACCCAGAAAGACAAATATCATATGTACTCACTCGTAAGTGGCTTTTAGAAATAAAGCAAAGAAAAACCAGCCTACAATTCCCAACCCCAGAGAACCTAGACAACAAAGAGGACCCTAAGAGAAACATACGTAGATCTAATCTACATGGGAAGTAGAAAAAGACAAGATCTCCTGAGTAAATTGGGAGCATGGGGACCTTGGGAGAGGGTAGAACAGGAGGGAGATAAAGGGAGGGGAGTGGAGAAAACTGTATAGCTCAATAAAAACAATTTTAAAAAAGAAATCAAAAGACAAAAAAAAATGGAGTCCTGGAGTTTGGGTTGCACCCTTTACTCATATACCAATAGGTTATTTACAGACTTGCATTGCTGCCCACATCTGCATAGTTGAGAACCATTTGCTACATCTGTTGCTACATATATATATATATATATATATTTATATATATTTATATTTATATATATATAAAATTCTCTTACATGTATCTTTTTACTTATAAACAGGTGCCTTTTTTTAAATCTAAAAAAATAAATTTGTCCCTTATTCTCTCTCCACAGGACAGCAGTTCAGATGTTCTTCTCTGGTGCCACAGGGTGGAAGAAGGAGACGTTGCTACTCTGTTGAGCGCTACAGTTCTTAGCAGACCCTGGTCAACAGCTTTGTGTTGTCCTCTCTGCTCTGCACCCTCCTGGAGGGCAGTAACAGACCCTGGTTGCCTTTGGACTTGCATGGAATACAGTACTTGCTGTGCACACATTGGGTGGATAAATGAATGAATGCAGGATCAGCCAGCTGTGCCGCTCCACAGTTCCCACCGCCAGGCCACACACAATGTGACCTCAGGGCATGTTCAAAGGCAGCTACTGACCTGAAACCTTCTGTCGCCGTTATCTCTGAGCAACTTGTGCTGGGACAAGCCATCTACTGGCTGCCTGTAGATGGTTGGACCATTCCCTTCATGCCTGTACCTGTCTTGTACACCTGTCATTGACCAGGACCTCTGGAGTCCCTTTTGGACCTCTCCCTTCTATCAGTTGTCTTAGCTGCTGGCCATCTTAAACTAGGCCCTCTGTGGGTTCTGCTTTTGTGCTCTACCCATACTTAGACTCGGGGCATACCCCTTTGTATGCTAGATAGGGACAGACATCAAAAGGGACCATGAAGCCTATGACATGGTTGGTGAGTAAGGCGCTAAGTGCTAGGAGCCCATGTGTCAGGAGGAGATGGAGAAATAAGCTTCTATCCTTACCTTCCCTGCTGCTGGCAACATGGAACAGGGCACCGTCTGCCTGTCATGTGGAACTAATCTTTCTAATATAACCAAATAGCCCCGGACCCAGCACTCTACATTCTCAGCCCTTTCTGCTCTCTCTGGGCTCTTTTTGTACATCCTTCCCAGGGCAGACAGCCTAGGGCCCAGCTCTCAGAGGAATCCCATAGAGCTGGTCCAATATCACTCAGGTGCCATGCCAGCTCCTAATATCTGCTATAAAGTGTTGTCCACCAAACTCTTATTCCTGTACTGGTCTGGACATCAGGGCTGCAAAAGAGTGTGTTATAAAAGGGGGGAATCCTGCAAGGTGCTGGTGACGCACACACCTTTAATCCCAGCACTTGGGAGGCAGAGGCAGGAGGATCTCTGTGAGTTCAAGACCAGCCTGGTTTACAAAGCGAGTTCCAGGAGAGCCAGGGCTGTTACACAGAAAAACCCTGTCTCGGAAAAAAAAGCTGTGTTTGGGGGAATTCTCCAGTTTGGACTATACCCTTTACTCATATACAAACTGGTCATTGGTTGTATTTACATTGCTGTTCATATCTGCATAGCTGACAGTCATTTGCTGCATTTGTAAACCATCACTTCCTTTTTGTCTCTTTATGCCCTGGAAATACCAGGCTCTAGTCTAATCTTCTAAAAGTTCTTTTTATATGGAAACTTTTTTGTGGATGCTGTAAATGCCTATGCTTTAATTTTTTTAATGGTAAAATGTTTCTTAAGAAACCTAGAAAATTGATCTTTGACTTGTCTTTGTCTAATACAATAATCCGTGTATGGGCCAGAATAGAATACTTATTCTCATGCCATTTATACTGTAGGGGAATTGGGAAATGATCTAAATATATAGCTATTACGTTTCACAAGCGGAAGGTAGTCATCAAAGTGATTTCCTGGAAATTACTAGCTCAAAGATAAAGTGCTAGGACAAAAGTAGCTTAGGAGTCAAGGTAGCTCCAATTTTTTAAAAGGTAAATCATATATATATATATATATATATATATATATATATGATTTCTAAAAGTTTGCTGGAAGGCACACCTAAGTATTAATAGTATGAGTGAGAGTTATTTCTACTGTGAAAGGTATTGATGCTTTCATTATCTCTTACTTTCTGATTTTCTTAATTTTCTATAAACAAATTGTCTGTGGAAAAGAGATGCGCATTCTTTGATCAGATCCACCAGCCACGTGGCAGCAAAAACCAGGACACGAGAAGCTCTCAGACATGGTGTGCTTGTATCTTCCCAGGTCACCATTGCCCTTCCTCTGTCATCAGAATCAGGGGCAGAAGGCTTTTCTGGCTGCTTTTGCTCTATAGCTTGAGTCCTCAACTATTTTCTGCCACTTTAAAGTTGCTCTTACATTCTCCTTTGAAAGTTAAAAGGTAATTTATAACCTCATCACTTCGGGGGCAGAGGCAAGAGGACCAAGGGCTTACAACCAACTTAGGCTACACACCAAGAACCACCTGTCTCAACAAACAAAAGCGATCACCAACAGAAACTAAACGTTAGTTTAAAAGATGTTCACACCGGAATCCTCCCACTTTAACACTAGGACAGAAGATGGGATGAGGCATTAAAACTGGAGCTGGCAGGTACTTGGAGTCTTTGAGAAACTCCTGTCCCCGAGGACTTGGAGCATAGCTGGAGGCTTTCTGCAGGAGCAGAGGTTGTGCTTGGCCCCCTGGAGCTGGGCAAGCTGAGCTGGAACCACCCCAAGCTGTCTCTCAATGCTGCTGTGAGTAAGCCTCTTCAGGAGACCTTGGAAATCAAGCCCACCAGGAGCGACATGCCAGTGTGGGCATAGCCATGGAGGCTGTACCGTTCCCAGCCTGTTTCTTCTGCAAATGGCTACCTCATGATGTGCACTGGCTGTTCATTTGTAAAGTTTGGGTGTGCTGAGACACGGGCTTGCTGTGCAACCCATGTTGCTCTGAAACTCATGATATAGCCCAAACTGGCCACAAACTTGAGATTCTTTCACCTCAACCTCTCAAGTTTGGGGATGACAGCATGTATCACCACACCCCTCCGTCTGACCCTTTCAATGGTGTTTCACCTTGAACTGACTGTACAGGGACAACTGATGTCACCACTCTCGTTTCTGGATACATATATTGATTGTAAATGACTCTTTTTCTCATTTGCTATAAAGATGAAATAGTTGCTTTATTTTCATTTTATGGGCATAGAGTTTGCCTGAGCTGGGCATGTAGGAAGTCGGGGGTGGGGGCAAGGACTTCTGTCCTGCCTGTGTAAGTTCCTGGTGTTGGAGGCCTGGCAGTCAGTGGTACCACTGAAACCCCAGTGGCACAGTGACAGCAAACTCTACTGAGAAGACCTGGAGGAGCTGGGACTATTGGGATTAGAGCGACTGAACATGCTTCAGCAGCTCCATGAAATGCCTGAAATGTGCCTCAAAGGGCACAGGGGGTGGAGCTGGGACGGGAAGAGGGGGAGGGAATCTCAAGTGAGAGGACCCTGTGGGAACTAGAGGCCAGGCAGAAGGATCCAGTGCTCTCTGGGCTGGCAAGTGGGTGGGGTTCCAGGATTCCGGGCTAGCTGTGTGCAGTCCTCCTGTGGTCTGCAGTTTTGCACCAGCATTGCTGGGGGTGCTTGGGAGTTAGGGGAACAAACAAATGAATGGGAATGGCTTTTGTATCCCTCACACCCTCTAACCCCAGCCACAAGGATAACCAGTATTCCTACCAGGGTCCTGGCTCCCTCATGGGAAGGATATGGACCCAGAGTTCTGGGGAGCTATCTCTGGGGGCTCTGTCTGGAGAAGGCTAATACCTGAGCTTCTCACTTCCGGCAGTTGTGGGTACCTATGTCATCTGTCCCCAGGCTTTGAGAGCCAGAAGCTTGAAACCCATGCTATGCCTTGACCTGGATCACTGGCAATTTTGTGGTCACCTTCCAAGTTCTCAGCTGCAGGCTGGGAACCGAAGGGGGAGCAGAGGGAGAAAGCATAGGATATTTCCTGCCTACAAAGAGTTAAGAAACTTTTGAGAAAGAGGCAAACAGACTGCAGGGGGCCACAGAAAGGGGGTACCCTGGCATGACTGCAGCTTCTCCAGTGAAACACTTCCTCCAATAAGGCCACACCTCCTAATCTTTCTCAAACAGTACCACTGTCTGATGGCTAAGCATTCAAACATATGAGCCAATGGGGGCCATTCTCATTCAAAGCCTCACAGTTTCTGTGGTTCCAAATCTAAGCTCTGTAAGAATGTCAGACATAGAAATCAAGGCTTCAAGATACAGCCTTAAAATACAGCTTGCTCTTGGGATGTTAACATATGTTTTTCTTAATTAATCTGTAAGAAAAACACGTGTCCATTGCAGCCTCATTCATTAATAGGAAGAGTTGTTCCCTTGCTTTTTATGTGTGTGACTTAACGTTGGTATTGCTGATGGACAGGAAGTGACATAGCCAGGGGACAGTGTGATGGTTTCTTCCCTGCAGAGCTCAGTGAGCCAGGAAAACCACCACTTGAGGCAAACCTGTCTACAAGGAATCAACCCAGCTGTCAGATTAGCCCTACAACCTGGGGATCACAGGCAGACTGCCATTCCCCCATCTCTCTGAGCAGACTGGCCCCTTTAATTGCCATCACTTACTTCGGGGCAAGGTGATCTCTACCTGGAATTGCCACATCCTCTGGATTGATGAAAGAGCCCAAGAAAAGCCTGCAGTCTATACTCCTGACTGTGATCTGTGAGGCTGGGATGAGACGGATGGGAACAGGTGTTGAAATGGGAATGGATGTCCCAGGGGAGATTACCTGATCTACCATGGCCACCAAATCAAGTGACCATAGCATTTCCTTCGCCACCATTGCCACCATAATAGCACACACCATCAATCATTGCCTGACTTTAGATTATTTCCTAGTAGTTCCCATAGTGACCACTGCTGCTCACAGAGAGGTTGGGAGAGGGGTAGCAACTAGGGTCCTTCTCCCAACTAGTGCTTAAAATCCTCCACTCTGTGTCCCCAAGAGGTGCCTCTGTTGTCCTAGCTTCTTACTCTTCCCTGGGCTGGCTCGGCCTCTAGGAGACACAGTGTGCACACACCCTCACTTAAGTCAGCGGCACAGCCTGGAATAGAGTCTGGCACCACGGTCTGGAGAGTAACTGAGCACAGCCAACTTTTGAGACTTACAATATGTTGCTAATTACCCTTTTGGATACTTTGACTACTGAATTCTTTTCTATCTTGTTTACTAAGGAGAAGCCAGCAGGAGGTGGGTGTGAACCTGGCTGTCCAGGGTCTTCTGACACAGTGATGCCAGAGGGCTTACAAATAACCCCCGGGTCTCAGGATTAAGGGTGGGCACTCACTTTCTAAGGCAATCCTGGTGTGTTAAGGACTGAGCCAGCCCAGGGAAGAGTAAGAAACTAGGGCAACAAAGACACCTCTTGGGGACACAGGAGAATTATAAGCACTACTTGGAAGAAGGACACTAGTTGCCATCCCCTCTCCCAACCTCAAGCAGCAGTGGCTACTATGGGGGATCACTAGGAAATACTCTAAGGACCCCCCACTCCCCTCCCCCGCTATGATTGGTGACTCATGCTATCAAGGTGGCAATGGTGGCAAGAAAAATGCTACAGTTACTTCATTTGGTGGCCCTGGTAGATCAGGTGACTCAGGGCAGTAGCCCAGCCAAAGGAGAGGTGCTGTCCAGCAGAAGGTCCTCTGGCATGTGGTGGCAGCTGGACAGGAGCAGGCTGTGCGTTCTAAGAATGTGGGATATCCTGTATGACCCCTTCTCTGGCACTGTTGAGAGCAGCTGCAGCACACTGTACGAACATATGAGCACCTGCAATCGGACCCTGCAACAGCCACACATTGGGCCAGATTAGTCTTTGGCGATGTGCTATTTTTATAACATTTGATCTTATCAAAGGATATCATTTCAAAAGTTTACGTTTGGATGCTAATGTTTCCCATTTCCTTTATTGGCTCTCACGCTGATTCCCCCCCCCACAGTATTATCTTTTTGTGATTTAGTCCCTGGCAATAATTACTTTGAGAAACTCATTATTAGGTAATTCTTCATTACTGTTTTGAAAGTCTAAGTGCTGATCCAGGTATGTCAGATCTAGGGAGTTTCTGGTCACACAGATAGACTAACTCTGCCTTTTCAAACACTACCCTAGACAATGTGACCTCTGTCACTGAGTATTGTCCATCACATTAGAGATGGGCTCTGAGCCCAGTCCTGGCTAGTGTGAGCCCCAACCCTCCCCAAATTCAATTATCCAGAACTGACTCTGAGCTCAAGTCACCTTGTGTCCCGAAACAAGCTTATTTCCAAAATTCTGGACAGTTCGGGGCCCCCAGGGGATCCTGTCCAAGTGAGAGCCCTCACTGACTTCATGTTCCCCGGGAACACCTGCTTGAGTGGTCCCTGGTGACCACGCTTGCTTTCTTAGGAGAATTCCATGGGATGTTACCATGCCTCTGGGTTCTGTAAGACACTCTGAGGAGGGGCCTGTGGTTGTAGATAGAGCTTCACACCGAGTCTTTGGAGCTGTGCAGCCAGACGCAGCACCCTTGGGAGTTGCTCCTGAGGTGAACACTTGTGAGAAAAATGTGAACATCCCAGCTCTAGGACACAGAGGAGGGGACACTTGTCCCCCTGTCTGACCACAGGTTAGAGCAGTCACCTCAGACAAAGAGAAGGTAATGGGACAGGCTGGAGGGAAGGGAGGGGGCCGGGAGAGATGGGAAGCTTCAAGGGAGGGTAGGGGGAAGGACACACTCAGCTCAGCAAGGCCCTTCCAAGCAATGAAGGGCGCCATGCAGATAACAAGCTTCACAGGCCAAGGCAGTGAGAGGCCCTGCCCATCCTCCCCAGGAGACTTCAGTCTCATTGCAAATAGGGAAACCTCACCCTACACAGCTCAAACAACTAGGTCAAGGTCATAGAGCCTCTTAATGACGGAACAGAGACTGGAATCAGGCCCTGACCCGAGTCTATGGGCTAAGCACCCCTGCCATTTGGCCTTGATCAACATCACCATTCCAGCTCAGAGCGCCTCCTTGAGCCCTCAGCCCAGCACACTCTCTCATTGGTCAGCACTCCTTCCTGGACCAGTCAGCTGAAGGAGCACTATGTAGATTCAAGCTTCCTTTTCAAGTTCAATCATACCTGTCTAGACAGATGGCAGCCACTGAGAAGACAGGGCAGAGCCCTGCATCTGGGGTCTGCTGGGCCATTAGGGGCCTGGACAATAGTGGGTGCTGATCTGTCTCCAGGGACCAGGTCCCTCCTGTCCTGGCTCTGTTAGCTGTGGGAAGGACTAAAAGCTTGCACTCCTCCTTCTAGGACATGCTTTGTCCTCTCCTCAGACCCCCCTCAAGGGAGGCCCACTGGGCCTCTCCTCCCAGTCAGGACTCAGGCTGGCCAGTGCTCAGCCCCCTCCTCTGCCTGTGTTTGTGGAGCTCCGCCACGTTCTTGTTATTGGACCAGCTTCCACGAGCTAGAGGCCAGGTTCACTCAGAGGCTACACCATGGGAGTGGAAAAGGAGGGGCAGGGAGCATGGTGGGAAGCTGTTTCTCAGCATGGAGCAAGGTCTGCAGAGAAGGGAGTGGAAAAGAGGCGGCAGGCTAAAACATCCCACTCACCACAGCCAAGAGCCCACTGAGAGCTCCCTTCCCAAAGCCACAGATATCTGGAATGGGAGCAGCTGCTGGGCTCTATTGAACCTGCCTGAGGCCACACCCAGTATACCTGGAAGAAGCCCACCTCCTAGAAGAGGACGTCACTGCTCTATAGTACAGTTCGTCCTCTCAGGGACTGCTGGTCTTCCTGGCCAGGCCCACAACTGCTGTCCTCTCCCTGCGTTCTCACGAGGGTCCACCATCCTCTTTCCAACTCAGCCTATTGCAGCTGAGCCTGAGCACAGGCCTCCTAAGCAGTTCCCACATCCTGTGACTCACGTGGCTCCGGGGCTCCCTCCTCACAGGCGTGGCTGGTCCCATACTGTCCAAAGCAACTGAGAACAGTAGAGGGTGGACCAGCCCGTCTACTATCTTAACACCAAGCCATCTCAACAGGGATGTTGTATCCTGTGGCCAAGGGTGCAAAGCTGGGTTTTCCTAGAACCACGTGGCTTCATCAGGGTCAGGGGATAAGGCGTTTGCTCAGTTTGCAGGGAGCGGCTGTGGGATACAGGATAGTGCCTGTGGGCGGGTGCCTGTGGGCCGAGGGCAGTGGAGCCGTGGAGGAAAAGCTGAATAAAAAGTTTGCATTGATGCCTGCTTCCCTGTCCCCAGGAAGATGCTCAGGGGAGAGAAAACTCAAACACCAAGGGCCAGGGGCTGCAAAGATGGCTTAGCAGTTAAGGGCACTTGCTGTCTTTGCAAAGGACCTGAATTTGGCTCTTAGCATCCACATGAAGTGGCTCACAACCACTTCCAGTTTTAGGGGATCCAATGCCCTCTTCTGATCCCCATGGGCACCCATACACATGTTCACATACATATGTGAACACACACACATATATATACATAAATAAAATAAGACAAAAAAAAAAAGAACCCAAAACAAAACAAATCAATCAAACAGACAGACAAAATCAAGGGCCAAGAGGTGGGCATAGAGGCGCACGCACTGGGGAACACCTGGGAGGGCGAAGCAGGAAGACCAGCTTGGGCTGTAGAGTGCAATCCTGTGTTGATAAACAAGATCAAACCAGGGCCAAGGACACTCGGGGTGGTTTCATAACATCCCGGTGTCTCCTTTATCTTGTTACCTTTAGATTAGCTAGTTACCTAAAGTTCAGGTACACGTACGAGAACACGCGTGCGCGCACACACCGTATAGAGGGTAACAGCCATGCCCAGGTAACTACCCCAAACATGTTCCCTTCAAAGCTGCCAAGCGGGAGGCCTCCTCATCAGTTGGAAGCGGACCAAGCCCATTTCCTTTTATTGCAACTTCCACCCTTCTAAAATTTCTCCTTCTGGGCAGGTCTAGGCCATAGGGATATTAATCCCTATTCAAATGAACCATCAAGGCTCTTCCTTCATTAAAAAGAGAAAAATGTCTCCCACCTCCCAAAGCTGCAGTCCCATGTGCATTCCCAGGAAGGGAGGGAGGGGAGTGCTCAGCTCAGACATAGAAGCTGCCTCAAGTTTCCTCACCTGGCTCTCCCTTGTTGCAAAGTAGAAACGCGACCCTTCTTTACCTCCTCCCCGAGGCCCCCCTTCAAGAGCTTTAATAAATACTGATTATTTCAGTCCTCAGAGCACAGCTGTCCTGTGAATTGTCCAGTCAGGGTTATAGGGTGAGAGCCAAGACTGAAGCACAGAGCCCAGATCTGGGGAATAAAGCTGCCGCCTTCCTGCCTGTCCCCTCTCCTCCCCTCCCCTCCCCTCCGCTCCCCTCCCCTCCCCTCCCCTCCTCTCCGCCACCACTCGGCCCAGCAGGGGAGCGGAGAGTTGGTGGCTGAGGTCGGAATGGCAGAAGAACTCTTTAAAAACTAGTTTCATGCCCATGCCGTTCTTACTGGTCCTCTCCTCCACCCTGTTTCCATCCCCCTGCTTCTGCTTCCACATCACAGGCATTCTTTAGCCTCGCTCCCCTAAGTGCTCTTCTTCTTCCCCTCTCCTGGGCCACTTTCTCGTTTCATAACCTCCACTCTCATATATGCATATGAAAATATAAAATTTAAAATCTGCAATCCACATATGAAAGAAAACGTGTGATATTTGTCTTTCTGGGTCTGGCTTATTTCATTTAACGTAATAATTTCCAGTTCCACTCACTTTCCTGCAAATGTCATCATTTTTCCTACGGCTGAATAAAATTCCTTTGTGTACAGGTACCACATTTTCATTATCCATTTATCTCTGGATAGACACAAGAATGCATTAGGAAGATCATCCATCATGACCAACTTGGTTTCGCCCCAGGGATGCAAGGGTGGTTCAACATACACAAAATCAGCATAGAAACACATATGCGCGATACAGCAAGGAAGTAGACTTAAAGACGGAACTCACAACCATCTCACCCGGCACAGAAAAGGCATTTGACAAAGTTCAACATCCCTTCAGGATAAAATCCCTGAAGAAATTAGAAATAGAATGGACATATTTCAACATAATAAAGGCTACATAAGACAAACATATAGCCAACATTATACCAAACGGGAGGAAGCTGAACAATTTCCTCTAAAACATGGACCATGACAGAAGTACCCACTTTCTCCACTCTTGTTCTAGGTAGTACTTGAAGTTTTCTCTGCAGCAGTGAAAAAGGGCTACAGACAGGAAGCGGGGAGCCAAATGTCCCAACTGGGGCTGATATGGTCCTGTGCTTAAAGGACTTGAAAGATTCAACCAGAAAATGCTTAGCTATGATAAATATTTGCAAAACAGCTAAATACAAAACTGCACAAAAGTCAGTAGCGTTTCTACGCAACAATAATGAACATGCTGAGGAGTTCAGAAAGAAGGTCTCACTCACAACAGTTTCAAAAAATGAAACCGAATGTCTAGAACTAAAGCTAAGGAGATGAAAACCTTTACAATAAAAACTGAACGACAACAAAGAAAAAAGTGGAAGAAGACACTGTTCCATGACAGAATTAATGTGGAAAAAATGGCTATAATATCAAATATACAGACTCAATGCAATCTCCATGAAAACTTCATAACATTATTCATAAAACTAGGGAAAAAATGCTAAAATATGTATGAAAGTGCAAAGCACCCTAAATAGCAATAGCAACCCTAAACAGAAGAAACCATGTTGGAAGTATCAGAATGTCTGATTTCAATGTATACCACAGAGTCGTAGGGACAAAGATAGCATGATTCAGACACAAAAATAGACATGTAGCCAACTGATGATGAGAATTGAGGAATAAACACAGCTACAACCACCAAAGTTTTGATAAACGTACCCTAGATATACATTAGATAAAAAGTCCCTTCAGCAAACAGCGCTGGGAAAACCGACATCCACAAGCCAAAGAGTAGAATTAGATCTAAATCTCTCGCCCTACACAAAAATCAACCCCAAATTAGTCAGTGTCTTAATATAAGGCCAGAAATGTTGGCATTGCTAGAAGGAAACACATTAAGATACAGACAGGTGCAGATAGAGAAGGACCCTGGAAACAGAGGAAGCAACTCCAAGAATTGCTGGGGTGAGGGGTGACATGTAGTTAGATTCCTAGACAGCAAATGAAATAACACTCAAGTGAAGAGACAGCTGACAAAATGGGAGAAAAGTCTTTGCCAAATAAACTTTAGACAAACATTTAATATATAGAATACATGAAGAATTGGGAAAAGACTGACTACAACCAAATCTTCCAATCACCAAATGGGCTAATACTGAACAATCAGTTCTCAAAAGAAGACATCAATGGGGAATGGCAAGAGGGCTCAGTGGGGAAAGGTGCTTGGTGCCAAGTCTGATGACCTGAGTTCAATCCCTGGGATTCACATGGTGGAAGGAGGTAACTTACTCTTACAAATTGTCCTTTGACCCCCACACATGATCTATACTGCACACACACACACACACACAAAACCCTCTCAAAAATGTAGTAAGTGAAGGCTTCTGAAAGTAGTGGGAAATAGATATATATGTTTTGTTTGTTTGTTTCTTTCTTTGTTTGCTTTTTTGAGACAGGGTTTCTCTGTATAACAGCTCTGGCTGTCCTGGAACTTGCCTTGTAGACCAGCAGGCTGGCCTTGATCACACAGAGATCCACCTGCCTCTGCCTCCTGAGTGCTGGGATTAAAGGTGTGTACCACCACAGCCTGACTGGGAATTAATTTTTAAAAAGTATAAGTGACCAACACATATTTTAAAAAGTGTTCAACATCCTAGCCATTAGGAAACACAACCTTAAACCATTTTAAGATTCTACCCCCTACCCGCAGTCCTAATGGCTAAGGTGAAGGAAACCAATAACAACAATGAATGGTGTTCGGCACTGGTGGTGGGATCTCCACTATGGAGATCAGTATAGAAGGTTCCTGAACAGCTAAACATAGGGCAACCAGACAACCCAGCTGCACTGCCCTGGGTTTGTACCAGGGTAACTTAGCACAGAGATGCTTGGGCATTGGGCTTTGCTGCACAGTTACGCAGAAGGGCTAACAAATTCCAACAGGCAGAAGCACTTTTTGAGCAATCTACCTAGGCCCGCTACAGTGAGGAAGGGTGGAAAGTAGGGCTTGAAGACAAGTTTACAGGCAGAGCTGCCTTCCCTCAGCTAGGAGTTCGGGTCTCCCTGACTCTCCAGCATCTGAGTCAGGGATGTCTAAAATCACACCTGTGGGAACTAGTCTCAGGATGGCTCACTGCTTAAAATGTGCTGGTACATTATTTGAGGGCAGGTACTGAGCTTTGGTTGATTTGCTATTCACAGAACAGGGTTGGGAAACGTTGGTTGAGAATGAATGCATGGCGCTCTAGGCCGCTACTGGATTTTTTAGTCAAATAAGGCAGGGAAAGTTCTAAAGCTTTCCAAGGAAGTGGACAGGCTACCACGGGGAGGGGACAGAGAAGAAAGTGGCACCAAGTCTAAATTCTGTCACATCACAGCTGTTGACACCCCCAGACCAGCCAGAGCAACTACAATAGATCATCTGGTCCCTGTCCTCAGAGAGCGTGACTCCGAGCACATAAGTTCCATTTCATAACTCCTGCTCCAAGAAGTTGGAACAATGGTTCTCTGGAATGTGACACCCTGAACGGTCAAAGCTAAACTCCAGGGGCTTCTTTCTATTCAAGGACTCTGGGCTGCTCAAAGTGGCAGGAAACTCCTTTCACAAATTAGACGTACCATGCCAGGCTTGCCCTGCACTGCTCTGCTTGAGTCAGCTGTGCCGACCCCTCTGGAGATAGAGCCTAAGCTACTGCAATTTAAGAGGAGGGAACCAAGGTGCAAAGGATCCTGAGGGTTCTTAAACCTCATCACCATCACCTGCAGCCTGGCTGCCACCGATGCTTCTTCTGCCCTTTCTCTCAGGTGGGACCAGCACCTGCCAGCTTTTAAAAGGCTTCAGATGAAAGCAACATGTGGTCAAGTCTAGGGGCCGGGGAACTAAGCAATGGTTTGAAGGGACAAAGCCTGCCCCAGCTTGTCCTTGGACCACACCAGCCAAATTCTAACACAGAGACTCCCTCAAGGAGCTCCTGGCATCCCCTTCTAGTGCTGAGCTTTGGCTCACAAAGCCGCAGAATGTCTAACAGGCTGCACTCAGTACGCTCAGATGAAAGGCACATTTTTACACTCTTTGGTAGTATTCAAATAAAGTGGTTCCCTATACCCCAGGTCTCAGTTACTTCTGTTCCAAGAGAGTCAGTCCTTCCATCATCCCAGCAATTGCAAAAATTGTTTCATTGCAGACCTTAGATGCCACTGAAAACAGAGCACCCAGCCACACAGAAATCACAGAATTGTTAGGTAGAAACTTAGAGGGGACACTTGGCATGATGAGTTCAGAGGATACACTGATAAACAGGACATCCCAGAGGGCAAATTGTTCTCAGGATAAATCACTATGGCAAATGTGGCTGAGCTTACTCCAGACTTAAGGACGTTGCTTCCTTAGACAAATAAACCCTTGGTAAATAGGATGGCCTCCAGGAATGGAGGGAGGCACACATCTGTAATCCTAAGACTCAGGAGATTGAGGAAAGAGGCCAAGGCTACATGGACTACATAGCACCACTCTCCCCGTCTCAGAAAACAAAACAAGAGAAAACAGGAAGACTGCAATTGAACGATATTATCCAGCAGTATTGAGGTTGTGGAGAAACAGAAGTGTGCTCTCTTACATTGCAGATGGCAATGTGCAATAGGGCCACCGTGAAAAACAGCCCAGCAGTTTCTCAATGTGACCAGAAATTCCACTTCTAGGAATACACCCACGAGCATGAAATACACCCAGGGCCACATGAAAGCTTGTACACAGATGACCTTTATAAGAACGTGAAAACAACCCAAATACCCTTCAACTGGAGAGAAGATAAACCGAATGTGGCAGCCCTGAGAATACTATTTGGCAATGAAAAAGCAATCAAGTGTCAATGCATGCTTCAAGTAGATGCCTCTGGAGAACACTGCATGAGATAAAAAAATCACAAAAGCTCACATATGATATCATTCCATCTATAATAATGTGCAGAACAAATAAGTCTAGAGAGACAGAAAGACTGCTCATATGAAGGGGGCAGTGACTGCTAATGGGCACAGCACTTCTTTCTGGTATGATAAAAAGACTCTAAAAGAGATTATAGTAATAGTTGCATGATTTTTATATATAAACTAAAAGACCAGTGAACTGCACACCTTAAGCGAATAAAGTATATGGATGTGAACTATAATTTAGTGGAACTGCTATTAAAAAACAAAAGCACACCTGTAATCCTAGCATTTCAGAGCTGAGGCAGGAGAATCAGGAGCTGAAGGACATCCCCAGCTATATAGGGAAGTTGAGACAAGCATGGGATACATGAATTTCTGTCTCAGAACCAAAGGCAAATACTCTGAAAGGTGGCTCAGCAGTTAAGAGAACTTGTTGCTCTGACAGAGGACTCGGGTTTGGTTCATAAGCATCCGTAACTCCAGTTCTAGGGGATCTGATGCCCTCTTCTGTGTGTCTGCAGGTCCCAGACCACATGCGGTATACATGTAGGCAAAACACTCATACACATAAGAATAAAGTAGATGAATCTTTAAAATCCAGACCAATCCATCCACATCACCACCTCCAAATCTAAAAACAATCCTTTTAAAAATTCCTATTTCCAAGCCGGGTGGTGGCGGCGCATGCCTTTGATCCCAGCACTCAGGAGGCAGAAGCAGGCGGATCTTTGTGAGTTCGAGGCCAACCTGGTTTACAAGAGCTAGTTCCAGGACAGGCTCCAAAACTACAGAGAAACCCTGTCTCGAAAAATCAAACCAAACCAAACCAAACCAAAATTCCTATTTCCGTTCTGCCTCCTAGAGGTGGCCTCTGCTATACTTCTCTCGTGTCAAATGAGAGTGTCAACAGGAGCCGGACCCACTGTCCCTTCTACAGTGGCCTGTGCTAGTAGCTTCACAAAGATCACTGGGGTAACTGGTTATCTCTGAATAACCGAGTAGAAATAGATGTTAGAAACCCAGCATGATGGTTCATCAGGGAAAAAGTGTTTCTCGACACCTTGATGGCCTGAGTTTGATCCAGAAATCTGCATGGAAGGAGAGAATCAACTCCCTAAATTGTCATATTACCACACATAAGCTCTATGGCATATTTGTGCCCTCCCCCACATGTATGTTACGCGCGCGCACACACCAACAGACACATAAATAAATACAATAAATTTTTTTAAAGGAATGGAGAGAATCCATGAACAAAAACCCATGGGAGTCATGTATGGTAAATTCCCACACATATGTAGGCAATGCAGACATTGCCAAAGGTCAAGGCAAGTCACATGATATCACTGGGAGGGTCACGTGTTTGACTGCCTTTAGTTTGTATGTAACCTAGATGGATCCACACCAGGCCCAGACGGAGGGACCCTCCAAATGGAGCGAAAGCAAAGGCCGCCAGAATCCCTCCTTATCTAAGGCCAGGATCAAGCCCCACAGAGGGAAATCATGCTTCAATCCCAAAACGGCATCCACAAAGATCAATTCTCTCTCCAAAGGAATTACTCCTTGCACTCCATCACAGTACATTGGGGTTGATCATTTTCAAATTTATTAAGTCATGACATGCAGAATGTATGTTATCAAAGGCTGGTTTCATCACGCCTTCCTCCAAGTTGTTTTCTCTCTCTTTCCTTCTGTTTTCTTTTTTGCTTAGTCTTGGGAAGTCTAGCAAGTTAGAAATCAAAACAAAAGCTAACACACACACACACACAGGGTGGGAGAGAGAGGGAAAGGAGAGAGAGAGAGAGAGAGAGAGAGAGAGAGCGAGAGAGAGAGCGCCCTTCGTGGAAGTTTCTATGTGGTGGCTTCAGAAAGGAAAACACATCTCTGACTAATATGAAGGAGACTCCAAATTGCTCTTGGCAACAATCTCTCAACCCAATTCCCCTCCCTCTATTCATCTCCTCAGTTCCCAGCCAAAGGAAAACAAACTGAACAGCCCTCTCCCTGGCCCAACCTGTGGGGCTGCACGGCTGAGCAGGGTTGAGCCAACAAACATCCCCATGCAATTATACACCTGTGTAATTGCTGTAAACACAGGACAGCCAGCCGGGTGCAAGCCGCGCTCGTTGGGCCAACCATCTCGATATTAGAAAGAAAATGCCTATATTCTGACAGTGGGCTATCAAAGCAGAATGAAATCTGATCCAGTAGCCTCAAGCTCATATTTTTTTCCCCTTTAGGAAAAAGAAGAAGACAGAAAAAGCAACTATCATCCTGGGCAGAGTGCTAGGAATTCCACTGAGGCACGATCCCAGAGCACTGCCCAGCCAGGCAGGAGCTATGCTATCTATCAGCCTGTGGTCCTCCCAGAAGTGACAGTTATTGCTGGAGGTAGTTATCACGCCATTTGAGATGGAAGGAGAGTCCTGAAACATGTGTGGCTGCTGTGTCTTCCATCTGACATCATTCTATTAGGACAGATCCGTCCGGTCAGCTAACAAAGAGGGCAGAGCATCAGGAACATAGCTGACGTAGAATCTTTTCAGTTAAGTCTATAAGCCTCCATGGTAGGCTAGTACAAGCTACTCTGGTTTTACTACCAAGTCCTGTGACGGTGGGCAAGCTTGTGTCCGATGATAAATGTCAAGGGCTTAAAACAGCTGGTGAGCCCCGAGAGTGTAGGATATACCATCCCGGCTACTGCGGGACATGACTGGTATCTCAGGAGTGTTCTTAGCCAGCCTGGCACTGCTCCAGAGAGAGGCCAGCCCTCTCAGAAGTTGGCACGGGCTGCTTCTTCATCTGTCCTTGTCATGTCTCAAAACGACAGGCTCATTTCAGAACCCATAACCGTAAGCCTGAAACCAGCTGAACAGCAGGGGCTCCGTTCTCTTCCTGGGCCTTCAGGTCAGGGATTGACCATGCTGCGTGCTCTCTTTGGGCCAGAGACAAGTACTTGTGACTACGGCTTGGGGACAGTTGTTAGTCCAGCTCCTGTTACCACCTTCCTCCCTGCCCTTTCCCATCCCTCCTCTCCACCCAGGCCTCCTATGACATCTTCCCACCCACGACCTTCCTTACTCAACCAATTCCCAGTGAGAGCCAGGCATTCCTGGTACTACTCCCACTGGCAGAGGTCAGGGCCTGGCTGATTTCATTTACTGAGGGATGCTCAGAATTTATCATAGTGCTCAGAACCGCATGGCACACAATACAACAGCTACTGAATTGGTCTGACTGGAAGAGAATTTAGTTTTCAAAAATAATTAATCCTAGCTGTAACATTTACATACTATCTTATATTATACTGTAACTGAAACAATCTCCTCAATTAGAGCATAAGACTCTAAAAAGTAGAGTAGATGATGGGTAGCTCTGAATTCAGGCTCGTGGATGGCTTACTTAACCCTTGTGAGCCTTGGTTTCCTCATCTACAAAGTGAGACTAATGATTCCAACCCAACAGGGCTGGCTGAGTCCAAGAAAAGATGTGGACGAGTGTTCTCTGGCACACTGTGTCTCTCTGAGCCGCACCTCTTCCTTTGGCCTCCAGTCTCCACTTTATCTGCAATGCTGAACCTGACCCCGCAGGTCAAGGCTCCTTCTCTGCAACCTGCAAGCCTTTGCTCTCTAGGTCTCTTTACATAAAGTCCCTCCCCCATGCCCTCTGTTTTTTGAAGTCTTTTCTGAATTCCTCTGCAGTCAGCGAAGAGCCTTCATGTCTCTGGGTTTCATTTAGAGCTACGCAAGGAACGGCTACTGTCTCATCCTAGGCTACGGAGGGAAGGACGGGGGAATCCAATTCTAGAATTCTGCCTTTCTCAGCAGGCTCCGTGTCTACCACTTATAACAAGTGTGCCACCTCCATGGGGGGAGGGCAGGGTCTACAGGACCCGGTTGGTAGTGATGTCCACAGTTCTGAGTAAAGGACCTTGGACTCCTCTGCTGTCTCCAGTGTGTGTGATTCTGGAGGGTGTTTTCCACCCGGTTTCTCACCTGTAAAATGGACTGGATCTGGCTTGGCGTGGCTTGGGGGAGCTTAGGAAACAGCACCATAGGGATGCCATTCCTGACCAGAGAGAAAGTGTAGCTTTCTTCTCCTTCTCAGTTCATGGTGGGCTTTCAGGGGTCATGGTGCCAGTACCCAGGCTGCTTTTAATTCCTGGAGCTCCACCCAGAGGGGGTTCTTGAGACTCTCATCAGTGAAAACAGGGAGGAGTGGAGCTAAAACTTGAAGCTTTGCAAATTTGCCCCTATCCCGCAAGCATCTCCGCCACCACATCCACTCCCATCCTCGAGCCCTTTCCAAAAAGTCCTTCTGATCTGGAGAAAACTGCCGAATGACTGATCACTTCCTTCCCATTTTAAAATTCCGCAGTTAAAGACGTTTGGAAGTGGCATGGCCCCAGCCAGCAGCGGAACTACACAGAGCCAGGACCAGCTGCTAAACCAAGAGGGCAGCTGCCCCTTGCCTGTCTGTCCTCCAGGCAGCCACAGACCAGTCAGCAGAAGCCAAGATAGGAGTCTGGCGCCTAAGGAATCCTCTCTATGAGGCATGAAGACTATGGGATCCAGCACTGAGATGCTCCAAGCAGGGCTGGGCTGGGTGGTAGGCCACTCTTTCTTGCATCCCGCCTAAGCCAAGCCCCCGGGACTCAGGGATTGCAAGGGCGGGCGACAGAGGCCAGGGAAGGTGAGGGGCGCGCGGGGGGGGGGGGGGGGGCAGGGAAAGCTGGGGACGACAAAGACAGGCGACTTATGAGAAGGTATCCCTGTATTCTCCGTACCTGGTTGCCACACCGCCAGAGCTGTAAGACCCCATCTTGACTCATAGACCAGAAAGTTTTCACCATCTGCCCGCTTAGGATGGAGGGCTGGGCTGTTCTTCCACTTCTTCAGCTCAGATTCGAGCTCCAGGTCCCTGATAGTACACCCTCCACTATGCTTCAGGACGTCTGTGGATCCCCCTTTATTTCTCTGCTCACGTCCTGGGACCAAGAGTTCTGCCAAATTGCCATGGTTTTGTTCCTTAAGTTTTGTATCTGATAGTCGGGCAGACCAACTTGATTTTTTTTTTTAAACCCGGGACGCGGAGTGTGCAGTTTAAACTAGTCGTATTTGTCCGCAAAGGAAGCTGCCAGGAAGGGAGGCCACGGCTGTTGCCGCAGAGTTCTCCAGGTTCTGTCCCAGGTTGGGCCCCCACACCTTCGCACTCTCTTCCAGCAAGGCTAGGGTGAGAAACAACCCAGCTGCGGTGCCTGCTAGCGCCAGCAGGAGCCTGTCCGTGCCCGGAGGCGCCACCCGGGCTACCGGGTCCCCGCCGAGCTAGGCGCCTGCCTTGCTCCGCCGGCTCTCAGTCGGCCTCAGTCCCACCTCCTCCCGACGAACCCTGCGTCCCGGAGCCCTGATCACATCCCCGTCCCCGCCGACCAAGGCCTCAGCAAACCCACCTGGCCGCCCCGGGGACGTCGCACTCGTGCCGGGGCCGTGTCCTGAGCTCCACCAGGGTCCGAGGTTGGCGGTAGCGCTGCTCCGGGAGCCTGCCGCTGCCTGGGAGAGGTTGTCATTGATTTGCGCTGGGCGAGTTAAGCCATTCCAGGAGTGGTTTGGAGCGAGCACTCCCACCCCTCCCTTCAACCAGAAGTATTTGGCAGCCAGCCCCTTTCGTCCACCTGTACTGTTAAACGCGGGACAAGGACCAATTGCTCTAGTGGCTTTTTCTACATTTCTTTAGAATACGTAAATCAACCTTTTGGGGAAGGCAACACAGAAATGAAAGCAAGGGCGGTGGAGTTTTTCTTTCCTCCTCTCTTAACCCGGGTCTCCCCACCCCACCCCACCCTTTCTCTAATATTTCACAAAAAGCTTTACCACTTATCTCCAGGCAAGGGAGGCATTTTATTATTATTGTTTTATTCAATCCTCTGTGTCTGTGTTTTATTTTTAGAGGCAATTTTGTTTCCATTTGCCTGAAACCTGAGCCCAATAAAATTACTAGAATTATATGTTTTCTCCTTAAAGGGTCGTGATTGTAACTTAACCAAATCAAACACTGTATGGCAATCACTCAAACCACAAAAAAAGTGGGGGGTGCTAGTGGTAAGCATGGAACTGCAGATCCTGGGGTCGTTGGGCCTGGCCTGGGTGGGGTCACGAGGCCTACAGGGGCACCCACTACTCACCCTTGCCATCAGCTAGCATTCACTTCACAGTCTGACTCAATGCCATCCACTTGGGGTGGGCTGGCCACCATCACAGAGGTGTGGCCCGCACCCTCTCCCCAGTCTACCACACCACACCCTTTTTGTAAACTGCCATCTGGGAGGGAGTCTCTGGCTGGCTGACTCCTCAGGGCTCCTTCCCCTGGAGCTGCCTGGTCACCTGGGGGAAATGGCTATTAACTCTTGAACAGCTGGCTGTTCTCAAGAATCCGGGAGGAGCCAGGGAGAGAGTCCTTGTTGACCAGACCAGATGTCCCATGTGTCACAAACCACAGGAGACCCTGGGATGCCTGGCCTTCTACATCACTCTTCCAATGGCAGGCCAGAAGCCCTAGTATATCCTGCAGCCAAACCACAGGAACTCACAAAGAATTAGCACTGGGGCCGTGAGCTGGAGAACCCCCCAGAAGATGCTCCCACTAAAATATGTCTGTCACTCCTGCCTAAAATCCATATTAAATTCACGTCCTCTTGGAGTGTGTCCTGTGTATAACCCATCCAGGCAGGCATATAGAAAGGGTCTCTCTGGAGTTCTGGCAGAAGCCAGAGCGCTGAGGACCCAGGTTCCCATGGAGCCTGGAATGAACTTGTCAGCTTCTCCAAGCAGCCCAGGAGGCGGTGTGAGGGATTAGGTGATGAGGGGAGGGAGGGGACGCATCATCAGAGCAGGTAACTAGTCTCCAAGATCAAGTGAGTCTATCATCATTATCAGAATGGCATCATCAGAGCAGGTAACTAGTCTCCAAGATCAAGTGAGTCTATCATCATTATCAGAATGGCATCATCAGAGCAGGTAACTAGTCTCCAAGATCAAGTGAGTCTATCATTATCAGAATGGCATAGTCTTGGGAGAAAACCGAAGAATGAAAAGTTTGCCCACAAAGTCACTGGTTATGCAAATATATAACCAGGGAAATTGCACTCCACTCCCAGACCTGGGTAGGTAAATGGGTCAAAATAAGATTCCAATGGAGTTGGTACCCATCCAGAAATGTTCCTTGTGTATGTACCCAAGGTTTGCCGCAGCAGCTGCAGGCAGGAGAGTGTGATGGGAGCCACTGGTGGGGCTGCACCCGGTGGAGGATGGGAGAGTGTGGGGCAAAGGGCATAAGGCGCCAACTCCTGAAGAGCAGGGTGTGACTTCTACAGAGTGCCAAGGGACCATGGCGGATAGAAGCCAGGCTTCTGTGCACAGGCAGGCCAGAAGTTTATGCAGCTGTGGGAAGGCGGGCATGTGGGAGGAGAGCTGGGGAGTGAAGACCGGGAGGGGGAGTCCCGGGCAAGTAGACAGCTGGCCTGGCTCTGAGGGTCCTCTTAGTGGGTCAGATAGTAGGTGGGGGTCTACGGGGTAAAGCCAGTTCACAGACACAGTTTCAGGGCAGGGTAGGGCCTGCCTTTTGGAGGAGAGACACAGGGAGCCTTGGAGCATTTTTAATAAAAAAAAAAAAAAACCGGCTGAAGCAGGGGTATGCGAAGAGTGTGGGCAAAAGGCTGCAGGAGGGCTGATGTGGGAAGGGTTGGGAGAGGGGAGGTGGCTGCCTATCCCAAGCAGCCCTTCCTCATAGGACTCCAGCCAGCTTTGAAAGGAGTGTCTGGGAAGGCCAGAGGGTGGTGCCAGGGCCACCGAACTTACAGCCAAGAGCCAGGAGGAGAGCTGGCTAATGTCCAGTCTACCCGCTGGGTCCTGTAGTGGACAGTCGGTGTCATGCTTCCCTCCCTCTTAATCACTGTGTATGCCCTGCTGGGACACTCCCTTTGAAATAGCTTCAGGGGGGAAATGGGGAGTACCGCCCCTTGAGCCTTACTCTGTGCCAGCTCCCTCCTGGGAACAGGAACATAAATAAAAGCAAGCCAGAGAGGGTTGGTAGGCAGAGGGGCATAGGGAGGCTCCCAAACCACCCGCGGAAGGGGCTCTGGGCAGGGCAGCTCTAGACCTGTGATTGCCCATTTCCTTGTAGGCTGGTTCCTTCCTCCTTCCTGCTCTCCACGGCCCCTCCCTCTTACTCACACAGCTCTTTTATTCTCTCCCTCCTGCCCTCCATCAGCTGGTCCCCCCACCCCTGACTCCTGCCATGTCCTGCCAGGTCACGCCAGCCATAGCCCTGGCAAGCAGGCTGGATGCACAGGCGCGTCGACTCTTGCTGGCCCCAAGTCACTTCTAGCAATCCAGTGACGCAAGGGCTCCTACCTCAGACACAGGCATGGGGCAGGGTATGTTGAAGCTCCACAATCAAATGACCTACTGTCCTTACAGGAAACCCAGGCAGGGCCTGCTTGTCACTGTGATGTGGCAACATAGACAGCTTCTATACATGGGCCACACGGAGCACAGTGTCCACATATGCAGACATAAGGAACAAGACACATACCTGAGCTATGCCCAGCGAAAAGCGACAGAACGTTTGTCAAGGGCCTACTCCCCCATTCAGACCTCACACGGATGCCATGAGGGAGCTCCTATTGCCTCGCTGTCATACCCATGGGGAAACTGGGGCTCCAAGAGCTCTTAGGACCTGCTCAAGGTCACAGCCTGATACGTAATAAAACTGGTGGCCACACCTTGGTTTCCACACCTCTGGTGCCCAAGGGCTACCCTGGATGGAGTTCAAGCCCCAGATCTTTGTCTAGGTATACTGTTTGTTCTCTATATAGCTGGGCTTGGCTCATGTGTGCCTCAGTTTCTCCACCTGACGAACATTAGGGCAGTGTCTCTTACTAACCCCAGAAGGTATTATTACACAGAAGATTGGACTTGGCTGTAGCCCTAGAGAATGCCCTTGTCACAGGGAACTAGTATCACTCAAGCTGGGGATGAGTCAAGGTTCCTGTCTCCGTCTCCTTCTTGGCCCCTCTTTGCCCATAACCAATTAGCCACGAGCTAGTCTATTTCCACAACAGATTACAAATCTCTTCCAGCTACCCCTTTGCATCCCCAATGTCCCCTCTCCCCGAAGCCCTCACAATCACTCTGTTGAGACTTGAGACTTATTATTATTGTTGTTGTTGTTGACAAGGTTTCTCTGTAGCTTTGGTGTTTTGGAGCCTGTCCTGGAACTAGCTCTTGTAGACTAGGTTGGCCTTGAACTAACAGAGATCCACCTGCCTCTGCCTCCCGAGTACTGGGATTAAAGGTGTGCACCACCACTGCCAGGCTCTGTAGAGCCATTTTATCCTATCTCTCTGACCCATCCCTACCTGGCTCATTAGCCCCATATCACGTGACTACCCACAGAATCTGATGAAAACGTGAATTCAGTCCTGGTATATCAACAGTAGAATATTTGCTTCACATACCCGAAGTTCCAGGTATGATCACCAGCACAATAAAAGAAATCAGAGTGTGTACAGGACACTTGCATTGCTCTCTGGACTGTGTATCAAGGCCACAGACACTTTGAAACCCCAGCTGCTCTCTCCAAATCGCCTCCCTCCTGCCCCATACTCTTGTCATAGGCAGGCAGGTCACATTCCCTTTCCTTGGCTTTCATTCCCTGACCTGAAATGCTTTCTTCCACCTCAGGTCTCCCATAAATGTCACCCCTCTCAAACAGGGCTTTCCAGACCTCACAGATAAACCAGGAGCTCCCCTTCCTGTCCCAGGTCTTTGGTCGCCGATAGGCTTTATTTTATGTCGTCTGTTGATTGCATTCTTTCACTGTCCCTCCTTTAGAACAGAGGTTCCCCGAGGGCCGGGACCTGGCATGTGGCAGGCACAGGACTGTTGTGTGTGATGGCTGCTGTCAGACAGAACTGACAGTTTGGGAAGCACCACACTGGATCTGGTCGGGGCTTTACCATGGGTAAGCTGTGCACCCCTGGGGATGTTCTGTGCCCTTGGTGATGGCGTGTGCCTCTCCAGAGCCTCAGCCTCGGCCTCTGCAAATGAGGAGCGTGGATGTGATGCTGAGGGTGAGACTCTGAGCACGGATGCTCCACATCCAGACCTATTGGTCCTGAGAGAACTAGTGGAAGGGGATGACAAGCAGGAAGCCTTCTGGCTATGGTGCTCTGGGTCTGGCTGTGTTGTTTAGACCCTAGACATTTGGTCCAAGACATTTTGAAATGACTGGAGGACTGAAAACATTATCATATCCCTGATAGAAGACTTGGCGATGGTCTGCAATGCTACCCTGCCCCATTGCGGACAAGCCACTCACGCTTGGAAACTGAGCTCTTCTGGAGAGAGATTCAGCACGGCAACTGCTTTCCCCATAGCCATTTGCTCCTGGTATACTGACTCCGAGGGTCCAGACTGATGGTGGTGACAACTGGTATATACACAGACAGAAAGTGTTCATTTCAACTTCCTGGGGGTGTTCTAAACCCGCTGTCTTTATTGTTGCTGTTATTGCTACTATTACTATTTGGCAGTGCTAGGGATCAAACCTAGGGCTCTTTGCCCTTTAGACAACTGCTCTACCACTGAGTCCCATCCTCGGTCCTAAGTGTGGTGTCTTATTTGGGCCATTACAATAGGCTTTGAGAATATCCCTAAAAGGACCTGGGTCCCTTTGCAGATGAGGAAAGCCAGGCCCAGATTAAAAAGTGAATGGCAGAAAAAGGAGCCCTTTGACACCGATAAGGAAAACTCCTAGTGAGATTCAGGATCTACCAAAAATTTATTTAGTGTTTTTCCATGTTAGAGAAAACTTATGAAACCAGGGAGGCCACCCAAAGTGAGACAGGTGGATATCTGTGGCAGCATGGGCAGCTGGTCTCCACTCCTCCTCTCTGAAGGGCCCCACACTGCATTTCGTCTTCACTGATAACAGCCCATCTTGAACTAGTTAGGTGAAGAACAAACATTTAATCAAAGTTTGAGGGAGACAGAAGCCCCAGGAACGGGAGCAATAGGACGATTATGGCCCTTCCCACAAAGATTCATTCGGAGGACCCCACCAGCCTGTCTCGGTAGCTTCTCCAGGTTCTACTCTAACAAGACAAGACCTCGACTCTGAAGCTCTGGTGGTCTCTGCAATCATCCTGTGTTCTCCCTCTGAGCCACAAGCAGCACTCACTCAAGTGCATTAAAGGTCCTGAAATAAAAAGCCATCGCTGTTTAGCATCAACAGAGAGGGAGCCACTGCGGGTCTCGGCTCCACCTCAGCAACCCTGCGTGTGGTCGCCCAGTTTATCCGAATCTGCCAGCTGCCCCTGTGTTTTCGCAGCAGACCCAGTCATTGGCAGCCTCCCCAAGCGCCTCCATTTCTCCAAGTACCCGGCAACCATCCAGAGAAGTAGACCCCTGGGGCTGCCTGGCCATTAGCTGCCCTGTCCTGTGGGAGTTGGAGGATGAGGGTGAGGGACCGTGGCCCCAAGGGGAAGGACCAAACGTCTTTTGAGACTGCCTCTCACGGCTTGTTCCTGGGCCAGCTGGTGCTTGTCTGGGGCCAGGGAGCCTCTGAGGGGAGGTGGTGATTAAGCATGGGTGCTGGAGTGTTTGCCCTTGGGGAAGTGAGGAAAGGACTCTGCCACGGGGACAAGGAGAGGCTCCGAGCTTGGCTGGCTATGTGGGTAGTGGGGCGGGGCGTGCGGGGGTGGGGGAAGCAGTGTCCTAGCCCTCTGCCCAAGGTCTGACTTCCTTTGGCATTGTATGGCACTCAGGGCAGGAGGTGGAAAGGGTGCCAACCAGGAGCTTGAGCTAAGCCTGGCCAGGGTGGGGCTGGGCCTGTCACCACCGGAGCAGGCTGGTAGCAGAGGGCGGGAGGAGGCTAGGTCAGACCTTGGCTAAGGTGGGGCCATAGCAGAAAGAGGGGGCGTCAACTGGGGGATGGGTGGGCTCCCCTTCTTTCCCCACCTCACACCCCTCCTACTCCCTCATTCCCCCTCTTCCCCTTGCTTTTTCACAGGTATGCACTACCCGGCTCCCTATCCCTCCCCATTCCCACCAGGACCTAGGCTTTGGCTGTAAAATGACAACAAAGCTCTATGCTGCCCCCAGAGCTGAGCTTCCAGCAGAGGGACAATAGACTTGTGAGTATCTACTAAGTCCTCAGGAGGCCATTCAGCTCCCTGTCCCTTCCACAGCACAAAACCTCTCACCCTGGCCGATCCTCGACCTGGGACACTAGCAGAGCAGGAACTGTGACGCCCTTGTACAGTGAGGAAATGGGCTGGAGGGTGGGAAGGTGACTTACTCAAGGTCACCCTGGGAGGAGGCCTGACTCCGTGCCCAGTGTTCCTGCTGCCTGCTCTCTTCCCCAGCAGAAAAGGCTTAACCCTGTGTTCCTTACAGACAATATCTCTTTCAAAGAAACGTTTGTACATAGAAAATTTAAAAAAAAAAAAAAAGAGCAAAAAACTTCAACCTAGACAAGCTGGGAATTTGCTTAACATTAAATGAATATTTGGTGTTTGGTGTGTAAGACAGGCTCCCCAGGGGTCCAGCTGCTGCTCTCTGGCCTTGACCCACACTCCCTTGGGTAGACATGTTGAAATCTGACCTGTCCTCTCTGGGTCCTTTGTATCTGTGAATTCCCATTGCCCAGTTAGGTTACTAGGACCCTGCAGACATAAGAAATATTCCCTGGGTGTGAAGAGTCTATCCTTAGCCAAATTTTAGGCATGGTCCTCCAAGCCTTCTTTACTAGGCCATGTCTTTAAACTCAGTCTTGGATCTACCTAGACCAATCTCAACAAAAACCTGCTAAGTCTGGGAAGAATGCTGTCAACCCCATATCAACTCACTCTGGCTGCCTTCTGGGAGAGTCCTAAGCTTGCTGAGCAAGAATTTGAAGCTTTCTCTTATTATTTTCTACCCACCCCACCCCACCCCCACCCCCACTCCATTTGTGTCCCACCGTTCAGAGCTGAGCCCAGTCTCTCTCCTGTTGCAGCCAGGGCTCAGCTACAATCAAAGCCAGAAGGGAAAAACTACCCTACTGCAATAGCCCCAGTAAGGGTCTTCTTGGCCATTTTAGCAACTGTATGAATAACTGTTCTCCTTAAAGCTATCAGCTCAGACTCACATTTAGTTCTGACCTCCAGATTCGCATCCAGCACCCCAAGTTCTCCTTTAATTGGAGTGACCAGAGAGACCCATGGCTGATCCAATACAGAGCTCCAGCTGACTGCCCTCGGAGACACAGTCAGGGTAAATTTTTGTATTTTTATCCTTAAGTTTCTGAGAACACGCCCCCAGGCTAGGTTAGAGTTCCAAAGTTCTTTGGCCAAAAGGTTCTTGTTTGAAACAAACCTTCCTAGATGGAAATATCTTCCATCTTCCCTGGCGATTTACTCCCCGTCTCCAGAGCAGGAGCTTTTGAGTCCAGAGCTGTGCCAGAGTCAGAGGCAACTGAAGACCCATTAGAGCGAGAAGCTCAAAGGCAGAGGATGAGGGAAAGCCAGGGCTTCTTCGTTTGGGAGGTATCAGTAGCTGAGCTTCTGAGCTGACCCCACCTCAGCCCTGCCGACCTCATGCTCCAGCTCCAAGCAAGACTACAGCACTAGCTCCGCCTTCTTCTCTTTTATTGGCATAATTAATTAGATAAGACAACTTTTGAATTTTAATGTGGCTTCTCCTGGAGGTCTCTTTCCTTCTGTTATCCCTTGCAGCCTCCGCTTGGCTCCCCCAGTCTGGCCATATGCTCTGCTGTCAGCCCCTCCCTCCTCGCCTCAGCTTTATCCCCCTCACTGCAGTCTCCCAACTCCTCAGACACTTGAACTTTAGTCTCTGAACTCTCCTGAGGGAATCACAAGCAACTATATATCAGGGTAAAAGACAACCTTGAAAGGCTCCTCCATAAATATCGGTAGCAAGCTCTGGTCTTCCTATTGAGTGCTAAGCATACACCCTTAGCTCATTCCATCTGTCAGAAACCAGCTCTGATGAACAGGAAATGAAACCAAGTCGAGGGTCAGCTATAGTGTACAAACCAAGGCGTTTACATCGCTACGTTTGCATGACTTACAGTTGAGACTTAAGCAAAACTATAGTGTCAGTTTGTGTCTGTTTATGTATTCATGTATGCCTGTCATATATATGTAGTACTCTTCTATGTGGTACTATCAAATTCACTTATAAAACTCTCTAAGACAGCTGTATTCAAACTGGTTTAGATAAAGTATACTTGTCTCTTTTTGTCTGTCAGCTCACTTTCTACAATTTTAGCTACTGACAGTCAACTAGAATCCAAAAATATCCATATCTGGAGATTTCCAGAAAGAAACAGTTTATCGAATTTTAAATATATTTTTTGGGCGGTTACTTGAGCATAAATATTGTGAAAGGGTAACAGTTGGTTTGTTAAATGAGATGGCTACGAGGTAATCAGCGCCTGGGTGGCATACATACATGGGATACACCGGATGAAGGGAAGACTCACATCCTAGGCATGACAAACGGGAAGGCATGAGATTTTCTCAGGTCATACAGAATGACAACCTGGATATCAATGGAAGTAAGCAGTGGCCTCATGTTAGAGCGAACAACCTGCACTGTGCACCTCTGTGCACCTCAGATCACCCATCAGGTAGATGTTGGGTTTTGTCTCCCGTCTTCACATCAGGACACAATATGGTATGTTGAGAGAGGAGACTGCATTTACCTGCATTTTATTTAGGACCGTTCTATTTTTTTCATTATTAGTTATTGTTGTTAAGTAAGAACTGTCACTAATTTCCAAGTTAAACTTTATATAAGCATGCAAAGATAGGAAAAATAGCATATTGTTTTAGGAGTTCAGTGTCGGGGGGGTCTTAGAACATACTATTACAACTGCTTATATAGATTAAATACTCCTAAAACTCTCAAACATACACGTTTATTCAAATGTTTTTCAAGTTCATGTAATTTAGGCAAACTTTTTACAAATAAATCAGTTTTAATATTGCTGGTTTCATAAAACTAGCCATGCATCATTAAGCATAACACAAGCATATATTTTTTATTTAATGTTCTTTTTCATATATCTGTCTAACATGTATGTGTTCTTAAAAAAAAACAGCTAGCAGGGAAACAACTTAAATTAATGGACATCTCTGTTTAATGTCTTATACAGTTTTTTTGAACAATCAAAGTATACCCACTAGAAACATGTGTACCGACTGTAAGTGGGAGAAACATTTTATGAATAGACTTTCCGATAATAATTATACTGTGGGTTGGATAAGGATATTTTCAAATATCCTTAGTAACTTTCTATCTTAGATCTGTGCTAAATTAAACCAAGTAACAGATCTTCATTAAAGGTCTAGGTCACTTCTAAGTAAGATGAGCTACTGAGGTATAGGAGTCACCAAGCTCAAGGTTATCGTTAATGCCCTGGGGTCCTTATTTTTATATTTTTATGTACTGTGAAATAGCATAGTCCAAAAATGGGAGATAAAATACTTATAAATTTTCTGGTTTGCTACAAAATCCTGGTATGTGATAGGTGACTAGCTATTTCAAATCCTGAATCAAATGCTGACATTGAATTGATTTCAAAGGATATTTTCTCTCACCTTGTAAAAAAAAGCATGTTAAAAGACAATTATGAGTCAGGCTTAGTGGCTCATGCCTGTAATCCCAGCACTTGAGAGCCTGAGGCAGGAGAATGGCTATCAGCTTGGGGCTAGCCTAGATTATACAGAGAGTTTTAGGTCAGTCTGAGCTACACTGTCGAAGCCTGTCTCCAAACAGCACAACAATGGTTTATCTGATGGGCTAACCTGCAGGAAAAGTATTATCAAATGCAAGAAGATACTTTATTCTTCTTGTGTGACATGTGTGGGGGTAAATGGTATTAGTGGAAACATTTTGGAAGCTGCATGAAGGTCTTCAGATGTGTGGCTACCCTTGCTGTTCGTGACGTGCCTGGTAGAATAAACCATAACTTTGAAAACTGTTTTCAAATACCATGCCACTGGAGTATCCAGACTTCCTAGCAAATTAATTCTGATCAGATCTTTGACCATACCCTCTTAACTGTCCCATGTGGAAAATGTCTGCCTTACTGAGTCTTATCTGAAAGAGACTGCCACCAACTACTTCCAGAGCTGTCTTCAGCAGAAAGGGAATTTCTCAGTTCTTCCCACGGAAGGAACTGTGTGGTACATTCTCTAGGGTCCAGGCTTCTGGTGGTTTTCCTTTAGTAACAGTGAGCCTGGCATTAGAGCAAAGCAGGACTTCCTGACTTCCGGACTGATCCCACTAATGCCAGGGGAAGCAAACCCAGGAGGGATGAAGGCTGCTGCTGCTGCTACTTTGGGGCACTCCTTTTTCTTGCATCAAGCTCTCCAGACCCTACAGCCATTAGCTAATGAAACATCCACCTTTTCCTTGTGTCTAAGCTGCCAGATTCAGAATGTTTTCTGTTGGAGGAAGATCGGCTATCGGTACACATTCAGTACGAATTAGCTCTCTTTGTAACAGAACGTGATTAGAAACACTGAATGAATATAAGACTGACCGGATGGTCAGATTTGAGGATGTGACATGAGATATGATCAGGTGTTCCAAGGAGCTAAGGGCGACTTCAAAGAGCCAGTGCTTACGGAGCCCTCTTGGGAAAATCAGCCTAGAGCCTGGCTTCTACATGTGTAACAAAGATCACTTCTGGATAGCCCAGAAATTTAGTATATTTGGATATTTATGGATGTGTGTGTGTATGGAGAGGAGAGAGAGAGAGAGAGAGAGAGAGAGAGAGAGAGACAGAGAGAGAGAGAGAGAGGTGAGATATGTGAGACACACACACACACAAACATCTCTCCCAGAGGTACATCGGTGGTAAGTTCTGATTTACTTCCCAACTATGAGAACCTTATCAGGGTGCAGCCTCAGAGTCCATAGGTTAACTTCCCACCTAGCAAATTTAAAAAAAAAATCCTAAGTTATCAGTTACCATTCTTGGTGCACCCATGCTCACAATCTGACCAAATCGAATGAGACCAGACTTGTTCTATAAATGAAGATAATCTTACATTGATGGTCTCTGTTAAAAACCACAGAGCGACTATAGAAGGTAATCTTGTAATCTGACAGAAAGCGCTAGTACACCCTTAAAGGCCAGTAGTATCTGTACCCTTCATTAGCTGTGGGGTTATGAGGGAGGGTGTGCATGCGCGCGCGTGTGTGCGCGCGCGTGTGTGTGTGTGTGTGTGTGTGTGTGTGTGTGTGTGTGTGTGCGCACATTGATGGGCACAGGAGCAGGTGGTGAATCTAGGTGAGGAGGCATGGTGAATAGAAGGACCAGTTGGGTGGCTGATTGCTGGACGGGACAAGAACGTTTACCTGTACTTTGTGGCATCCACACCACATGGAGCACACGCTCTACCTCCCAGGTACTCAGGCAGAGACTGGACTCGCTTCACTATGCTGTAACCAGCTGGTCAGTGATGGATACCGCGTGTGGCTGAGTTGTTCACAGCCCCTCCGCAAAGGCCAGACAAATTGGAGGGTATAGTGGCTCTGCTCAGTAACCCTGGTCTTACTGCGAGGCCACTGGGATTGGGATCTCTGAATTGCAGCTAGGCATTTTCTACAACCTCAGGTTAGCCTTCTAGGATGGATAGGAGGACAGAGCAGAACTAAGTAGCCACTACAGGATCAAAACAATGTACTTGGCTTCCTGAAAAAAATCACATTAAAGAAAAGACTCATTGTTCATCCCAGAGGCAGGAAAATAATCATGGCAGCTGTGTAACCATGCTTAGAGTTTTGCACATATTATTTTTTATATATAGTCAACAACAACCCCATAAAGTCAGTATATCATTCTCTTTTTTACAGAAGAACAACTTTGATCCAGGATCTGAACTCAGCTCACATTTATTAACTCCAAACTCAGCCTCAAGCATGGGGAACTGGTTATTTGGGGCTCTTAATGCAATAGGAGAAATCAGAGCAAGGTAGAAGGCAATCACAGCAGAAGGGAAACATGAGCCAAGGCTCTTGCTTGAGTCTGTGGATGCAGTTTGGGGGCATCTGGTAACAGAGAAGCAACAGCTTCCTGACCATCAGGTTTACAGAGACACACATTGCAAGCCTGAGGTAACTGTAAAGTCCTTGACAGGCCGAGTCTCACTGAGGAGAGAGCACTGCAGTAAGCAACAGAGGGACCAGCTGCTCTTGGAGCCACTGCCAATTCTCCTGGATACATGGGTGTCCAGGATATAGATTCCTGGGACTTACATGGGCCTACGGAATTGGAATTTGAACCCCAAATCTGCATTCTCATAGGTTTACCAGTGGGTGTGGATGAAGCAGTGTTGGTGGGTACTTGGGTTTGGCTGAACTTCCATACTTAGGCAATGCCATGGTTGGGATGGTACCCGGAGAGTTCATGGGCCAGGGGGTTTGCCAGTTCTAGTTCTCCAACCTCCCACCAGGCTGAAATACTTTATCAAGGCTGACCAGTCTGGGTCCTAGTCATTCTTTCGGCTCCTACTTTTGACACAATGTCCTGTGTTGGCCGCATACAGCTCCGTGTTCCTCCTGGCACTTCTCTTTTGAGGGCTGGGCCTCCCTGTTCTGCCCATCCTTCATGCTCCTTCCTCTGGTCAGACAGGGGGAGGTTACGCATCTCTGCACCATGAATTGGACACAGATAATGGTTGTGGGTAGTGTTACTGAGAGTGGAGAAGCAGTGGGACCGAGATGAGGTGATAATCAAAAGGGACAAAGGCCACCCACCCAACCAGCCTGATCAGACCATTTGTGCATGCAGAGGACAATGTAAGAGAAGATGGTTGGGGCTAGGTGACTGATGCTAAGGATGCCAGAATGTGGAGTCTAAATACTGGGGAAGGGTAAAGACAAACATACACCCAAACAACCATTATTGAGACTTGGCTGTTTATGACGGGCCTTGACTCTGGTTTTTCAGGTTCTTTATCAGTGTGCCATGGCAGGCTTCAACAAGCGGAAGTGAGTAAGGAGCCTGTTTCTTTCTCTTGAGGAAAAAGCTTATGCCATACATTAGATTTTAAGTTTATCAACTCCAGAAAGGTCAAGAAAGAATATTCTTGTGAAAGAACGGAAGTCAGTTAGAAATACTGCACGAGTTATATACATATTACCCATGGCAGAAAGAGAAGCAATCGCTACAAGGGGTCTTCCTCAGACAGAGACGAGAGGCCAGACGGATGGAAAGGCTTCGATGAGAGCATGATGAAGAGATGGTTGTCAAATTAATAGGACAAACAGACAAACCTACTCATGAGGGGCAGCAACCGGTCACCACAGTGCCACCCACGTGCTCTACTTTTCCACGGCATGAGTAGGTGACATAGAAGCTGGGAAGAGTCAGGCCCCTGTTGCGGAGGTGTCCAGAGCCTTCTTGTAGCGATGAAGTCACTTTGTGGGAAAATGGGATTTGGTTTCTCAACTTTTCCAGAACTGTCTCTTGCGTAAGATGGGACACATTTGACAAGAATCCCATGGAGCCCTCATTGAGTGAGCACTTGGGCACCACGCAAATCGCCTGACAAGTATCATCTTGTTCACGTCTTACAGCAGTCCTGGCGGTGTGGGCAGCACTAGAGCTTCTGTTTTACAGGGGAGGAAATGGAGACCCAGAGGTGTTGAGTCATTTGCCCCAAAGCGAACAGCTGTAAGTGAAACTGGGAGCTTGTTGGATCAGCCCACAGCCTGGCTAGTACTTGGATGCCCTATGGTAGAGGAGATATCCTGTGGTCTAAACCAGCTCCATCTCTGTTTTCTATAACAGGGCTGGACCCTGGATGTTTTAGGCCTACAGCTTCATTTGTCTTTACAGAGACAGTGCTGTGCAGCTCTTAACGTTACTCTGTCTGGTAGTTCACACGGGGGGAGCATGTCAACACTTCCCATTTGTTGGCCATCTAAATGAGTCATTTTCCTAATGCCATCCATTTAGCAAGCTTCTGAGGTATCATCTCACTGATGGGGAAGAGAGGTAAAAGAAGGCCCAGGGAGTGTACCTGTAGTCAGCTAGAAAAGTGGAGGGGGCCTTGACTGTACCCACCTTCTTTCTGTTTTTCAGCCCCTTAGCAAAGAAGAACTTAGAGATTTCTTTTTTTCTTTTTTTTTTTTAAGATTTATTATTATGTATACAGTATTCTCAGTATTTGTCTGCATGTATGCCTGCAGGCCAGAAGAGGGCGCCAGAAATATCATTACAGATGGCTATGAGCCACCATGTGGTTGCTGGGAATTGAACTCAGGACCTCTGGAAGAGCAGTCAGTGCTCTTAACCTCTGAGCCATCTCTCCAGCCCCCGAACTTAGAGATTTGTTTCTGATGACTGGGTATGGAAAAGCTCCCTGCCATGCCAAAGAGAAAGGAAGGAAAGAGAGGGAGGGAAGGAAGTCGGGAAAGACAGCAGGGAAGGGAAACTTGGATAGATACAGGATACGCGTCAGGAGTCATTAAATTATTGAGGAATGGTCTAGATACATAGCTGCAGTTCCCAAACCTCTCATAAAAGTGGCGCTGGCCACAGAGTTGGGCCCCAGTGTTCCCTGACCCACGCACTGCAGAACATATGCAGGCATGAACCATATCTTCTGGACTATGGTTTGAGGTCAGGGTCTCCTGCTTCGTTCTATTCTCCTGTGAAGTCAAGTGTGATCCTCTGGATAAAACCAATGGCCCTTTAAGCTTCTTTTTTTCCCCCTCAGTTCGACCTCGACTTTTGAAGCCCTAGAAAGTGCGAAGCGTGGCAGGCAATAGCAACAGCACCCAGAGAACAGGGTTAGCAGATACAAGTGAATAGAGCAGCAGCCTGTGCAGGTCTTACCAAGTCTAGAAGCCAAGTTGCACACAGAATCTGTGTGGTCCTTGGTGCCAGAGCAGGCAGCCCGTGCTCCAAGAAGTCAGGCAGGGGTCAGAGATGGCACGATTCCAGGGGTGTGACCTGGGTCCCTGAGTAGGTACAGTGAAGCAGTTTGGGGGTGGATCTAGGTCCCAGTGGGATAAGAGTAGCCTCTTCCAAATGACACAGTGACCTTTGGGGACCTGGGTAAGGAAGGTAGTCAGTCCATGGGTAGAGGCACTGAGCTATGGAGCCATGCTTAGGAGGCAGAATGGGGTTGGGGTGTGGCCTGGGAGAGTAGTTATGGTCCTTACTGTGACCCAGAAGTCAAGCTGACTCCACCCAGCCTTTCTGCCATAAGAATCTCCTAGTTGGTTCTTGGAGGTTCGCTCCATAGTCCTCTCATGGCTGAAATTGCCTCTTACGTTTGAAACGAAAACTGTTTCTTAATCTTGAAGACTTGTGTGTTTCTTGTTTTGTTTTTTCACTCAGTATTCTATGGTGGCCATTTTTCCATGATGCACTTTTCCCACCACCATCTTACCTGCAGGTGCCTCGGGCTGCCATCCTCTGATTAAACCAGTGGTCCTCTGAGCTATCCTGTTAAACATTTAAATCCTGTTCTCTTCAGGGGAATTGCTTAAAAGATTTGAAGAAGTCTGCATAATAGGAAACCCTGCAGCCTTACAGGGCCTTGAATTGTTGATTCTCTTGTCCCTGCTTCTAGAGTGCTGGGGTTAGAGGTATGTGCGACCATGCCCTGCAAAACCAGAGTTTTAGATCATTCTTTTCCATCCAGCTGTGTGATCCTAACGAGGTAGGGGATAATAGCATGCTCAGGCTGTCACAGCCACTGGGCTCCTGGAAGACCCCGTGTACCCTCACATTACTCCTGAGGAAGTGGGGTGCACCCAAGGCTACAAAGGACACCTGTGTCTAATTAGTCTCCTCTGTGGAGATCTATGAAATGATCTCCAGCAGCCTGGGAGGAATGTGTGCACTTACGCCACACCTTCATCTGAAAGTGATGGGAGCAGCACCCAAATACGACTGCAGTGTAAGGGAGACAGAAGAACCCAGGAAGCAAATGAGCTAAGGAAGAGTGGACCAGATGGAGCTAGGCTTGAGGTGAGCATGAAGGAAAATGCCCACAAGTCCTCGATGTCTACAAACCGAGTCCTGAGGAGGAGGCCATGTTAGCCTGTGCGGCTCTGCTTCCCTAGTCTCTAGGATCTGCCACTCACCGTATGCCAGCTGACCAAATGGGCAAATCTCTGTGCAGGTCAAGTTACGTCAAAAAATAAAGTAGGAAGTGTATAGAAGGGTTGCTTATCTTTTCACTTTCTTGTCTCCTTAAAAAATGCCTCCTACACTGCTCAGGTCCATGGGATGCTATGACCGGAGCTGCCATCATTGGTCAGAATTCTGAATGGACACCCAAAGACATCAAACAATTATGGGGACCATATCCAAAACATGCATGACTTTTCTGAGCTCAAATTACACCCTTTTATCTTATCTGTGGGCATAGGCCATGGTCCTGTGTGCCCCTCTCCTAGTTTCAACCGAGAGACATTAAGGCACCCAGAAAGGAGGCAAGAAAGAACATCAGATTATAGTATAAAGCCTAGGTCTCCTTTAAGACTCTCTGCCACTGTGGCAGGAGTGATTCGGGATAACAAGCAGAAAGAGCATTGGGGAAGAAAACCTTACACCTTTAGGGACCTCTCCTGTTGCAAGATGGCAGGCAAAGGCCCTGTCACTCAAGAGATTTGTTGTGATGAGACAATTCATTTTCAGAATAAAGATCAAGATTTGAGCTGAAAGTAACTGGCGATTCAGGACAGTCAAGGTATAATAGCAAATGGTGTGAATGGGGCCAAGAACAGTGGGCAGGCAAAGTATGGAGGGTTTAATCTGGCTTTCCCAGTGTGGTCTATGTCAGTAGACCGAGGCTGCTAACAGAGGGGAGTTTTTTAATAAGAAGTATTCATTATTAAAAAATGTTTCATAAAAATAGCATGTCAATAACACACCTACAATACGTTTGGTTTGGGTTTGACCATGGGAAAAAGTGGTTCCCTCCTGACTCCTTAGAGATGAGCCAAAAGTGGGGTGAATCTATCCAAGCCAGGAACTAAATAAGACAAGACCAGGCCCTCCTGTCTGAAGCCTCTGTGTTTCCCAGAATGACTGTCTTGGAGTTGATGGACAGTGACTTCCCATCCTGGTTTTACAGAGGTGGAGACTGAACCTGGGATGGGTGAACTGAGCTATCAAGTGGCAAGAGTCTGGCTTTTCCCCAAACTGCCTAACCTCTGGAGAGGGACTCTGCCTAGACCTGTCACCTCTCATTAGGTGGCCCATGGCAAGTTTTTAGCCCCTCTCTATCTCTTTTCCCTATTGATAGCATCTGCTGGCTAAATCACACAAGTCAATATGTGGGAAGTAGCACGAAAAGGCTTTTGCATGTACACAGTGCTACATCAGTGTGCCAAATGCAGACGCTCCCAGCCCCCACACCAAAGGAAGCCAATTGCAAGGTTCCACATATGCACCCTATGCTGCCGGAGAATCCCACTCAATGCTAGTCAAGGTGGTCAGTGCAGGGCGGAGAGGGGCTAGAGCCCAAGGGACATAGGGAAGCAGGAATCTGGAAATCTTCCCTAGTGTTCTGGAACAGTCTCTGTTTCCTCTCTCAGAACTTTGCCAAGGAGGAACACACAGGCTGGCTAGGCCTGTGCCAAACAGGAACAAGAAGGGATCTGGGCCGGACACGCTGACAAATTAAATATGCCCAGGTTAACATGGGCAAATGCTAGCTCCAGCAACATCCATTCTCTCCCTCCTACTCCTTCTCATCGCTACCAAGAGGTAGGTTTGTTTTAGTTCCTGCCAAGAGCCGCATCAGAAATGACCGCTGGTTTGCCTTTGAGGAGGGCTGCAAAGGAATCTGGCGAACAAACTAGGTAGCTATCTCATTGCTTTGGTTTTAGAAGACCACTGGATGACCTTAGGACTTCAGTGGTTTCCAAAGTCCTGGACCTAAAACATTAGGATCAGGGTATCAATTGTGGGGCAAAAAACCTGTTCCTAGCCCTGGCCTTGCTTCTATGAGAGCATGACCCTGGGAAAGGACTTTCTTCTGGTCCTCCCCATCTCCTGGGTCTGGAGGGCTGAGACAGGCAGATGGATTTGAATTTTTTGACTCTTTCATCTGTTAGTTTGGTGGAAGTCCTCAGAGGTTAGGCAGCAAGTCAGGAGCACTCTCTATGGCTGTGGACATGGACCGGGCAAGGGTGGCATGTTGCATGGCTGAACCTACACTTTCTCTGAATCTGCAACTCGTTGGTTGAGATTGCCATCACACACACATTAAGCTCAAATAACCAGGATCTTTAGCTGGATCACATGCCTCATCAGTCAGGTCCAGGCTGTTCATTTCTGGGCAGAGTTATTAATTATTGCCGTTGAACCTGACTTCTCCTGGCCCTTGGCTTCTCTTTTGCAAGGCTTTCTTAATTTTCATTACTGACTTGGCAGGACACTGGGGTGTTCATTCATTCAAAAAATGAGTAGAGTATCTTGGTGTCTCTGGCTGTGCCTTGGTGGGCTTAGAGGGGAGGAGGCTGCAAAGAAGGAAGATAAGGAGAATACAGCGCATGGTCTTCTCCGTGTTACTGCCCTGTCCATCCATCTGCGGCTTCTGAAGGAACCACTATTAATGATGGTTTGGGGCAGACATGGAGCTTCGGGGAAGCGGGCAGACTAGGGTTTAGCAGGAACCTATGAGAGAGTTCACAAGACATCCATCCCCTACAGTGAGTGAGCTCTTCGGGGTTAGAGATATGAAGACCAAGAGAGATGAAGACTCAGTCAAAATCTCTTTTCCCTTCTTTCTCAGCCCCACATCTACTTCCAATCGGGCAATTAGAAAGACATGTGGGTTTTTAGATCAGGAACCTTTCTCCCTGGCATAAGCCTCTTCCTCTCTCGTATACTGCATCCTCATGCTACACTCCCCCACCCACCCGTACCCCTTTCTCTCTCTGCCAGGGTTTTCTGTGTCCCAAGCTGGTCATGAAGTTGCTATATAGCTAAGGATGATCTTGAGTTTCGTATCTCTTTGCCCCAATCTTCTATCTGCTGGGCTTGCGTCAACATGCCAGGTTTATGTGGTGCTGGGGATCAAATTCGAAGCGTCATTCGTGCTAGGAAGGCACTCTACCAGCCAATCAACACCCCTAGCCTCATCCTGAAGCTCTATTGGTTGCTTTATTGCTATTAGGCACAGCCATCGTGGTGGGCAGGGGATAACAGAGACCTACCCCTGTTCTCAACAAGTGCAGCCTATAACGACATTCACGGTACAGTTAGTGAATATTTACTAAATGCCAGGCCCTGCATCTCTCCCAAACTGATCTGAAAATTCTGGAGCAGGCAGTCATAATTTATTATTTTACCCATTGTTTTCCCTACACATAAAATATATGCACATGCCAGGCAGTGGTAGCACACGCTTTTAATCCCAGCCCTTGGGAGGCAGAGGCAGGCAGATCTCTGTGAGTTCGAGGAGAGCCTGGTCTACAAATCAGATGCCAGGACAGCCAGGATTGTTACACAGAGACACCCCGTCTCATAAGAAAACCACTGCACATATTGTAGATCCAGAATTCCCTGATATAAAACCTAGTGGCCTTCCACATACCAGCCTCAGTTTCTTTGACCGTAAAATGGAAAGACCAATCAATGCTACCTCATAGATTCTTATGAAGTGTGGATAAAGTAGCCATCAGAGGTCATGCAGCCCAGGGCTGCGCAGACACAAGATGTCTGGTGAATGTTTGCAAACAAAAGGTTTATGAATCTGAATAGAGACAAATTACTTATGATCAAAATTTCCCTTCATAAGCAAGCGAAATATGTGCCTTCCTCCTGCTCCAAATCACAAGAGCACTGGTAATTTATTCACCTGAACTCTATGGTCAAAGACAATACAAAGACATGTCAGAGGCTTAGTGACCTTGGTGCCCATATGACTGGTGTCTGAGTCCATGACCTTCTCCCGTCACTGGAAGAATTATACTCATTCACTTCAGCCCCATTCCTCTCTAAATCCTTATTAAAATGCAGAACGGTGGCCTGGATGACTGGCAGTTCTCCTGGTATACTTTTCCCCAATGCTGCCCCTCCCATGTGTGTACAGCAGAGCCCACTAACAGCTAGAGGAGAACCCACGGGCATGAGGGACAGCAGGTTTCCAGAACAGTCCAGAGATGTCAGCTAGGTCCCCAAAAGCTCAGCTCTCTGGAGCCATGGTCCCCTAAGCACAATGCCTGGCAGGCCCGCGGGATGACAAGCGCCCCTACAGGAGCAGACATGTCCCAGTCTTGAGCAACCTGTTTAGATATTGGTTGAGCGTGATGAATGGAAAAGAGTCGCCACGCTAATCTCTCTAATCTGAAGTTGCCAATTTGGCTCATACCTATACTCTCCTTCCATCTACATTGTCCTTAGCACAATGACTGGATTTGAAGTGAGGGAAGGTGATGCCAGGCTCTGGTAACAGTCACCACTGGCTGGTTGCCCTGGCAAGACATTTTGTTGCCACTGAGGATGAGAAGGAGCTAGAATTCCAAGTGCCTTTGGGCAGTCCAGAGTCTTCTCATTTCTTCCCAAAGCAGCATTAAATCAACCATCTTGTTGAGGGCTAGCACGGTCAGCTCATCAGTAATCTCTGAGCACGTGCTTTGCCTTGCTGTACCCCTAACATGGAGATGCCCTAAAAGTAAAGCAAGGGTACAGGAAAAGGCACAGTTGGGCAGCCGTCGGAAGCTGGGTAGAGTTCCAACTCTGTCACTAGCAAACGCTGTGACCACTTCCCTCTGAGATTCCAGGGCTTCACCTACAAAGTCATGGCTTGCCTGCTGATACCTGTGGTCCAGCTCTGTTAAAGAGCCTGTTTATTTAATCTGTTGCATAGCATCTGATGTGTTATAGGTGTAGATTGTGACCATCTTGCTCAAGAAACTCCAGGCATGCAAAAAGCGAGCAATGCACCAATCTCCCCAAGGTCCCAGGGACGCTTGCTATCTGAAAATGCAGCTTTGGGATGAATGAGAAGTTGAGCTAGTCACACAGAGAGACGTGGGGACGGCAGGGAGTTTATAGGGCATACGGTGGCATTTTTCCTGTGACAGCAAGCATCCATGAAAGGTTTTCCTTGCCTCGAATAACCGAATAACCGCTCCCCATTCCCCAATCTAGGTTCCTACTCTGAGATTCCACCATTTAAGAGAGATACCATTGGGGTTGAATTATCTCTGATTTGAACGCTGTGCATGACTAAGGTGGACAGCCAGAGAAGGTCCCACAAGGCTCAGATAAGAATCCTCTGTGCCTGCCAAAGAGTCTGCGGCTGGAAGAAAGGAGGGCTTCCCAGGATGAATTCAAGTTAGAAAATCTTGAATCATGTTCCGAAGGACCCTGGGAGCCAGGCAGGGAAAGAAAATCAAGGGTTGTGCCCAGATTTGAATTTCCCGGGAGAGGGCAAACTGGAAGTGGAGGGCACAGTGTTTGCCTTTGGTTAACTGGGCCCATCCAGAAGAGGATGTAACCCCGCGAGGAAAGGAAGGGAGGGAGGCTAGGAGACAGGGTGGGACCAGCAAGGGGGAAACTGTACAACCAACTGTGCGGACTCAGGAAAGATTCTTCAGGCCGGAAGAGTAGAGTGCGGGGCAGACCCCTGCCACGCCCCTTCAGCTACCCTGCCTGTCCTGACCAGCCCGCCGCCCTCTCCCAGCCAGGCCCGTTGGCTGAAACCTTGAGAAAGCAGAACGGGGAGCACGATTTTAAGACGACTGCTGGGCTCAGCCACCAACCCTGGAACTGGGCACGTGTTCTCACGCCCTTCCCCAGGTCCACCTCCTCTGGCCCTGCCCCTTTCCCCACCCTCAGTCCTGACCTCGCCCCCTCTCCGCCACGCCACGCCCCCACCCAGTTCTAACAGCTCTTCCTTCTTCTGGACCCGCCCACCTCCCCATGCCACACCTCCTCTGACCTGCCCCACACCCTGGCCAGCGCTCGCCTCTCCCCGGTGCCCAGCTTCCGGACCCTCCCGGCGCTCCCCGACGCCCAGACCCTCCCGCCGATCCCGCTAGTCTCCGGCCTCTCCTCCGCAGTCCTACCACGCCCTCGACCTCTCACCCGCCACCTCCCTGGGGGATCGGGGCTCGGCGCCTCTCCTGCCTGCGATCTGGGCGGGAGGCCAGCGCCGCCCCGGAATACGGGGACCTGCGTTGACCTGGGAGAGCCGAGGACGCGGGGGCTCGATCTGTCCAGTCCCGGCCAGGCTCCTGCACGCAGGCCGCCAGCCAGGCTGCCGCTATCATTGGGTGACCCCGAGGCCCAGAGGTCGCCTGGCAGCACCTCTAGCTGAAGCACCGAGCGCTGTGACTACAGAGAGTCTGGCGAAGCTAAAGCCCAGCTAAGTTATTTTCAGAGTGGCTCGGGCATGTTGTTGCTTCACTCATCCTTGGCTGCTGCATCTGTGAAATGGAGATAATCGAGACTCCAGGGGTGTTGTGAGTTCACTAGTAATTGTCATCGTGATCTCGTTCCTGCCCTTGCACTTGGTCAGAGGCCCTGGCTGGCTTTGCATAGGAGGCCCCTTGGGGTGCTGTAAATCTTGCAGTTAGGAGTGGGGTGAAATCCCTAGTGCAACCTTAGAAGTGTATTTCTCCTCCCTGCATTTACTGCACAGTAATGAAAATCATGCAGAGCCAATGCTTAGGTTAAATCAGATCGTGTGGGGATGGTCCAGAGAAGCATTCAGCACACAGCACGTGTCTTTCAGGAAGTAAGCAGGGTTGGAAAGGAGGTGGAGATGAGAAGGAGTGGTTTCCTGGCTGATTCATTAGAACCAGAAGGAGGCCCGGTTTTGTGGTGTGGATCAGGTGTTTAGGGCCATCTCTGAGGGCAATGGGAACTGAAGGCAGATCTCAGATATCCTTGGGGGATGACAGGGGATGAACCCTTCAATGGTCTCCCACCAAAGCTAGGTGGTAGCAGGCACTGGGCTCGTGATGTCCCTCAGTCAGTGACTAACAGGCTGTTTTCAGCTTCGGCTTTATTGCCCTGGCCCCAGATACTTTGCCATTTCTTATCCTGGCAAAGGAATGAAAGGAGAGTTGGAATAACAGCCCTGTGTGGAATCTCTGCCATCTATGAACACGGTGGAACCTGTTCGCAGCCCTGGGTGGTGGCAACTTTCTGGGGGGAGCTTGAAAGACCCTGTATTTGAGATGTAGGCAGGGCTGCTGAGCCATAACCCTCCTCATTTCCTGAAGGCGAGGAGGCCTGAAGAATGTAGGGGAGAAGGCACTCCTTAGGGTGCACGCATTCCACTGCCGGAAAGTGCTTCAGAGAGTGAGAAAGGCACCCTGAGCAGCCCGCAACCCTGTCCTCCGAAGGACAGTCATGGTGGGCAGTGGATAGCAGCCCTTGCCAGTTCAGGGGGATCTGCCTTTGTGATCACTGCTGCTGGCTCTCCGAAGAGAGTCCAAGGGCATGGGACTCTGAGCACTAATATGCATTTTTATTCTGCAATAATTTTCATACTGAGTTCAAGAGGTACCAGCTCCAAGTACATAAAACCAAATCAAATTAAATTAATTGATTTTATTGAAACCTGCGGCAGTTGTATTCAAGCCCACAGCTAGGGGCATGACCCTCATGAAATACCAAAGGGGCTTTTGAAATAATTAAATTAATCACACCCTGGGTTTTATGCACAAGGCCTTGCTTCGGTACTCGCAGGCAGACGTGTTCCAGTCACAGCCACAGGCAAAGGGGCAGGTGGCTACCACTCAACCAGAAACGTGGTGCTGCCGACGGGAGGGAGCCCGAGACCAAGAGCTCTCTCTCATTCAGGGCCCAGCCTTGATCACACTCTTTCAGCATGCACACACGCATGCACAGAGAACCACACCAGCACCCGCATTCACACACTCACATGAACGTGTACGCCCACCAGCTAGAACTCTCCTGTTTCACAGTTTGCCTATCTCGGCGCTGGCCAAGTGCTTTCTGCCTGCCTCAACCCCACCCACTTCCAGGCAGGACTCTCATAACTACACTCTTTAATTCTTTCTGTCCTCATGTAGCCCCTGTTCCTCTCTCTCCAGTTGGAATCACTGACCTTTTATTTGGGGACTGGGTGTCTGCAGGCAGCTCTGGCTGACCTCCTGCTTCTGTCTCTTGAGGCTGGGTTTACAGCATGTGCCACCATACCCAGCTTGTCTTTATTTTAAAGAGGAGGGTACTGAGGCACAGAAAGAGGGACTAACTTGCCTAGGCCACCCACGTGGTAAAGGACCCAGGACTGCTTCCTGCTACTTCCCATGTGAGAGTTCCACAGACTGCCATGCCAGTTCATGGTGGTGTCTTTACCTCTTGGGAAAGCATCTCCTAGCTGCCAGGGGCTCCACGCTGGGTGGAAGGGTTACTGGCCAGCCCTTCACTGTACAGAGGAGGGCATTTGTAAACCAGCAAGAGAAGGTTGTTGTCCCTTGTCACAAAGTAATTTAAACAGAGTAGGTTGCCCCCTGCTGGTGCCCATCTCTAGCTTCTGGGAAAGCTGTCTCAGACTCCAGTCACTCCTGTGTTTGGGGCTAAGTTAACCTTTAGAGACAGTGATGGGGAGTCACCCTGTGGAGTGGCCCACAACAGTGTGACCTACACAGCACTTGCTCTACCTTGCCCTAATCTGCTTGGCCACCTAGGAGGCAAGGCCCGTGTTCCATCTTTGTATGGTGACCTTCCAGAGTCCACTCCTATTCCTTACCAAATCTCACCACCAAGGCCCTGGCCTCAAAATAGAGCTCTGGATGCTGGCCGACACACATCTCCTCCCTAGGCCTGTAAACTTGAACATTTAGCATCAATGAATGGCACAGTCATCAAAACCATGACAGCTAATCTTCTTTGGGGCCTTTGGGCTGCTCCAGGCCTGGTGCACGACTGCTCTGCAATCCTCGTCAGCTTCCCAGCCCGTTCATTTTACAGGGAATGAAACGGAGAGGGGGTGACAGGTGGCCAGCCCAAGACACACAGCTAGTGTTGGGCGGGGCCTGGACTCAAACACAGGTGTCCGTTCCTTTTAAAAATCACCAAGGAAATGATCTCTCCAGTGCACTTGCTTCTGCCCCCGCTGTGCTGGCTCACTCGGTGTCAACCTGACATAAGCTACAGTCATTTTGGAAGAACCTTAATTGGGAAAATGCCCCCACCAGGTAGGCCTGTGGTACATTTTCTTTTTTGGTGATTGACCCAACTTACCATGGGCAGTGCTGTGCCCGGGCTGGGGGTCCTGGCTGCTTTAAGAAGGCAGACTGAGCTAGACATGGGGAGTAAGACAGTAAGAAGTGTTCCTCTATGGTTTCTGTTTCAGTTCCTGCCTTGAGTTCCTGCCTTAATGTCCCTATGAGCCCGCTGTCCTAGAAGGTCCATGTGAGTGGACATACAGAGCATTGGTGATAGCCTCCATCCCTATGAGCCCACTGTCCTAGGTGGTCCATGTAAGCAGACGCATATAGCAACAGTGATTTGTTCAGCCGACCAGGTTTTGCTAGAGCAGGAGTCCCCAGTCTCAGGCCCTTAATGTCTCACCTGTCAAATAGACCCAGGAACCAAAGCAGTCCTCCCCACCAGGGATGCTGTGGGGATGCTAGCTTGAGGAACATTCTGAGCAGGCCAGTGGTGGGATCTAGAAGTCCCTGGTTCCTCAAAGACAAGAAGTGGTTCCATCCAGAGTCATAGCAACAGGAATGAAGGCAGAACAGCAAATGAAGGAAAGGAACTCTCCGGCAGGAAGACGCAGCACTCCCAGGCCACGGGCACCAACTGATAGACCAGCCTGGTACTGACTGTGCCGCCTGCAGCACTGAGTGATGGCTTTGCTTACGTGAGCCTGAAAGCTGCAGCAGAACAAGCCCTGTGGGACTCAGCGAAGCCGGTTAGACTTACCGGTATACTGAGCAAGAAGGTGGCTGGGTTGTGTTGTCCTTACATATAAATAGCTCTTGATGCTGTTTCCTGTTCCCAGCCCCCCAACCCCTCAGTCCAGGCAGAGGTTCCTTTCTCTTTCATCAGGAACCATGTCTCCCCTACCCCCCCACACACACTTCAAAGCCCAAGCTGACCTGGTCCAAATTCCTGCCCAGCCTTCCGATCTCTAACTCACTAACTTTCAGCAAGCAGCACGGCCTGTGCCAGGATCTGCAACTCACCCTTTAGAGGTGGCATTGTGGCCCAGCTTCCTTTGGCCAGAGGAAACACCTAGAGCCTCCTTCTACCCTCAGAAGCCTCACACCTGTTCCTGAGTTCCAACTCACTTAGCAAAGTCTCATGAACCTCTGAGCTGCTGCAGGCCACAGCCACAAACCCATCCTCCTGCTTCCCCTCCCAGGGGACTGGCCTACCCATTTCCTCTGCCCTTTTCAGCCCTTGGCGCCAGGGGCTGGCTATTCTGAGCCTTTGGCTCAGAGCCTTCCTCGGTCCAGCTGCTCCTTGTCGAGGGCTCCATTGAAGTTAACTGTTACCTAGGCCTGGCACACACACACACACTCACACACACACACACACACACACACGGGCACACCCTGAGAGCATGTGGCACTAATATAAAAGAGCACCCAAGGCTGTGATTCAGCACAGATCCAATGCCAGAGTTACCTGCTTGAAAATGCTACATAGGAGCCACTGACTAACAGCTAGATTGAGCTGAAGGAAGGAAGGAGAGGGGAAGAGGAGGGGGTGATAACAGTCTAGATCTGTGAGTCTAAGAAGCTTTTTGAAGCGGTCCTTCCCACCTTACAAGAAATAAGTAAGGAGGAGCCCCAAGAGGATGGAGAGTCCTTTTCTGGTCACCCACGCGTCTCTCATCCTTTGGAACACGGCAGTAGCTGGTGGTTCAAGGTTCCTTTGAGTAGATGCGGGGGCAATTACTGCAGAGCTCATAAAATCACACACTGGATGGTATGTTTGAAAAGATAATTTTCTGTGTTCAGGTCGGAGTGGGGGAGGTTTCTCACAGAAACAGTCTCAGGCAGATGAAGGTGCCACCCACATCATAGGGTTTCAAAATGGAGGGAAAAAAGAGGACCACTTAAAAGAAAACCAGGTCTGCCTGTGGTCTGGGCTTGGTGACTAGGAAAACGTACCAGGAAACTGTCTTGGTCAGTATTCGCTTCACTGAGCACATCATTAAGGCCAGACCCTCGGGAAGCCAGGGCAGAGCCGAGCACAAAGCATGCAAACGGGTGAGGGTCCAGGGTGAGGGTCACTCTGATAAGATGTGTGGACAGCCAGTGTGAAGGCTGCTGCAGGACAGCCCTGTGGAGAAGTGTGCTTGCTACAGGATGGCCCTGGGGAGGGGCGTGCGAGGGGTGTGCTTGCTGCAGGATAGCCCTGGGGAGGGGTATGCTTGCTGCATGAAGTCCCTGGGGAGGGGTTTGCTTGCTACAGGATCGCCCTGGGGAGGGGTGTGCGAGGGGTGTGCTTGCTGCAGGATAGCCCTGGGGAGGGGTATGCTTGCTGCATGAAGTCCCTGGGGAGGGGTTTGCTTGCTACAGGATCGCCCTGGGGAGGGGTGTGCGAGGGGTGTGCTTGCTGCAGGACAGCCTCCTGGTGCTTCTGTCCTGAAGTTTACAGATCTGCCAAGGTAAATTTATAGCTCATAGGGGAAAAACTGTCTCGTGACAAATACGGCACACCCAGGCTCCAAACAATTAAACATAACAGACAACAAATCAGCAACTCTTAGAAACCAAAGAGGAAACAAATACAAATGCCACTGAGTCTTAAAACAGAAGCTGGGTATGTAGCTCAGTGGGAGAGTGCTCACAGCATGTTTGAGGTTATGGGTTCCGTCTGTAGCATTACAACTATTTAACTGCTTATTTTTAATATTTTCAAATATGAAAACAACTGTTGTTTATGAAAAAGGGGAGATGGGGACAGGTGACTGTTCTGGATCGAATCACCTGGCCTGTGAGACCTCAGGCAGATCTTCCCTGTGTGGAACTGCTTCCTCTTATTGAGGAATGTTCATTTCCATTAATATTTTAATGGAAATCAAATCAAGAACGGTATGGGTCTTGTGACCTGTGCATCAAAAGTGAAAGTGGCTTCTGACCACCCCCTCCCATCACCTCCAGAGGACTTAGTACACTCCCTCCTCCATCCTGGTCCATGCTGGGCATCTCCTCTGCTGTGGATCTGAGAGTCAGGAGGGAAAGGCAGGGTAGTCCCCGAGCAGCCATGGTGAGGGTTGCCACTGGCCCAGGGTTCTGAACCTGCCACTTCGGGATCTACCTGCACCCCAGGGCCTGCTGTCCAGGTGACTATCTGAGGACTGAGGAGCAGGCAAAGGGTAAATAACAGAAAGGAGAGGAATACGGGAGAGGACCTTCCTGGCAGGCAGCTTGGTTTCTATCTCTGCTTTCCTAGCTTCTAGAAGCACATGGCTATGCCTGTCAGTCTCCTCTGCCATAAGATGGACTTATCCTGTGTACCTGGGAGAATATGTCCTGACCAAACCATTGGACACACTTCAGACAGAGCCTGGCCCTGCTCTTACACAACTGCTTGCTTCTCCCTCCTACCCCCTCCCCTCCAAAAAAACCAAACAACAACAACAACAACAAAAAAAAAGCCCTGCTACCTACATGAGTTGAGCTGGAGTGTCACTAAAGGGACGGGACCCAGGCTGACAGTGGTGGACCAAGGTTATAGTCTCATCTGTAGACTTGAAACATTTGGTAAATGGTCGTACACACAGGAACCACCAAACAGTATCAATACAGTGAATGCATGAGATGTAGGAACGAGGATGACAAGGGTCAGGGAGGTGAGGGACTGGGGCTCTAATAGGACCCTAGGTACCCGGAGAAGTTGAGAAGCCAGTCTTTGCCATGTGTATAGTGCGAAGATAAGGTAGCCAAATACAAGGGCTCACGGAGTCTCCAGGAGACCGCTCTGCATCTGCTCTTCCTTATAATGACACTTCTATTTTCAAAGTGTTCCTCTGGGGACAGTGAACTGTCTGTCGTCCCTGTTGTGAGGGGGAGTGAAGGAGGAGACTGTGTTTCCTGACTCCATCTCTTTTCTCACATGACACCTATCTTAACCTTTGCCAGAACACGACTAAGGGGTCATTTAATCATACATTCATTAAAAGTCCCATATGAGCACTGCTCACTCAGAGACCCCCCCATCCCCAGCAAAACCAACAGAGATACAGGCCAGCCATCATGGGTGCCTGCATGAGGGAACGTTCGGGTGTTCTGCTGCTTTGCTGAGCCTGGTAGTCAGCAGATGCGGGCTCTGCTGTGACATCCTTGAAGAACTGGATGACTGTGAGCATCCTTTGCCAGGCCTGGCTCACACAGCGTCTAGCCTTTCAATCTGGGGGCTGTCTTGGTCCATCAGGGGTGAACAGGGACTTTTTATCACGGCTCCCAGTGTGTGGGGAGGCAACATTTCTAGAGTTCAGGCTTGCTGAGATGAAAGCAGGTGAGGTGAGAGCAGGGGCTGCCGAGCCCCATCCTCACAGAGAAGGGTTGGGTGGAGAGCACCAGAGAGACACAGGAACGAAGAGATAATTCTACCTGGGGCTCCTGCCAAGCCAGGGCAGACACAGAGATGACCATATTAGACCTGTTCTCTTGCATCTTAGCTGATGGGTTGGGAGGCCAGGTGTGTTCTCTTGCTTAGAGGGAGCCAGTTAACACCTTAGCATGGCACGCGGGCAGTCCCCATGTATCCGCACACAGCTCAAAGCCTCCACAGGCATCTTCCAGGGTTTTCTGCGCCAGTTCACCTCCTATCCCCCCCCCTCCATGGCCGTTCTCGCTACTAACAGATGACTGAAGACAGAAGATCTGGCATGGCTCTGGGGGCTTCCTTTTGCTGCTTCCCAGGCACACCGCAGGAGTGTGGTTCTTCCCTCGGCCCCACTACTGTACTCTGAGGGCTGCCTGACCCAGCACAGCCTGCTCTTGACATTTAGCCTGATGCCCAGCTGGGAATGGAGCATAAGAAGATGGGATGTGTGTGTGTGTGTGATGGTGGGGGGGATTCCATTCTTTTAGGCCCAAATCCCCATGGCAACAGGCCTCCCTGGCACTTTTTCTGTCCCTGCCTGAGTCCATGGAGCTTCAGTGTCCAAAGCTCCCAGGCTTGGCAGCAAGTTAAACAAGGGAAGAAAGCAAGCTACCCCTGTGGCCTCTTTTCCGGGCTGGATACACCCACTACACAGAAGGAGGAACCAGGCCACTCTAGCATATCTTGATTTGCAGTGGGGATCTTGAGATCTTAAGAATATGGCAACAGGTCCCTCTAGATTCCATCTCCCACAATGCCCCATGTCCCCTACTTAGACGAGCCCTGCCTCTATGTGAACAATATCTCCAAAAAGGTCCTTCAACAAGGTCTGGATACCAATCCTAACTGTAAGGACCTGGACAAGCCACTCTCCTTGTAACAGGGGAGATTGTTAAGTGTGACGATAGAGACACTGTGCTCTTTACTCTAGGCTGGCTAGTCTGCAGTAGGGCTTCCCTAGCCAGCTGGATAGCTCTTATAGACACCTGAAAGTGGCCCTCAAGTGTCAGCTTGTCCCCTGGCCTGCCCTAAAACACAGGTGCACAGCCCGCCTCTGGGAGTGGATGAAGATGCTCCGTCTGAGCCAGCGGCAGCATGCTGCTGCTCCTGCAAACTTACTGCTCTGTCTGGTGCAGCCTCCTCTCCCCACAAGGCAGATGCCAGTAGACCCTGTAGTGAATGAGGAAACAGAGGCTCAAGCAGAACACAGGGCTTCCCTGAGGTCAGCCAGCAAGAGCCAGGTCAGAGTTCAAGGTCATTCCTTCCTGTCCAGGGACTCTGTAATCTCTTCATCTGTGACTGGGGTTTCAGAGGTGAGTAAGAGCTGTCCCGCTTCACAGCTACCTTTGCCACAAAACGAAACAAGGCAAGGCATGCTTCAAAAACTGGGACACAGACATGCAGGTGGCCTGCAGAGAGAGCTGGTCGGTCTCATCTGGGCCAGGCTGCAGAGCCATGCCTAAGACAGGGTGAGGGTTGGGAAGCTGGCAAATGAGTCTGAAGCAGCGCCCTAGTGAAGAGCCCCTGGTGGGATGAGCCTTCCCAGCACCCATGAATTACATCAACACAGCCAGTTTCCCAGCTTGTGGCTCGGCTGACTGCAACGTAGGATGGGGGGACTGGGGGTGGGGTGTGAAAAATCTGTCAGGATGTTTAATTCTCATCAGGAGCTGCAGAATTGAAGGGGCAGAGGGGTGAGAGTACAGTCCTCATCTGCCCTTCTCCCCCTCCACTAAGCTTCTGGAAGATTCTGCAACCTCTTGGCCTTCATCAGCAGGAGCCAGGGGAGCAGATAAGCCAGCTCGAAATGACACAGTGGCCACATTGCTGGAGACTTATTATTTTTCTCACACACTTGATTGACATGACCCTTGGGGTCACAGAGAAAGGCCTTCGTTGGGCTATTTGCTAGGTCCCTCACTGGAGTTGGGGAGAGAAGCAATGAATCCCTGGGGTCCTGGGTAAACACCCCTCCCCACGAGAGTCAGCTTTGGGAACAGAAAGCACCAGAATCCACTGCCTCGCTGACTCCTCTGCCAGCTCCTAACTCTCCCCTTGTTCTCCTCCGTTGTGGATGTGGGTCAGCCCTGTACAAGAAGTTCCCGCTCACAAGGCTGCTGAGCAAGGCCTCCAACAGAGACAGAGACTCCAGAGGCAGAGGAAAGAAGAGAGTGTGTGCACAAAGCCACTGACTTTCTCAGAGCCCCTGTGTCTACCCCTAACTCCTGCCGCTGCAAAAGGTGTTTGAGACTCCTCCTTCTAACTCCGACTTTCTCTAGTCCTTGACCGAAGCCCCTTCTCCCAGGGTGTTTGTAGACCTGAGTGAGCTCTACCACTGGTCCCTCTGCCTTCACTGAGCCCTGTCTTAGTTTTCTTGTCCAGCCTTATGATTTGAATAGGTGAGTGTCATGGGCACTGGACTTGAAATCAGATGAGGAAAATCAGTAGGTCCCTCAAAACACAAGGAATAATTGCTGAAGTGCTCTAAGCAGGTCTAATGGCAACTGAAATGGTTTCAATTATTGTTTAATTTTGACATCAGCTCTGAGAAGAGGCTCCTTTCATTCTCATCTCTCCCCACTGGGGCCTCATTTCTTCCATTTCTTCAGTGTGTGGTGATTTCTCACCACCTTTGGGATAAAGTCCAGGTACCTCCCATCCCTGTTCCAACACCACACTACTCCCTCACTCCTGACTTGGCCAATACCTGACATCCTGGCTGCTCACTCTGCAATCTCATCGGTGTCCTCAATGGCGAGTAGAAGACTTACCCACAGGTAGCTGCGCCACCCCTGCACCCGCAGGTAGCTGCCCCACCCCTGCCACCGCAGGTAGCTGCCCCACCCCTGCCACTGCAGGTAGCTGCCCCACCTCTGCACCTGCAGATAGCTGCCCCACCCCTGCATGGCCTTCAGAGAGAATACTTCCTTAAATATTGCCTTATCCTTGGCTTGTTCTTATGTTTCTCAGCAATCCAAAGGACACCTCCCTCCTCCAAATGCCTGCCACTGGATGGCAATAGGGGTTATGTTTACCCCAGGTAATTTGACTCCTTGTGCCAAGTACCCATGGCTGCAGGACAGGGACCACATTTTTTTTTTTTGGTCCTTTTCCTAAAATCAAAAATGTTTGGGCTTCAATGTCTCCACACTGCATTTTCTTATTCTCTGCCCTTTACCCATCATCTTGAGAACACAAATCCATCTTTTAAGAATTAATCTTAAAATTAAAGTTTATCATCTTTTCAGTAAAATATGTAACTGTTAACAACTGTGTTTGTACATAGATAAGTTCTTCTATGGTTTGGGTACATGATGAGGTTTCCCCATTGTAACTACAAATACAGTGGTAAGACAAGCTTGAATAATTGTCTACACACACACAGGGGCAGGGACACACACATACATGCACACCAAGCCCCATGGAAAGTCAAACTATAAACCAAGAGAAAACCTTTGACACATACATCATAGCCAAAGGTTTAACACTTATATGTATAAAAGGTTTCTGAGCGGGTTGTATTTATATATTTAGGTTAAGTAGGGGTGTGTGGGGGTGGGGACAGAGAGAAACAAAGAAAAAGAGACAAATTATTTCAGGGGGTGGGTGCTACATGAGACAGGTATGAGAAAAGAATGGGAAGGGGGAGAATAATATCAGTATATTTCAATGTTTAAAGAGGGAAGCATTTTAATTAGAAACCGGAGGAACAGAGAACTGAAAGCCCAGGGAAAAGTGGGTAGAAGCATCTTGGAGAGGCAAAGTGGCCTGCTTTTCCTTATGTTTACGTGACTGTAACTAAGGGTTTGTGACAGTGGGCACAGACTGTGAAACTAGACAGAGATCCTGAGAGGGGATCAGGAGGTGTTGAGAAAGGCTGGGGAGGGCCAAAGGTGACATGTCATGAAAATGGCTGGGAGAGGTACAAGAGGAGGCAGGGGAAAAGAAACAACAAAACCAGATTTTGTTTTAAAAAAACTGTGATAATGAAGTCTAATTTATTGTAATCTAATAAAAAGTGACATTCGACATAGACAAGCAAAGGAAAAGAAAATGGGTGGAAGATAGAAACAGAAAATTTACACAAAAAAGATATTAAAGTCATCCTTAAACAGAAAATATGTTCAACTTCCATTCATACGAAAAATGAAAGTCAAAATTACATGAGTCCTCGAGATTGGCCAAAGCTGCAGGAATGGGTGACGCTTTCCGTTGTAGAGAAGCAGGTGGGGGAGGATGCAGGATGGCACCACCCGGGGGGAGGGGGAACCTGGTGACACCTGACAAAACCAGAATCCAGTTCCTAGAAGCAGACCCTGAAGGTGCATTCCAAGCAGAATAGACCTATCGCGGGTGAGGTGGGTTAGCGCATAAATGCATCGCATAGGACACTGCCTATGCTGTCGCTCATAAGAATGCAGGGAGTGAGCCAGGGAGTCTACACAGTGGAACATTTCACAGCAGAGAGACCATGAGGACCCCTCTATGAACTAGGACGCAGTGTGGTCCGTGATGAATAAAGATAAAAAGGACATAAGATGTACTGCCTTTTGTGTAAGAAAGGAGGAAAACCAGGAAGTAGAAATCCAAGGTAAGCGGGGTATGTATGGGTGAGTGGACCATAGGAGGGAATGGCTTCCCACAGATTGCTGCCTCAGTCTACCAGAACGGGAAACAGAGGAAGCCAGAGCTGTGAAATGGAGAACTGGATGATAGCTAGACTGGGGCTCAACATCGACCTCAGCGAGGAAGACGGCTCCTGAGCGCCTCTACACATGATCCGCCAAGAAGAGGGTCTGTGCTGGGAGGCAGAGGCAGGAGGATTGAGATTTCAAGGCCAGCCTGGGCTACATGGAAAAACACTGTCTCAAACACACAGATAAAATCACACAGATAAAAACACACAGGATCTGTGCAGGACTCTGACCCAAAACACAACTTGAATCTAACCACAAAGAAACATCAGATTAAATGAGGAATTTCATTTATCAAAAGTGAGGGCATCGTAGTCTTCAAAGATGTCAATGTCATGGAAAACAAAGGCCATAAAAACGCTGCTGCTTGCAGGAGGCTAAGATGACAGAGTTACACCCAACCCTCAGAGAAATGCCGCCAAGTGCCAAAGTCCTCCAACAATAGAGAAATAAGTGGCAGGTTAGGCTAGAGCATACATTCACATTAAGTGTGGCTTCGTCGGGAGATGGGCCTTCCATCACAAACACATGCTGGACATGTTACGGATGTGAAAGGCCATGGGGTATCCACCCTATCCTCCTGTGGACTAGAAACTCTGCATGCTTGTACAACCAAGTGTGTGTGGCCTACATAAATGCAGACACCATATAGAC